>NC_045708.1:16386083-16725726 GCF_009834535.1 Camelus ferus | reverse complement strand
TGAGCATTTTTTCATGTGCTTTTTGATCATTTGTATGTCTTCCTTGGAGAATTGCTTGCTTAGGTCTTCTGCCCATTTTTGGATTGGGTTGTTTATTTTTTTCTTATTGAGTCGTATGAGCTGCTTATATATTCTGGAGATCAAGCCTTTGTCGGTTTCGCTTGCAAAAATTTTCTCCCATTCCATAGGTTTTCTTCTTGTTTTATTTGTGGTTTCCTTTGCTGTGCAGAAGCTTATAAGTTTCATTAGGTCCCATTTGTTTATTCTTGCTTTTATTTCTTCTAGGAGAAAATTTTTTAAATGTATGTCAGATAATGTTTTGCCTATGTTTTCCTCTAGGAGGTTTATTGTATCTTGTCTTATGTTTAAGTCTTTAATCCATTTTGAGTTGATTTTTGTATATGGTGTAAGGGAGTGTTCTAGCTTCATTGTTTTACATGCTGCTGTCCAGTTTTCCCAACACCATTTGCTGAAGAGACTGTCTTTATTCCAATGTATATTCTTGCCTCCTTTGTCAAAGATGAGTTGACCAAAAGTTTGTGGGTTCATTTCTGGGCTCTCTATTCTGTTCCATTGGTCTATATGTCTGTTTTGGTACCAATACCATGCTGTCTTGATGACTGTAGCTCTATAGTATTGTCTGAAGTCTGGGAGAGTTATTCGTCCAGCCTCTTTCTTTCTCTTCAGTAATGCTTTGGCAATTCTAGGTCTTTGATGGTTCCATATGAATTTTACTATGATTTTTTCTAGTTCTGTGAAATATGTCCTGGGTAATTGGATAGGGATTGCATTAAATCTGTAGATTGCCTTGGGCAGTGTGATCATTTTAACAATATTGATTCTTCCAATCCAAGAGCATGGAATATCTTTCCATTTTTTAAAGTCTTCTTTAATTTCCTTCATCAATGGTTTATAGTTTTCTGTGTATAATTCTTTCACCTCCTTGGTTAGATTTATTCCCAGATATTTTATTACTTTGGGTGCTATTTTAAAGGGGATTGTTTCTTTACTTTCTTCTTCTGTTGATTTATCGTTAGTGTAAAGAAATGCAACTGATTTTTGAACGTTAATTTTGTAACCTGCTACCTTGCTGAATTCTTCAATCAGCTCTAGTAGCTTTTGTGTGGATCTTTTAGGGTTTTCTATATATAGTAACATGTCATCAGCATATAATGACACTTTTACCTCTTCTTTTCCAATTTGGATCCCTTTTATTTCTTTCTCTTGCCTGACTGCTGTGGCTAGGACTTCCAGGACTATGTTGAATAGGAGTGGTGATAGTGGGCATCCTTGTCTTGTCCCAGGTTTTAGTGGGAAGCTTTTGAGTTTTTCACCATTGAGTACTATGCTGGTTGTAGGTTTGTCATATATAGCTTTTATTATGTTGAGATATGTTCCCTCTATACCCACTTTGGCGAGAGTTTTTATCATAAATGGGTGTTGAATTTTATCAAATGCTTTTTCTGCATCGATGGAGAAGATCATGTGGTTTTTGTCCTTTCTCTTGTTGATGTGATGTATTACACTGATTGATTTGCGTATGTTGAACCAGCCTTGTGTCCCTGGGATGAACCCCACTTGGTCATGATGTATAATCTTTTTTATGTGTTGTTGGATTCTATTTGCTAAAATTTTGGTGAGGATTTTGGCGTTTATGTTCATCAGTGATATTGGCCTATAATTCTCTTTTTTTGTAGTGTCTTTGCCTGGTTTTGGTATCAGGGTGATGGTGGCTTCATAGAATGAGTTTGGGAGTATTCCCTCCTTTTCAATCATCTGGAAGAGTTTGAGAAGGACTGGTATGAGTTCTTCTTTGTATGTTTGGTAGAATTCCCCAGTGAAGCCGTCCGGTCCTGGACTTTTATTTGTAGGGAGGTTTTTAATTGCTATTTCTATTTCCTTTCTAGTGATCGGATTGTTCAAGTGTTCAGATTCTTCTTGATTCAGTTTTGGTGGACAGTATGTTTCCAGAAACTTGTCCGTCTCCTCTAGGTTATCCAGTTTGGTTCCATATAGTTTTTCATAATATTCTCGTATGATATTCTGTATTTCTATTTTGTTTATTGTAATTTCTCCATTTTCCTTTCTTATTTTGCTAATTTGTGCTCTCTCTTTTTTATTCTTTGTGAGTTTAGCCAGAGGTTTGTCGATTTTATTTACTTTTTCAAAAAACCAGCTTTTGGTTTGGTTGATTTTTTCTATGGTCTTGTTAATCTCTATTGTATTTAATTCCTCTCTGATCTTTATTATTTCCTTCCTTCTGCTGCTTTTTGGGGCTTTTTGTTCTTCTTTTTCTAATTCATTCAGGTGGTGGGTTAAATTGTTTATTTGAGATTGTTCTTCTTTTTTGAGGAAGGCCTGTATCGCTATAAACTTCCCTCTTAGCACTGCCTTTGCTGTGTCCCATAAGTTTTGAGTGGTTGTGCTTTCATTATCATTTGTCTCAAGGTATTTTTTAATTTCAGCTTTGATTTCCTCATTGATCCATTGTTTTTTCAATAATATATTGTTTAATCTCCATGCTTTCCTTTTTTTCTCCTTTGTTTCTCTGTTGTTGATTTCCAGTTTCATGGCATTGTGGCCAGTAAAGATGCTTGAGATAATTTCTATCTTCTTAAAATTGTTGAGGTTTCTTTTGTGCCCAAGTACATGATCGATCCTGGAAAATGTTCCATGTGCACTTGAAAAGAATGTATATCCTATTTTTGGGGGGTGTAATGCTCTGAAAATATCCACCAAATCTAGTTTTTCTATTGTAGTATTTAATTTCTCGGTTGCCTTATTTATTTTCTGTCTGGAAGATCTGTCTAGTGATGTTAATGCAGTGTTAAAATCTCCAACTATGATTGTATTCCCATCAATATCCCCCTTTATCTCTGTTAGTAATTCTTGTATGTACTTAGGTGCTCCTATATTGGGTGCATATATATTAACGAGTGTAATATCCTCATCTTGTATCACTCCTTTAATCATTATAAAATGTCCTCCTTTATCTCTCTTTATGGCCTTTATTTTAAAGTCTATTTTGTCTGAAATCAGTACTGCAACACCTGCTTTTTTGGCTTTTCCATTTGCATGGAATATCATTTTCCATCCTTTCACTCTCAATCTATATGTGTCCTTCTCCCTAAAGTGGGTCTCTTGTATGCAGCATATTGAAGGTTCTTGCTTTATTATCCAGTCTGCCACTCTGTGTCTTTTGACTGGAGCATTTAGTCCATTAACATTTACAGTAATTAATGATAGATGTGTGTTTATTGCCATTTTGAACTTATCTTTGCAGCTGAATTGGTATATCCTCTTTGTTCCTTTCTTCTTCCTTTTGTGGTTTGGTAATTTTCCTTTGTATTATCATGGATTTTATTTAATTTTTGTGACTCCTTTGTAAATTTTTGGCTTGTGGTTACCCTTTTTTGTAAATCTATCAACCCATTACTATAACTGTTTTTATTAAACTGATAGTAACATGATCTCAAACCCATCCTACTGTTGAAAAAAATTTAAAAAAGAAAGAAAAAAATATTCTATATTTCCCTGCCTCCCTCTCCCACTCTCAGTGATTTGTATGTCTTCTTTTATAATTTCATGTTTACTTTATTTGTAATTCATGAGTTATCACCTTTCCAGTTGTGTGTTTCTCATTTCTGTAGCATCCTGCTGCTTTTCTATTTAGAATAGCCCTTTCAATATTTCTTTTAGCATGGGTTTAGTGTTGCTAAACTCCTGCAGCTTTTTTTTTTTTTTTTTTTTTTTTTTTTTTTTTTTGTCTGTGAAACTCTTTATTTCTCCTTCTATCCTCAAGGATAGCCTTGCTGGATAAAGGATCCTAGGCTGCATCTTTTTTTCATTCAGGGCTTTGAATATATCTTGCCACTCCCTTCTGGCCTGTAGTGTTTGTGTAGAGAAATCAGCTGAGAGCCTTATGGGGGTTCCCTTGTAACTTACTCTTTGCTTTTCTCTTGCTGCCTTTAGAATCATTTCTTTATCCTTGACTCTGGCCATCTTGATTATGATATGTCTTGGTGTGGGTCTATTTGGGTTCTTCCTGTTTGGGACCCTCTGAGCTTCCTGTACTTGGATATCTGATTCCTTCTTTAAGTTTGGGAAGTTTTCAGTCATGATTTCTTCAAAAACCTTTTCAATCCCCTTTGATCTTTCTTCTCCTTCTGGGACCCCTATTATGTGAAGATTGGGACGCTTTATATTATCCCATAGGTCCCTTATGCTATTTTCATTATTTTTTATTTGCTTCTCTTGTAGTTCTTCTGAATGGGTGCTTTCTATTGCCCTGTCTTCTAGATCACTAATTCGTTCCTCTGCATTATCTAGTCAGCTTTGCACAGCTATTAGATCATTCCTCATCTCTGTCAATGAGTTTACCCATTCTACTTGGCTCTTCTTTATAGTTTCAATTTCATTTTTGACATATTTTATATCTCTAAACACTATCTCTTTTAATTCTTTCAGCAATTCGATCACTCCTTTTTTGAAATCTTGATCTAGTAGGCTATCGATGTCTATTTCGTTGATCTTTCTTTCAGGGGATTTCTCTTGTTCTTTTAATTGGGAAAGGTTTTTCTGCTTCTTCATCTTGCTCATACCTCTTTGGCACTGTGGTTTATGGAGTATCAGTTGTTTATTTTGGTCCTTAAGGATTTTATCTATCTGATGTCTATTTAGGAATAGAACTTAGGAAAAAAAGAAAAAAATAATAAGAGAGAGAGAGAAAGAATTTTAAAAGAAGGGAGAAAGAGGGTTTGAAAACAGTGTATAATGAATAATAGAAGAGTGAGTTGAAGCAGAGTATTAATCGGGTTGAGACGTCCTTTTGAAACCTTTACAAAAAAGAGGGGGGGGGGAGATGAACAGATGTATTTGAAACCTGTGTCTAATCAATAGCAGGACATCAAAACCCAAGAGAAATAGAAATGAATTAAGAAGTAAAGATTAAGAGAGTAATAGAAAATAGAACAGGTAAAAACAGATTTTTAAAAAAAAGGGGGGGGGGGTTGTCGGTGTTCTCCTGGAGTCTGTGTGCTTTTAATGTGAAGTCTTTCTGTCTTCGTCCTGTTTTGGAAGCTCAGCTTGCTGTTTTCAGAGGCCCTCCGTTGGCGCCCTCTTCTGTGCTGCTCCCAGCACCTGTCGGCAAGCAAGCAGACCGCGCCTCCTCCTAACACTGGGTCAGGTGCAGCTCTCTGCGGTGGGCGGGCGGGTCGCTGCCCCTCCGGATGCCGCAGTCAGATGTTGCAGACTGGCCGGGTAGGAGGGCGGGTCGTGCCCCCACCCAGCACCTCGGTCAGGGGCTGTGTTCCTGCCCGAAAGGCGGGGGGCCGCTCTCGCTCTACCTGCGCCGCCGCCGGTAGTTCCGCTCTCTGTGCGGCTGCGGGCTCCGCCCTGGTCGGCGCTCCGCGGGTGGGCTTGGGGAAGACCGAGGAACAGCCCTGTCCCTGCTCCGAGCCAAAACCCAGCTCCTTGTTTGTCTTTGTGGAGCAAGTTCTCTGAGGGACCAGGATGGAAGGATCCTATCTGCCCCGGGCTGCAGGCCAGTCTCCGTCTGGCCTTTGAGGCTGCTAAGCCCTTCGGTGCGGATGCAGGTTTCGCCCCCGCCCCCGCCTGAGTGCTAAGCGCGGAGGATATGGCGGCTGTGCCTGAGCCCCGCCTCTCTTCCCCCGAAAACTTTCCGCGGGTTTTCAGGGATGGGGGTGTGCACCCTTCCCCCGAGAGCACATCAACCTTGCTGTTTTATGGAGGGCCCAGGTTGTTCTGCCCTGTGCACCCACAGCCACGGCGCGCAGCCCCTTGCGTTCCCCCGGGGCTGCCTCCGTGCAGCCACTTCCATCCTCCGCCCGGCTTGTGCAGCCTGGCCTTGCCCGCGGCTGCCGGCCCGTGTCTCAGGCTGGGTGTCGGGGGGACGCTCTGTCTCCGTTTAACTTAGTTCTGTTAGTCAAGGGCTGCTCTGTACAGATCCGAGCCTCGGAGGCTCCCCCTCCGTCCCGCTGGCCTATCAGTTGGAGAGGGGAGACCCAGCGAGCGAGCGAGCGCCAGTCCTCCTTTGCCGCTCCCTCCCCGCGGGACCCGTCCCTCGCTGCTTTGCCTTTTGTTCTTTCTTTTTTCCTTTTCTCCTACCAGATTTTTGGCGTCTTTATCTTTTGAAGAGGGCGATGTTCTGTCGGAGTTCCACAGGTGCTCTGGTTGGCTGAGTGGGTCTGTAGTTGTGGGTCTTGGTGTATCTGTGGGAGAGGGTGACCTGCGAGCATCCTTCTACTCCGCCATCTTCCAGAAATCCTCCAGAAATCCTCCAGAATGTTTTCTATAGCAGCTGTACCTTCTTACATCCCCATTAGCTCAGTTCCTTAACCTCTCTGAACCTCAGTTTCCCATCGGCAAAGCATCAGTATTGATACTTACCTTATAGATTGGCTGTAAGAATTAGATGAGAAAAAGTAGAGAAAGTAGTTAGCACATAGTAGGTGCTCAACAAGTGGAATCATTATCATTAGAAAACCTGTAAGATTCTGAGCCTGTTCCTTCTGGTTCCCTTCAAGCTGACTGGGCTTCTATGCCAAGTTACCTCCATTTGTTTACCTACTTCTTGAATTTCCCTTAAATTAACTTTACTGTGGAGCAAAATTCCCGCTGCCTGTTCTCTCTCTGTCTCTCTGACACACACACACACACACACACACACACACACACACACACACACACACACACACACACACACACCTTATTTAATAAAGGACTAAGCCCAAGCTAAATGGAAAGGTAAAATTGCTCCCACCCTGCAACATGTACGTTAGAGCTGGAATCAATTACTACGGTGGTTCACAAAGTGTGGAACCCAAACTGGCAGCACTTGGGAACTTATTAAAATACAAATCCTCAGGCCCCACCCTCCAGAAGTCTGTGGTTTAACAAATCCTCCAGGTGATTCTAATGCACCGGAAGATTCCCAAATTGTGGATGAGAAAACAGACCCAGAGAAAGGATGTAACTTGCTTATGGCCATAGAATGATGAAGACTGGAAGCTTTGGAATAACGTGGTTCTGGATGCAATTCCAGCTTCCCTGTTTCCAACTGTGTGACCTTGGGCATGTCCCTTAGCCTACCTTTACTTCAGTATCTGTCTTAGTCAATTCAGGCTGCTATAACAGAATACCATGGACTGGATGGTTTAAAACACATTCATTTCTCAGAGTTCTGGAGGCTGGAAAGTCCAAGATCAGCCAATTCTGTTCCTGCTGAGAGCTCTCTTCCTAGCTTGAAAACGGCAGGCATCTCCTTGTATCCTCACATGGCCGAGGGAAAAATGAACACTCTTGTGTCTCTTCTTTTAAGGGTACTAATCCCATTCATGAAGGCTCAACCCTCAGGAACATATTTCCTCCCAAAGAGCCCATCTCAAAAGGCCATCACTTTAGGGGTTAGGATTTCCACATATGAGTTTTGAGTATACTCGTCTATAAAATGGGAACAGTGTGCACCTGCTACCAGGTTCGTTAAAGGCAGAACAAGGGCTGGAGCTCAGGCCGCCTGATTTCCAGGCTGGTGCTGTTGCCCCCAGGAAACTGGCTGTCAACACTACACCATCCGACAGGAAGGACCCAGGGACCTTAACATTTGAAAGGTGCACATGGAGAGGAGGGCTTTGTTTTATTCTTTGAAGCTCCCAAAAGAAATGCTAGATGATTGGGGAAAGTTACAAGGAGGTAGATCAATTTAAGGGAGAAGTCCCTAACTGGAACAGTTCAGAAACAGAACTGGCCACCCCAAAGGGCAGTGAGAGTTCATCACTGGATGAGTCCAAGCAGCATATGGATGCCTATCTTTGCAGGGTAGGAAGTTGGCACGGATGTTCTCTGAGGTCTCCTCATATGTAACCCTTTGTAGTGGATATGTGGTGTTTGTCTCCTGGGCATTTATTCTTAGGGGAGCTGCCCTTCCTCCACTCCACATGGTTGGAGGGGCTGTCAATTCGGGTGCTCCATTCACCCCTCCCACCCCAGGGGAGGGCATACTACCCAGACTAGCCAATTAAGACTATCCCATCCTCCCTGACCACATCCATTGGTGCAGGGAATGGCATGTGACCCAAGCCAAGACAATCAGAATCTTTTTCTGCCAGGGCCCTCCCAAAGTCACACCCATTCTTGAATTTCCCAGTCTCTAGTGAGCCTGCAGAATTACTTTTTGACTTAAGCCAGTTTGGGGTTTCTGTCCCTATCATTAATAAAAATTTGAGTAATATTACCATATAAAAAGGGGCTTTCCTATTCTTGTACTGGGCCTGTCTCCCCCCAAGCATGGCATTAAAACAACAGCAAGAAAAACAACAATCAAAACAACAATAGTTTCAAACCATTTAATATCTTTAGCCTCTTGAAAAAAAAAATTGCCAAAAGAGATTCTACAGAACGAAAAGTTTTAAAATCCATTTTCTCCACCTCTCTCTTCAGCTTACAGTCACAACACTGGCTCCTAAACTTGCTTCTTTCTTCTCTCCAAGCTCCAGCTGGCTCTTAGCTGTTTCTTCCTCACCTGCTTTTTCCAGTGTTATCCATCCAAACTTGTGGGCCCTTTGTAGACACAAGAGAGAGATGGGGAGGCTGTGACTCCTCATACAGTGATGTGGTTTTATACACATTATTCTCAGGGTTGATGGAGGAGGCATGATTGTAAAATCTCGTCTCTGGAGGGAGGCATGACTATGAAGTCATACTTTCAGAAGAGATACTGAGGTCTTTAAAGTATGAGTCATAGGCCAAGTTCAGCTCAGTAAAATTTAGTGAGTGGCTACCGTGTGCCAGCTAAGAGTCAGGAGTGGGGCTGAGTTGTCTCGGGCATCTGGAATTGGGTTGGTTGAGCCCCAGACATCAAGATTCTGTTACTCACTCTTCATTGATTTCTTCCTGTGTGCCACTCCCTGAGGATATATCCAGGAGGAAAAATATTAAAGGCACAAAAATGATTTCTATGAAATGGTGATTAAGAACTGCTGAAGGAGACATTTGTGGGGACTGGGAGCTGTCAATGAAAATCAACAAACAATAATGAGAATAGAAAAGAGTTTTATTTATATGTTCAAGAATGTCATAGCAGCATTTTAGGTAATAAAAACTAAAAATGTTAAAAAAAAAAAAAAAAAAAGAAAAAGAAAGAAAGAAAGAAAAACGTTTTATTTGAGTGAAATGGAAGACTAGCCCGGAAGCCCATTCCCAGGTTACGCTGAGGAACTGCTCTGGAGAAGCATGTTTTCCAGCACAGTTTTTTATCTTGTCAGAACAAAGAACATTAAACAGGTCAGGGATACAAGATTAAAAAAAAAAAAAGACCAGCACATACACGTACAACTGGTAGAGTCCAGCCTTGGCACCTGGGATGGGAATCTTACCATCAAAGCAGTACCAGTACTGGTGTTCCAGGAAGAGAGTCATTTAATCTTTATTTTTAATGTGAGCATTGTTTACTTCTGATCAATGTGCCCTTTTCTTTAATATAGCCACAAACAGGCTATATTAGTTAGCATAAAATTCAAGTTAACTCATGTGTAAGCCAGAATGACTTCCCTAGAACTCAATCTGTGAAAATTTCCTTTACCAGAACAAATCAAGGTCAGAGGTTAAGGAGGTTTCCCTGAGAAAGTGACTCATGAGCTGAGATGGGAAGCAAGAGTAGGGGTTGGCTGGAAGACTAAAAGACTAGGGGGGAAAGAAGCCTGGGAAGGGATTCCTGGGCACACTGTGTGAAAAGATATGAGAGAGAAAGAGAGAGAGACCAGGAGGACTCCCTGTGTGCCTGGAGCATCGGGAACTGGAGGGAGCTTCATAAGGTAGGTGGAGGCCTGTTGTCAAAGCCTTTGAGAGATCATGAGCCTCATGCTGTGGACCAGAGATTTCAACACAAGCCCCACCTACCATTGAGAGCTTGGGATGTGGTTTGTCCTAAATATGGAAAAGCTCAATTTTGGTTCTTCTACCCTGTGTTGTCTGAAGCAGGCTCATGCAAGTTCAGGAGAGCTGACTGTGTGCATTTCTTCCCAACTCTTGTGTTCAGTGACCTCAACTTGAAACTGACTATGGTGGAAGTATTTATACCACAGAAATTGGCAAATGCTACCAAGCAGGGCCTTCCCCTGACCTAAGAGACCCTGTTGTTAAACATTTACCAGCACCACTGCTTCCACTTAATAATCTGATCCAAAGAGGAGGCTGACATTCCAGCACTGGTGAGAATTTAGTGCTATGATCTTTGCAAACCAGGAAGTGATCTAGACTTGGGTATTTTGCTTTTGTCTGCCTTTAACCATCTGGAGGCTGAATAGCAGAAGTTTTGAACCCACAGGCATGGAGGACAGCCAGACTGAGGTCCAAGTCCCAAACCTGTCACTAATTACCTGTGTGACCTTCGGCAAGCAATGCTACCTCTCAGAGTTTCATCTCTTAAGAGATAATACTCAATTCAATGGGTTCTTGTATGTCTCAGATACTATAATATATAAACTGTAATGCCTGTTGCATAACAAAGACTCAAATAAATATTAACAGTACTGAATGCTGTTTTAGATAAAGAGGTCTCAATAGAGATAAACCCATTTTATTCCAGAAGGACTTATCAGTATTTGACACACCAGAAATAAACTGAAGCAGCACACTGAGGAGCCACATAGAGGCTAGGTCATGGTAACTGGCTGAGATTTTTCTGACCTACATCCATGATGACATCTTTTAAGGTTTTAAGGGATGCAACTTGCTTGACTTTTGTGGTGACAAAATATCCTTTTGTATTGATGCAACAAGGTGTTGAGACACACAGTTTCCTAACTTGAAATTATGGGGTGGAGGGAAAGGGAACAAGAGAAAGCAAGCATGTGGCAGATTTTGTCAGAAAGAACATGTGCCAGTGGACATAGAAAACAAACTGTGGTTACCAGGGGGGAAAGTGGAGGAGGGATAGATTAGGAGTTTGGGATTAACAGATACACATCACTATATATAAAAGATAAACAACAAGGACCTACTGTATAGCACAGAGAACTATGTAATGAGCCAAAATGGAAAAGAATCTGAATATATATGTGTATCTAAATGTGTAACGTATGGATAACTGAATCACTCTGCTGTACACACGAAACTAACATTGTAAATCAACTACACTTCAATAAAAATAACAATTAAAAAAAAAAAACAGGTGCCAGATTCAGACGAGCCAAACGTGTGGAACAGGAGGCAAATGAATACACTTTTGTCCATGTCCTCCCTCCCCGCCACCCTCCTCCCCCAGCCAAACTGCTCCCAGTTCAGTGGGCTTCTGGGTCTGAAAGAGCTGCAGTTCATCAGATAAAGTCACAGTTTCAGAGATTTCAGAGATACTTAGTGTGCCTCCCACATGAGACCTCTTTCATCTTCCTTGCCTTTGAGGTTTGCAGATGGCCTCTGTGAGCCCCTGTTAAGAAGTAGTGACTGAGCTAAAAGCATGATGCATATCCTAGAAACATCCTGAAATTTCTGAACATCTGTGCCCAGGGCCAAACACAGGGCAACCAAGTCCTTATGAAAATGCATTCTCTCTCCCAAGAACTTCTGGGATGCAAGCTGGAAGCCAGCATCTACCATGGAAGTGAGCCCCAGGACTCTCTCTGCGACGGGCGTGGTCCTAGTTCACAGGCTCCATCACAAGGGAATAACGATCACCCAACCCATCCCTGAGGCCAGAGAGTGAACAAAGCAGTTACCCAGAGGCGATGTGACCATGGAGTCAGACAGGTCTGGGAGTGAATCCAGAATCTAGCACTTGCATAAGCTCTCTGGAGTCTCAGAATGGCAGTTTCTTCATCTGAAAAGAGGAAGCAATACCTCCTTTGAGAGTTGTGGAAGGACAGAAAATAACATATTTAATAAAGGAGAGCTATGATTATATTTAGAATAAAAGTGACTTCTTGTTGGAAAAGCAATACATATTAATTTGGCATTAACTCAACTGAATTTACGATGAATTTAATTGCTTAAATTTAGAAATTAAACATGAACAGAAAGAACAAAACCTAAAAAAAAAAAAAAAAAAAACCCTCACCACTCAGGGACAACCACTAATATACTGGTGTATATCCCTCCCTTCAGGCACATGGTTTTAATGGGCCCATCTTTTGGTACTTGATTTTCTGCTACTGAGTGTATTGGAAACATCCCTGAAGTCATTACATATGCTTCGGCAACATCTTTTTTAATGACCGTAGACTAGTCTGTGGTGAGATTGGATCTGATATTTGGGAACTATTACTGTTCAGGTGACCGGTAACACATCACAGGTTTTGGGGTCGGGGGACCGGTTTTCCCTGGAACAAGCCCATGAAGCTCTGGAGGCTGCCACTCTCCGCGTGAAGGATGCAGAGAAAAACAGGACAGACCCACCGGATTCTCGCGGGGATTAAAGATGATGAGCAGAAAGTGCTTGGCTTAGAACTCGGCTGGAATCCAGCCACTGGTGTCTGAGGCTATGTTGAAACTGGCCCTGAACTTGACTCTTAGACCTGTTAAAAGTCCCTGTGTCGGCATTTCTAACTGTGGTTATTAATAATAAAGTTTTCCTCCCCTCCTCTCCCTCCACACACGGATTTACTGAGATTTCCTCCAGGACTGGGAAGAACGAAACGAAGTAGAGGCACTGAGGAGCTATGGTGGGCGTTTGAGCGGAGGCAAAGCCGGTGCAGGGCGCCGGGCGGCCGGGGCTGCCCCAGGGGAAGCCCCGGAGGAATCCTGGCCAGGGAGCGGCTGGTCCGCGGCTCGGCCTCCGATTGGCTGTCGGCCGAGTCACCTGCCCTGGGGGGGGCCAGGAGGTTGGAGGCTGGAGGCAGGAGGCGGGACCTGGCCCCGCCTGAGGGCCGCGGGAGGGCCGGCATGAAGGGGGCCTGGCGGTGGGCCCCGCTGCTCCTGGGCCTGCTGCAGTCCGCTTCAGGTAAGGGCGCGGCGCGGGCCGCGGGGTGGGCGCGGGGCCGCGGGGCGCTCCAGCCAGGATGCACCCACCTTCGGACCCAGAACTCCGGGGAGGGAGGGCCGCGGGGCCGCAGTCTGTACGCAGTGACTGGTGTTGGGTGCTGCGAATCGGCCGGTGCCCATCCACCACCAGGTTTCTTCTTCCAAGAACTGAACAGACCTGGGTCTTTGAAATTCCTTTCCGGGAATAAACTGATTCAGTTTCCTAATGCCAGTTCAGCTTCAGATGAACAGGAAAAGAGACGGTGGCAGTTCAAAAGTCAGCTGCATTTATATAAAGTGCTTCTTAAAGTTTCCTAAAAGCGCTGTCCCCTGCGTAAATACCATACTTGACCCTCCCCAGTTAGGAGAAGTCAGGCAGAAGTGCCCTTCCTCCCCTTCCCTCGGCTGGGGGTTTCAGAAGTTCCCTGGGTCCCGAGGATTAGGCGCTCCAGCTCAGCCTGTGCCCTGCTGTTCTAACAAGCCTCATTTCTGCTGAGCCTCACTGGTAAATAAGGTGACAGGGTACAGAATACCTTGGGAAAGGACCCAACCTCCAAGCCCCAACCAATCCAGGGGGAAAGTCGGCCCCAGAAAGCTCCAGGATCTCTCCCTAGTCTTAGACTAGTAATTTAAGAGCTAGAAGGCCCCTGGGAAATAATCTAATACTAATGTTAAAAGCCAACTTTTCTTTGAGCGTCTTTGCCCTGGGCACCCCATTATTCTAGTTATGTATCACAACCCAGCCTTCCTATGAGGTAGATATTATATTCTCCCTGTTCAGTTGGGGAAACTGAGGCTCAGAGTAGTTAAGGGAATTTCCCAGGAGAGAAGGCATTGGTGAGACACGTAGAACACAGAAGCCAGGCTGAAGCCAGCATGGCCAGCTTTGGCTGTGGAGCGGGCAGCTGACTCAGGGCGGCCCGTTCACCCAGGCCAGCTCAGGGATGCCCAGCCCCTGGTGCCTTCACAGCAGCAAGTGTTACTGCAGCTGATGAGGGACAGTGTACCTGTGCGGGGGGAGGGGAGGCGGGGGTTCTCTGTCCCCCTTTCTCGCTGTCAACCTCAATGGTTTTCCTGTCTGGACCTAGCTGTACTTACACCAGAGAGATATTTAATGTACTCGACACAAACTGTGGGGTGAAGGTTTAGGGTGAAGCACAGCTGGGTTCAGTTTTACATCCTGGCTGCCACACACACTGGTTGTGAAGCCTCAGCAAATTATTTACCGTCTGTCTCTGAGCCTGGTGCCCTCCATGGAAGGGGAATGATGCTTATCCCATACGATGGTTTGTCCTGGGGATTGAATGAGATTTTGTGTGTAAAGTGTCACCCTGGTGCTTGGCACCGTTCGAAGGCTCAAGAGACAGTAACTACTCTAGTTGCTGTTTCTCCACGGTGGCCAAGCTCAGATTTGAGGCCTGTCCTGCCCAAAGGATGGTTTATAAGCCACTTGTAGACAGATTTTGGCCTCCTGCCTGCCACCTGCTAGACAGTCTAGAAGCTGGGAGCACTGTCAGCATTAACATCCTGGTGATCCATTTCCAGCTGGAGCACACAGCTGGGTGGGGAGGAAGCAGGCACCATAATTGAGTCTTAAAGGTCAGGGGTGGGGAGCCAAACTGAGAGCCATCAGCAAACCAGCCCCTCCCTCCCTGATACTGTCTGTCACCTGTATGGATTTCCATCATAGCCCATGTGACACTTCGAGACACTGAATTCTCTGTAGGCCCATGAGTTTCTAAAGGACAGGAATGGAGTTGTAGTCCACTTTGTGACCTCTGGCAAGACAGTGACCAATAGATGTCCTTGACCAATAGTGATCCATAGATGTTGGAAGAATCGGGCTGAACAGGCCCCATGAGAACCTGGGGGAGGAAGTGTGATTTCAGTTCTGATCTACGCCTTATTAGCTGAGAGGACCTCAGTTTCCTCATCTGTAATGTGATGTTCATAGATAGTACCTGCCTCCTAGGGAGGTGGGGAGAATTGAGAGAGAAAATGCAGGTAACGTGCTTCACAGAGTGCCTGGCACGTAGCTTGGACACAGTGCACATTAGCAGCTGTTATTATCAGCATCAGCATCACCACTACGTCTGAAAGATGTCAGGGAACACTCCCTGGAGGAAGTGACGTTTGAGTCAAGTCTGTGCAAGATGAGATAGTGAATACCAGGCAGGCAAAGACACCTGGGTTCAAAGGCACACAAAAGAATGCAGTGGTTTGAGATGGGCAACAAGCAAGATTGGCTGCAGCCTGGTGAGTCAGTGGGGGAGGTGTCAGGAAGAGGTTGACAAGGTGGCCCAGCCAGGCCAAGCTGGGCAGGGCCTTACGTACCTTGACAAGGAACATGGACTTTATTCTGAGGACACGGGGAAGGCAGAAACTGGGCAGTTGTGTAATCAGATGCATATTTCCGAAGATGAGGGTTAGCGGTGAGAAGGAGGAGGTGCCAAAGAAGGAAATAGGGGCCAGTTAGAGGTGGTGAGGGAGTCATTGAGACAGTGACATCTAAGCAGAGATGTGAAGGAGTGAGCTAGATGGATATCCAGGGAGAGAGCAGTCTAGGCAGAGGAAACAGTCCAGAAATGGGAGCGAGCCCAGCAAGCTCTGGGAACAGGAACCGGCCAGCGTGGCTGGAGCAGACGGAGCAAGGGGAGTCGTGGGTGGGATTGGGTAGGGTCTTGTGGGTGATTGGAAAGCCTTTGGATTTTATGTTGAGTGAAATAGAACCATTAGAAGTTTAAAGCAGAAGAGTGACATTATCTGACTTTCATTTTAACCCTTGCTGCTATGTGGAGAATGGATTGTGGGGACAAGGTTGGAATCAGGGAGACCAGTTAGGAGGCCTTTGAAATAGTCCAGGTTATCACAATATCCATGCATTCACTCAACGGATTTTTGCTGTGCACCTACTACGTGCTAGGGACCATTGCAGGCAGGCTCTGGGGACACAGCTGAAAACAAGACAGAGCCTCTGCTCCTTGAGACCCTCAGGGATGTTCCCTCCTGGAGTCCAGGGATCTATTAGATGGTTCCTGTTCTGCAGCATTCTGCCGGAACACTCAGGGGCCAGAGTGGGCCGGTCCTCTCATGACTCAGATGGGCCACTGAGGAAGGGGAAGGGGCTGCAGTACAGCCGGTCAGTGGCACAGCCGTGACTGGAATCCTGACCCTCTGGTTTCCAGCCTACATCATGTCCCCTATGCTTCAGCCACACCAGGAAACTCCTGGTCCTTAAACTCAGCAAGCACCTGACTGTCTGCCATGCAGCTCCTCAGCTTGGAATGGCCCATGTCAAGACCAGTCAGGAGCTGCAGGCTTCGTGACCTCTTTCTCCCCCGCAGGGAAGCCTGTTCTGGCCCCTCCGCAGAACGTGACGCTGCTCTCCCGGAACTTCAGTGTCTACCTGACGTGGCTCCCTGGGCCTGGCAACCCCCAGGACGTGACCTATTTTGTGGCCTATCAAAGGTGGAGAGGTGCCTCCGGGTTGGTGGGTGGGGAGACTGAGGAGGTGGGCAGGGGCTGGAGGGACTTCTCTGGAATAGCTGCATCCAGTGTGAGCAGCTCTCACTGGTTCCCTGTGTCCTACAGGAGCCAGCACAGGACACGTAGTGGGAGAGGGAGTTTGATAAAGGTCTGGAGATGGGGATGATGTTGAATGGAAAATAGTGAATGCACAGGTGATGGGCCTGCCAAGGATGGGGTGGATCTTTGAGAAAAGTCAGAGCAGGACTTGGATGGAGCTGCGAGGGCCCAATGGTGGAATTCTCTAAGGCCCGGATGGGGTGCTCAGCATTCCAGGGGATATGGGAGGCAAGTGTATCTCTTGCAGAGCTGTGGTAGGCGTCGCTCGCTGATCACCCTTTTTCCTACGGAGCCTGCACAGAGCCCTGGGTCCTTCTCAGCTTGGCAGCCCAGGCAGCCATTGCTGATCCAGAAGAATCTGAAAATGAAAGCAGATTGGCCATCTTTGCCCACAGTGGGAAGTCATCTAAAGAGCTTTCGTAAGAGAGTAAGCTGAGAAAAGCAAATAGGAGGATTAATCTAGACTTGGTAAGAAGGAGGAAGCAGGAGGGAAAAGGGACTGCCTGGTACTCGAGACCAACCCTGTGCCAGCCTCAGTACTGCGAGCCTTGCATGAATATTTCCCCTCTTCCTCCCAGTATCACCAGGCAGGCACTGCATTTCCCCCACTTTAGAGGTGAGGAAACTGAGCTCAGAGGTGCCATGACTTGCCCAAGGAAGCCAGTGATGGAATCAGAAGAAAAACCTAAGTCTGTTCTGACCCCAAAGCTTGTGCTCTTCCTGTTAATATACGGACTCTCCAAATGTAGCATCCAGATGTGAGTGTTGGGGGCCTGACTGGGCAGCGGACAGACTGTGAGAGAGCTGTCAAAAGAAAGTACAGTATAGAACTGTATCAGGAGGCAGAAAACATCTAACATGTCCAGTGTGTTTGCTGTTTGCACTGTGTCCATAACATGAAACGTATTTAATCTCACACCGCCCCGTGAGAAAGGGTTCGGTAACCCCACTCTGCAGTTGAGGGGATTGAAGCACCAAGAGTGTGTTTTGCTCATTCACAGCTGAGAATAGTGGAGATGGGATAAACTGACTAAAGAGTCGAAAGCCCAACCTCTGGATCTTTATGATAGTTTCCTTCCCCTTTATACTTTTTCAACACCAGTGAGGATTCCAAAGCAGTGATATTCTAATTGTATTATTTTTCCATTTATCGGTTGGAATTATTTTATAAAGAGATGCTTCCTCTCATGTAGTATTTGATATTCAACGGTACTATTCAAATAAGCAAGATAGAATAAACACTTGGTTTTTTTTTTTTTCCTTTAATATACCAGTTTTCAAAAAAGTGAGTTGGTTCCCTCTTGTGTCCCAAAATTGATTGACTTCTTTTTTTCTCTTGTATTTCTCTCTCTTTTTTTTTTTAATGGACGTACTGAGGATTTAACCCAGGACCTCGTGCATACTAAGCATGCTCCCTATCACGGAGCTACACCCAGCCCCTGACTTGTCGTTTTATTATCATTATGATCTCAAGTACTTATACCCGATGGTTTCAATTCACTGCAATGTATTCTACTCATTGAACCTTGAATTGTCTCATCTTTGGTCAGTGAAAGTCTCTTCATGTTGGCTCCTGGGTCCTTTTAACTTGACCCTAGTAAGTCTTGCTATCTTTATTGCTATCTGTTATGAAGACATGTTCCAGATTCATTTGCATGATTCCTGACCTAAAACCCGAAACCAGCCGTTCTTCCATTTGGTGGGAAGTGGTTTTAAAGAACATAGTCTGTGTGCTACCTGTGCTGATCACTACTTAGCCATTGCTTTTACATCTTTTCAGGGAACAGAGTTGGGGTGATGTATATAATAATCCCATCTCTGTTCTTGGCTTCTACCGAGATGACTGATTAAATCTGGGAGCTTCACCCATGATCTCTTTATAAAATCATTTTCCAACCACAACCTTGGTATTCTCTCCAAAACATGCTCTCTCATGTTTTGTAATAGGTATAGGCTGAGAATTTTCCAGATCTTCAAGTTCTTTTTCCTTTTTATTTAAGAATTCCTTCTATTTGTCTCTCCTCTCTCGTTTTATTGTAAGCAGTAGAGAGAAACCAGGTCACATCTTTAACACACTACTCAGAAATCTCCTCAGCTAAGTATCCAAGTTCATCGCTTTTCACTTCTAATTTTCCATGACACTCTAAAGTATAATCAGCGAAGTTCTTTGTACTTTATAACAAGGATCATTCTTCCAGTTTCCAGTAAGATGCTCCTCCTTTCCATATGAGATCGCCCTGGAATCACCTTTAACATGTATATTCCTACCAACAGTCATTTCAAGGTAATTCTAGCTTTTTATAACATAAACCTCAAAAGTCTTTCAGCCTCTACCCATTAGCCAGCTGCAAAGCCACTAACTTATTTTTAGATATTTGTTACAGTAGCACCCCACTATGGTACTAAAATCTGTATTCGTTTGCTAGGGCTGCCGTAACGAAATACCACACATTGGGGTCTTAAACAACAGAAATGTATTTCTCACCATTCCAGAGGCTGGAAGTCCAAGATCAAGGTGTCAGCAGGTTTGCTGTCTCCCGAGGCCTCTCATAGGAGATGGTCGTCTTCCCTCTGTGTTCTCTCCCGGTCTTTTGTTTGTGTGAGAGCATCCCTGGTGCCCTTTCCTCTTCTTATAACACCAGTGCTATTGGCTGAGGGCTCCCCACTGTTGTGACCGCATTTAATCTTAATTACTTCTTTGAAGGCCCTATCTCCAAATACAGTCACATTGAGGGGTTAGGGGCTCAGCATATGAATTAAAGGGGTGCACAACTTAGTAATACTGATAAACTGGATTTCGCCAAATTTAAAACTTTTATTCTCAAAAAAAGAGCCTGAAGAAAATGAAAAAGCCAGCCACTGAGAAAAAAATATATTCACAGTATTTACACTTGTATATAAGACTTGTATCCAAAATAGATTAAGAACCCCTACATCTTAATAATAAGAAGACAGGGCAGGGGGTGGGAAGGGACAGACTTGGATTTCAAAATCTATAGATACTGACAGGCATATGCAGAACAGGCAAACAAGATTATACTGTATAGCACAGGGAAATATATACAAGATCTTGTGGTAGCTCACAGAGAAAAAAATGTGACAATGAATATATTATGTATGTTCATGTATAACTGAAAAATTGTGCTCTACACTGGAATTTGACACAGCATTGTAAAATGACTGTAACTCAATTAAAAAAAGTTTAAAAAAATTAGAAGATAAATCACCCAAAAAGATTTGAATAGTCACTTCACAAAAGAAGATATACAAATGGACAATAAGCATATGAAAATATGTTCACCATTATCAGTCACTAGGGAAATGCAGAGTAAAGCTACAATGAAATACTGCTACACGCTCACTAGAATGGTTAAAATTAAAAGGTCTGACAATACTAAGTGTAGACAAATGTGTGGAGTAACTCTCATGCAATTGGCCCTTCATATTCAGGGGTTCTGCATCCATGGACTCAACCAACCATGGGTCAAAAAAAAATATTTGTTTTAATCCAGAAAGTTCCAAAATGCCAAATGTGAGTTTGCCACACAAAGACAACTATTTATGTAGCATTTACATTGTATTTACAACTATTTATATAACATTTTAGTATTATAAGTAATCTAGAGATGATTTAAAGTATATAGGAGAATGTGAATAGGTTATATGCAAATACTAGACCATCTTATATACGAGAATTTAACATCCACAGATTTCAATACCAAAAAGGGGGTCCTAGAGCCAGTCCCCCATGGATACTGACTATACATGGTTGGTGGGAACTACAGTGGTACAGTCAGTTTGGAGAACAGCTTAACAGTTTCTTGTAAAGTTACATATTCATGGGGGAAGGATAAATTAGGAGTTTGGGATTAACATAGACACAGTACTATATATAAAATAGATAAACAACAAGGACCTACTGTATAACACTGGGAACTGTATTCAATATCTTTTAATAACCTAAAAAGAAAAAGTTACACATTTAGTTACCAAGTTTCCCAGATTCAACCCCTAGATCTTTAGTCAAGAGATATGAAAACATATGTCCGTACAAAGACTTGTACATGAACTTTCATAGCAGCTTAATTCATAATAGCCCTGTTGTGGACTGAATTGTGTCCCCTCTATAGTCACTCACGTGCTGAAGCCCTAGCACTCATGTGACTGAATTAGGAGATAGGGCCTTTAAAGTGGTATTAAGATTAAATGTGGTGCTAAGGGTGGAGCCCTGATGCAGTAGGACTGGTCTCTATGAGAGGGGAAGGAACACCAGGGATGCTCTTGCACAGGAAAAAAGGCCATGTAAGAACACAGTAAGGAGGTGACCATCTCCTGAGAGAGGCCTCAGGAGACAGCAAACCTGCTAACTCCACGATCTTGGACTTCCAGCCTCCAGAATGGTGAGAAATACATTTTCCATTGCTTCAGCCCCCTAGTCTGGCATTTTGTCACGGCAGCCCTGGCAGACTAACACAACAGGTTTCTTTTCTTTTGTAGTAAAGGCTCTTGTTGTCCTAAGAACTACTTGCCTGACTCGAGGTCACAAAGATCCCCTTCTGTGCTTTCTTCTGGAAGTTGTCTAATTTCAGCATGTATGTTTCAGTTCTCTTTTATTGTGAAAACTTTCTCTCTTTTCATTTTCTGTTTCTTTTAAGGCATTATCTGTTGTTTTGATTTGCTCTACGTTTCTTCTAATTGATTCCTCATTTCTGAAATGTGGTTGTTTTCTTTTTTTAATCTGATTCTTTCCCTTGTTCTGTTACCTTCTTTCTGGGTTTCTCTGATTCTGGTTTGTGTTGTTCTTTCATGTCTTGTATCATTTTAAAATGTCCTTTAGCCCAGTTGGAAGTAGCAGTTCACAGATTTGATCTGTTTGTGGATGTGTTTTTAGCATGCGTTTTCTGACTGCTTCATTCAGTCAATTGCTTAGCTTATTAATTTCTATTCTTCCTTATTTTCTGTTATAAATATTTATAGCTATACGTGTCCCTCTAAGTATTACTGAACTGCACCTCAAATCTTTATTTGCATTATTTTCATCATCATTCAGTTTTAGAGACTTCCCTAATTCTTTCTTTGATCCATGAGTCATTTTAAAACACTTAAAAATGTTCAAACTTTCTTTAGTTCTCTTTTTTTGTTAATGATTTTTAACTGGATTATTTGCAGTCAGAGGGAGTAGTTTGAGAGATACTGATTCTTTGAAATTTCTTGAGAATTGCTTTATATTTGTTAATATCTGTTAATATTTTGTCTATAGTATCTGTGTGGCTAAACCCATTTTTTGTTTTTTCTGTTTATGTCCATTAGATCAACTCTGATAATTATGTAGTTCGTTTTTTAACATATTGACTAATTTTTTTTGTTTGTTTAACTGTCAATTACTGAGTGAGGTGTATTAAAAATTTCTCATTGTAATTGTGGATTTTCTAATCCTTCCTGTAGTTTTGTGTTTTTTGGCTGAATAGAGTTTGAAGCTACTTAGCAGGCAGGTATAAGTTAGAATTTTTATATCTTCCTGGTAAGTGGAACCATTTACTGTTGTGTACTGATTCTTTTCATCTTTAGTAATGCTTTGAATTTTGAAGTCTCTATTTTGTCTCATATTACCAGTTCCTTTTTTTGTTAAAGTTCACATGCTCTAACACCAGCAAGAAACAAAACGGGGGAATTCTTCCCTCAAATCTGTTCTCTTTGCCTACGCACATCTCAGCCTTTTCCTTTCGCCCATTGCTCAGTCTCAAAGCCCAGGAAGAGTCCCCAGTTCTCCTTTGCCTCACATTCCACATCCAATCCATCAGCAAGTCTTATCAGCTTTGCCTCCAAAATATACCCTCCATCCAACCTCATCTTGCCATCTCTACCACCATTCTCTCTTGGAGTACTGCTGCGCCTCCTAGCTGGCTTATCAGAGTGATACTTTAAAAACATAAACTGGATAACCTCAGTCCCTCTATTCAGAACCTTCTGGCGGCTTCCTATCACACTTGGAATAAAATCCCAACTCCTTACCAAGATGGCGAGACCCTGCCTGCTCTGCCCACCCCCTCCACCCTCAGCTCCAGTCTGTCCATCTTCTGCCTCCTTGTCCACTGGCCACCCTGGCCTTGCTTTTTTCTGGACGGATCAAGCCTCTTCCCATCGCAGGGCTTTTACTTTTGCTGTCCTTCCCCCAGGCCTTTTCCTGGCTCCTTCTCGTCATCGCAGCCTCAGCTTCAACACTCCCTTCCTGGCCTTTCCTGAGCTGCCTTTGGAAAGCAGTCACCCCACGTTACCCTGTTATCACTGCACTTACCAGCCCCTGGATCTATCTTGTTGACATGATGATTGTCTCACATCCCCTCCCACCAGCACGGAAATTCCTAAGGGCAGGACTTTATCTGTCATGTATCACTAATTCCCCAAGAACATGCCCGGCAAGCAGGTCCCATCTCTGGATCTCAGTGTTCTCAGGAGGTTGGAGTCATGAACCCGTGTGTTCCCCTCTGACATCTGCACAGCACCCAGCATGGTGCCCGACATACAGCAGGTGGTCCATAAGTGCCTGAACAAATACACATGTGGAAAATGGTTACTAGTCTTAACAACAGCAGCCACCACAATGGCCCTGTGGGGAGGCGTGACAGATGAGGAGACGGACGCTTAGGGTGGTGACTTTGTAAGGTTCCAGAGCTCATGAGGGGCAGAGCCAGGATTCCCACCCTCATCTGTCACCACAGGCCCTGAGCTCCTAACTGGATTGTTCTCATTCTGTTTCAGCCAGTGATTGGCTAGCTGAACAGATGAGTGGATGGACGGTCAGGTGGGACAGAGGGACGAGTGATCACATGTTCTCCAAGTTTCCTCACACCAAGAGGGTGACTCCATGTCCTGCTCTCTCCTGTCTCCTCCCTCAGCTCTGCAACCCCCAAACGGTGGCGAAGAGTGGATAAGTGTGCAGGGATCAAAGAGCTGGTGTGTTCTCTGATGTGCCTGGAAAAACAGGACCTGTGCAACAAGTTCAAGGGGCGCGTGCAAGCGGTTTCTCCCAGCACCCGGTCCCCCTGGGTGGAGTCGAATTCCATAGATTACCTTTTTGAAGGTAGGTGAGGGACCTGTGGGAGGCTCTCTGTCCAGGAGCTGGGCTCAGTGCGGCTGCTGTCCTAGTCACCTGTCTCCCACCTCCCCAAAGCAGTGGGCAGCCCGCCATGGGCCCTGGCAGCCCGACTTCATGGCAGGGAGTGAGAGGAGGTGACCAGCACCAGCAATTCAGTGTGTGCCTCCTGCTAATGTGGTCCGTTACCTTTTATTGAGCACAACCTTGGTCGTGAACTACACAAGGCGCTTTATGTGCTCATACCTACTTTTTTATGTTCAGTCTCTCTCTTTGAGAAATAAAAAAAAAATGTAAAGTAATTTCTGTACATTGTAGAAATTTGTGGGGAAAAGAAGACGAAATAGAAAAGATACATTCCCTATGCTTATGGCATCAGAAGTCACCAGTGTTCACACTGAGCCAGGAGAGCACTTTTTTTCCCACGATATATTTTATTTCTAATCTTCACAAGAAGCCTGTGAGGTTTGTTTTCATCAACCCGTTTTTTTAAAAATAAGCAAAACAAAACTCATCGAGGTTAAGGAACTTGCCAGCTAGTAAGTGGTGGAGATGGGCGTGAAATGGCTCTTTCTGATCATAGACAAGGCACTGGATCAGGTCAAGAGTGAGATGGGGTGGTAAGAAGGGAAGGATAAATACTCAGACAATCGCTGGGCAGAGGGTATAGCCCCGTAGCACAGCACATGCTCAGCAGGCACGAGATCCTGGGTTCAGTCCCCAGTACCTCCACTAAAAAAAAAAAAAAAAAAAAAAATACTCAGACAATAGCCTCATGGAGCTGAGATCTGTAACTTGTTGTCCAGGCTGCTGAGGACAAAATAGGGCTTGAAGGAAGGGGAAGAAGGAATTGAAATAAGGATGGGGCAGGAAAAAATGGCAGAGAAGAAAGAAGGGATGATTTGGATGGGAGGAAGCTGACTGGGTAGATGGATAGAAAGAGGAAAAGGATGGATGGGGAAGCAGAAAGGAAGTATGGAGAGGATGGAAGGGGAGTGATGATGAGATGAGTGG
This sequence comes from Camelus ferus, assembly GCF_009834535.1. Classification (NCBI taxonomy): domain Eukaryota; kingdom Metazoa; phylum Chordata; class Mammalia; order Artiodactyla; family Camelidae; genus Camelus; species Camelus ferus. The sequence continues at coordinate 16,701,062 of NC_045708.1, read as the reverse complement.
GAAGGAAGGAGACTAGATGGAGGGATAAATGCTTACAAGGTAAGAAGCAAGTATGGATGGAGAGGTGGAGGATAGGAATGAAAGCAGATGATGGATCAGTGAGTAGAGAGCATAGAAGGAAGGCTGGCTGCCTGGGAAGGAAAGGAAGGGTGAGAGGGGAGGAGAGGCAAAGGATAAAGGAAAAACAAGATGGAAAGAGGTCTGGAAAGAAAAGAATGTATGGATGGGAAGCATGGAGGAGTAGAAACAAAAACATAGGCTGATTGGCTAGATAAAAGGAAGGAAGAAAGTATAAATGAATAGGAAGAAAGGATGGATAGGAAGGAAGGGATGTCGGTTGGAAAGAAAGGAAGGCAGGATGATTAAGAAGAAGGAAGGACCATTTAGAAATATGAGTGAATGGGAAGGGAAAGGATGGATAGATGGATGTAAAGGAAAAGAAAGAAGGGAAGGCAGGCAGAAAGACTGTCTGGCTGGAAGGATGATGGATGAACCACTGCAGTGGTTGCATGGATAGCAATAAGAACTAGAACAGTAGGGAAAGATGCAGAGACCAGGTTACTTTTTTTTTTTATTAATTCTTTTTACCTTCTCCTCCTTGAAGCTCTTCTGATTCCCCTACAGCACACTTCAAGTCCCAGTGACCTTTCTTCTGCTGCCCTCAAATGTGGCCCTGGTCACTTTCTTTCCTGAATTTCAGTAGTTTGCATATTTCATTTTCCCCTAATTTCTTCCAACTCCTGGAGGTCAAGGCTTGTGGAGGCCTCATCTCCCATTCCTTTCAGCTCCCTGCCCAGGGCTGAATACATATCAGTGTCCAGTAGATATTTCCTGAACACATAAGTAGTGGTATCTAGGGGAAGCCACATGTTTTCCCTGAGCAGAAATGCAGGGTAGGGATGACCAGTGTGGTCAGAGCTCATGCAGGCTGGTAATCAGGGAGGGCTGTATGGAAAAAGTGGCATTTCAGCTGGACCTTGAACAGTGGTGTATTAATTTTCTCTTATTGCTTTATTCCTTGCCTCCTGCATCTTCAAACCATCAGTCACACCTAGATGACCTTGAACAGACTGTCAGTAGAAATATGGACATTAAAGACTGCCAGTGAGGGCTCACAAGGAAGTGAGTAGCATCCTAGAGAAAACCTAAATCTCCTTCAAGAATACTTAAATCACCCTGAACAGACTGTTAGTAGAATTATGGATGTTAAAGGCACTGCCTCAAAGAAGGAAGTGAGGAATGTGTTGTTGAAAATTTGAGGAAGGGAGAAGTTGACACAACACTGTAAACTGACTATAACTTAATTGAAAAAAAAAAAAAGAAAGAAAATTTGAGGAACGAGAATGCCTCTTACATACTGGCAAAAAGATTAGCAGAATTGTCCTGCAGGTTTATGGAAAGCAGAACTTGTAAATGGTGAATTTGGATATTTAATCAAGGTGATTTCCAAGTAAAATACTGGTCTATTCTTGGTAATTATAGCAAAACACAAGGAGAAAGAGAGAGAGAAATTGAAAACAGAGCCTAAACAAAAAGGAACCAGGACTTTAAAATTTGGGAAATTCTCAACCTATCCGGATGGCCAGAGAGATTAAAATGAAAAAATTGCTTCCAAGAGTGTGAAGGAGAGAAGTAGCCAAGTGGGTGGTTGTACAGCCATTTACTAAGACCCCAGAAAGATCAAAAATGTTCAGTCAAAAAATGGCTCTTTGAAGCGGATTTAAGGGTGTGACTCAGTTTCCCTCAGTCAAATCGAGGGGCCTCTTGAAAGCTAACGTGGCACCCCTCAACCAGCTCGGCAAAAGCCAAAAATCGAGAGGGGCTTATTTCAGAACAATTTGTGGAACTAGCGTCTGTCTAATGGAGTGGGTCCCCGTGACATCCACAGGAGACCCATGAAATTCTTGAGAATTTTATATCAGCAGAAACACTGCCAGCTTGGACAAAAAGGGACAGAGAGAATATGAAATGAAAGAAGGCTGTTACCCATCCCCCCGTCCCAGTTTTCACTGGAAAGAAGCAGACTGGTAAAACGACCTAGCTTGCAAGTAGCTGCTACCTTCCGTGAAAAGGAAGGATGATTCAGAGGGTGGGACCAAGAGCCCAGAGAGCAGTGCTGAGAGCCAAGAAGTACTTCCCAGACCTTAACATCTAATGGAGTTCACCTGGCAACATTTCAAAACTGCTTTCGCCCAGTGATTCCTTTTTACCTTCTATTTCTCCCTGTTTGAACCAGAATGTCTAAAACGATTATCCTGTGCCTTTGCCACCATCTCATGTTGGGAGCAGATAACGTGTACTTTCTTTTCACTGGCCCACAAGTGGATGGCAGTTGTGCCCCAGGAGTCACACTGAATGGATTGTACCCAGAGTCTCACCTGAACCTGGTGTAGATACTTCAGGTGATGGGATTTTGGAATTTGAGTTGATGCTGTAATGGGATGAGACCTTGGGGGACCTTGGGATGGGGTGAATGGATGTTGCAGTTGGGAGGGACGTGAATCTGGGGGAGTCCGGACCATGATAGGCAGAATGACTCCCCTAAAGATGTTCATGCCCTAATCCCTGGAACCTCTGAATATGTTAGGTGTTTCTATTACATGGCAAAAGGATTTTAATTAAGTTTATGGACCTTAAAATAGCGAGATTATCTTGGATTATCTAAATGGGCCCAGTCTAATCCCATGAACCCTTAAAAGCAGAGAACTCACTCCAGCTGGAAGCAGAAGAGATGTTGAAGAAGGGAAAGTCAGAGAGATTTGAAGTGAGAAGGATTCAGCCATGGTGTTCCTCACTGGAAGATGAGGGGCAATGTGATTGGAAATGTAGATGCTTTCAGGAGCTGAGAGAGGCTCCCAGCCAACAACCAGCATGGAAACAGATCTCTGCCTGACAACCACAAGGAACTGAATTCTGTGGACAACCTGAATGAGCCTGGAAGTGAAGTCTCCCCCAGACGTTCCAGTAAGAGTCCAGGCCAGCTGACACCTTGATTTCCAACCTGTGAGACTAAGAGTTGAGGACCCCATCGAGCCGACCCAGACTCTAACCTACAGAACTGTGAGATAATAAATCTGTGTTGTTTTAAGCCACGTGTTATGGCAGCAATAGAAAACTTACACAAATGAGCAGGATTCTGCCAGATCAATGATGTGTGAAGGGCCGCCAGGTGGAAGGGACGGCAGGAGTCACTGTCTCTGGGCTGGGTGAGAAGCAGGCCTGCCTGGGGGCAGGCGGATGGATGCTCTGTGGCCCCAGATGGTACTGACAGGTCCTTTCTGTTTCTGTCAGTGGAGCCGGCCCCGCCTGTCCTGGTACTCACCCAGACAGAGGAGATCCTGAGTGTCAATGCCACATACCGGCTACCCCACTGTGTGCCCCCACCGGATCTGAACTATGAGGTGGATTTCTGGAAGGAGGGGACCAGGAACAAGGTGAGAAGCCCCTTTCACACCCCCAGGCTGGGTTCCCTTCCTTACTTCCCAGCAAACCCCAGTGCTCCTCACCCTCCCAGCCTATTCCCTGAATGCCTCCTCCAGGAAGCCTTCCCCACATACCTCTCACTCCTGACAGTCACCCGCTGACTTTGCACAGTGTGACTGGCCTGTGCCCCACCTCTGCCCCTCTCCACCCCACCTCTGCCCCTCTCCACCTGAGAGGCCAAGTTCAGGGCATCTTGCCCCTGCACATAACAGGTAGTAATAGCACAGTGGTTTTCTATCTTTTTCTTTTACTTATGAAAACTTCTTTTTTAAAAAATAAAATCTGATTGAAGTATGATGGGCTCCAGAAGACCTACTTGCCAAGCCACCAGATTCATCAGAAAAACACTAGAATACGCTAATAAGTTCTGGGAAGACAACCGGAAGTACCCAGAGATGATCGCAAATAACTCTGGGGTATTTCCAATTTCAGACTTGTTCTGTGTATGCATGTGCACATGTCTGTATATATTTATTTGTGGCAGGGGTTGGCAAACTTTTTCTGTAATTGGCCAGATAGTAAATATTTCTGGCTTTGCGGGCCATACAGTCTGTCACATGTATTCAACTCCATCTGTAACATGAAAGGAGCCCTAAGTAAGTAAGTAGGTGAACAGGCGTAGCTGTGTTCCAGTAAAACTCTCTTTTCAAAAACAGGTGGGGCTGTAGTCTACTGACCCCTGTTCTTATTCATTCCTTCTTTTACTGAACCAAGGCTCACACACCTGACTTCCTGCACACTCTGGCTCCCAGGGATGTAGATCTTCATCTGATGTGGTCCCTGCCTTTAAGAACCTCACAGATACTTTCAAACACTCCAGTAGAAATATAATGCAAGCCACAATGTGTAATTTTAAATGTTACACATTAAAGGAAGTAAAAGGAAGCAGGGGAATTTAATTTTCAAAATGGATTTTATTTCATCCAATAGAACATTATCATCTCAACATATAATTCCCTGTAAAAATTATTGATCTGTTTTACATTCATTTTTCACTTAGTCTTTGAAAGCCAGTGCATATTTTACACTTAGAGCACATCTCGATTTGTCCCAGCCGCCCTTCAAATGCTCAGTAACCACATGTGGACAGTGGCTACTCTGCTGGACAGGCAGCCCTAGAGTTCTCTGTGTCGGTAGTGGCTGAATGACCACTCCCACCTCCCCTGCAATTGATGGGGAGGACCTGAGGGTAGGAAGCCTGAGGAATCTGCCCCTGAAAGTGAGGACCAGAGGGCCCTGGTGGGGTGTGCATGGGACTGACCCCGAGTAGCACGGCTACTTTTGACCCCAGACCATCTCTACGTCAAGACTCAGTGGAAGAGAGTTGGGAAGTTCTCCCTTAATGTTTAAACCTGAATGCAAGAAAAGAAGATGTGGGAATCACAGCTGTGTCCCGCCTGCCAACCCCACCCTGTCCTGGTTGTACAGGGCAGTCCCCACAGCAGGTCTACCCACCTCTGCTTCTCTCTCCGAACAGACCCGATTTCCAGTCACTCCCCATGGCCAGCCAGTCCAGATTCCCCTCCAGCCAGCCACCAGCGGACACCACTGCCTCAGCGCCAGAACCATCTACACCTTTGGTGACCCTAAATACAGCGAGTTCTCCGAGCCTACTTGCTTCTTCCTGGAGGCCCCAGGTGAGTGCAGAGTGGTACAGAAGTGGGGACTTCTCCACAGGCCCTTAGGATCCTCATAATATGGTAGTGAAGACCACAAGTCTAGAAACAGACTCACCTCAATTAAAATCCCAGCTCGCCCCACTTGCTGTGTGTCTTTGAGCAGCTTACATAACCTCTCTGAACCTTGGCTTCCACAGTATATAGGATGGGTTCTTTCTTATGAGTATTAAATAGGATAATGTATGTGAAGCCCTCAGCACATATGCAGTTGATAGATAGGACCCCCTGTTTCTCCAGTTGTTATTATTTTTTTCTTCCTAGGCTCCAACTGGGCATTCCTGGTGCTCCTACCACTTCTGCTGCCACTGCTGGTGGTGGTTGCCACAGGGTGTGTGATCTGGAAGAGCTTCAAGGGGAACCCCTGGTTTCAGCGTGCAAAGATGCCACAGGCCCTGGTATGGCAAATCTGGGGGTGTGCAACAGAGAAGGAGGGTTGTTGAAGAGTAAGGAAGTGAAGCTAGACTTAGAGGTAGTTCAGATAGAATATTGAGATTGTCCTGACTGTAAAACATCTATCTTCCTGTCTAAATTTTCACCATTAGTAATTCATTCCTTTGGCACCAAATTAAAATAGTAAATATGCCTGGGAGGGACACATGCCTTAAGTCCCTTTTTAAAATAACTTCATCTCTGCTAAGGATTTGTTAGGTGCTGAGAGCAGAGCCCCCAGCCTTGGGACTCAGGAGAGATACCCAGAGGGGAGGCGAGGAGGATGGCACCAAAAGGGGACATCTTAAAAGGGTCCCAGCACTTATTTCATAATCTAACCGAGGGTGAGTCTTGCCTCGGCAGACCCTGGAACTTCCTCGCCAGTCTGCTAGCTCACTCGCTTAGAACCTGGGAGCCAGCTGGGACAGGGGATGCCTGGAGAGGTCGGAGGTGTCAGACTTGTTCACATGAAGGCCAGGAAAGGGAGGCTGGGCCATAGGAGGCTCAGTGGGCCCTCAGGTCAAGTGGAAGCTTTAAGGATGGACTCTGAGTGTCCCTGCCACACGAGAGTGTTTGCAACATTCCCGGCTCCGGGACCTGCAGGGAACTCCCACTCACTGCAGGACCACCTCTGTGTTAGATGCGTCTGCATCTTGCCCTATCCCTCCACCTTCCCATTATGTGAAAAGTCACCAGCTCGACCTCTGCAGTGGGCACCTGCAACCTGGGGCTTTCTCTGGCCTCTGGGGTCCACTCTGCCCCTGCACACGACAGGCTGCAAGTGCCGGGGAATTCGCGCCGCCATAGTGCTTCCACTCCTCACCCAACAGTGCTCTGAGGCGCACATGCTGCAGTGGCTCCGAGTCCCCAGCAGGGCTAAGCTCCAGCTGCCCTAGGGGGTCACTTGCCTGATTACACCCACTATCGGCTGCTCTCCCTTGCTGCCACTTCCTGGGATTGCTTCCCAAAGAAACTACTTACATTTGTCTCGGGGGCTATTTCCAGGGGAGCCCAAATCAGAACAGCCATGCTTCAGGAAAGGCTGAATTTTCTTCTCTCCCTTCCCCAAATTAGGATTTCTCTGGACACAGACACCCCGAGGCAACATTTCAACCCAGTGGCCCAGAGTGCCTGCATGACTTGATCCTCTGTCCCCAGAAGGACCTGACTGGAAGAGTCAGGCTGACCCCTAGAGTCAGGGCCCCTGCCACCGTCCAGGCAAGATCAGAGAAGGACAGTGCCAAGGAGGAGCAGGACCACAAGGAGGACACGGACAAGGAGGACACAGACGACGATGTCAGCTTCCAGCCCTACATCGAAACGCCCCTCTTCTTGGGTGGGGAGCACCAGATTCCAGGACACACTGGACCTCCTCTGGTCCAGGTCGAAGTCTCCTCTGCTTGTGATTCCTCAGACAGAAGCTGGGCCAGCACTGCAGGCTCCTCCCCCTGGGACGAGGCTGGGTCCTCTGGCTATTTGACCAAGAAGGGGCCAGGCCAAGGGCCTCTCCCATCATCTGAGTTCCCTGAGGATTCGAGCTCCCTGGAAGAGCCCCTGAAAGACGACCTCTCCTCCTGGGCGAGCTGGGGCTTATCATCAGGGCTGAATCTGGTCCCCAGAGAGCCCCTAGTTTCTCTTCGGACACTGACCTTCTGCTGGGACAGCAGCCCTGAGGAAGAGGAGGAGGAGGAAGATGAGGAGGAAGAAGATGGAAGGGAATCAGAAAGCGAGGACAGCCGAGCCAGCACCTGGGCAGCTGAGAGCCTCCGGAGGGCCGAGACCAGAGGTCAGACACTGGGGCATTACTTGGCCAGGTGAGCTGCCCCTGGCTTCTTGGTGCTGCCAAGCTTCCTGGGGACTCAAGAAGCCCCCTAGACTTGAAAGCCTGAGAGCATCATTGCTGGGGCAGCAGGGAGTTCTTGCAGCCCTTTGGGGAACCCCAGCTGGAGGCTGTCTGCTAGGTTAAGCAGCCAGAAGCCCCCTTGTCCTGTGACCTGCCAGCTTTGGGCTGATTGCCAAGAAGTGTAGAGCTGAGGATGGGCTGAAGTCAGAGGTTGGTTGGGTGTCAGATCACCCCCACTGTCCCGGGGGTGACAAGCCAGTTGGAAAAATCATCCCTGGACAACATGAAGCAGGTGAGGTCAGGCCACAGTGGACGCTGAAGGCTGATACCATAAGGGCCCATCTGGATTTGGAGGAGGGGAGGAAATCTGGAGGCACACCTGGTATAGCAGAGTCTTACACCCTTCTCCAGCACCCACTGGGCTCCCTCCTCCCTGAGTCTCAGCATCCTGATTTATAAGCCCCCTACGGTGGGCCTCGGTGAAGAAAAACCCAGTTGGCTGAGGGTGTTGGAGAGGATGTGGGAGGGCGTCATCATTCAAATCCCAGTCCTGAGTCACATGTTGCACAGTTTTTGATATCAGACAGACCTGGGTCCAAATCCCAGCGCTGCCCTTTACTGGTTGTGTGGCCTTGGGGGAGACACCTTCCTTCTCTACCTGAGTTTCCATGTTTGCAGGTACCACCTGGGGCAAGGGGAGGGTTTCCACAGAGATGTGTGTAGCGCCATGCCTGCCACACCACTGGCACATGTCACCTGGTGGCTGGTAGGTCTCTCCATCCACCCAGGCTCTGAGGGGACCACCTGTGACCCTAAACTCAGAGCGACTGGAAGCGTCCACCTGTCAGCTTCTCACTTCTGGTCTGCCTCCTGCCCTCGCTGCCCCCGCCTCCTGGTCAGGACACTGAACTCTCAGAGCCAGAGCCCAGCCAAGGGGGACCCTGGTCCCTCTCCCTTTTCCCAGCAAAGCAAGAACTAACGGTCCACCTTCCAGGGCGTCTGATTAACTCGTGAGGCTGGGCCTGTGATCCCCATCTTAGCACTGTAGACCCTTCGGTTGAACATTGTGTTTGTCAAGGAGTCCCATTTCCCCTTCCAGGAGTGAGAAACCAGTGTCTCCTGGAAACAAGTGACTGTCCTTCCCTGGGGGTCGTGATCGATGTTCTCAAACAACTGCTTTGTTAACCTACACCCAACAGTATGTGGATGAGCATAGCTGAATTTTCCCCCACTAGACCAAGCTTTCTGTGAGCTTTGTGACCAGGGATCGGAACAGTCAGTCCTTGGCTCTATGACCTGGGGTCTGCCGCTTAACCTGCCAGGACTTAACGCTTTTCCATTTGTGTAAAAAGCATCTTCATAGCCATTTTAGCCACAGGGCTGTGTTGTTTTGAAGCCAACATGAGGATACAGCATAAAGGGAAAGATCTGGAAAAGCTTCTCCAGGGCATTTGGTCTAGCGGTTCCCAAGCAGTGCTCTCAAAAAGGCCCCAGGCTTCACGGGAGGAGTCTCAATTTAGGGGGGAGCCATGGGCTGTCGGATGCCCCCGGTTCACCCAGAGCAGCCTCGCTGTGGCCTGACTCCCCAGCGGCCTCCCCCGTGACGTTGTGCTTAGGAGTTCCCACTGCTAAAGAAAAAGTGAGCAAACCCCTTTTGAAACTGAACACCTGCCTTTTGTTTCAAATGAAGGAGCTGAAATGCTGACTTACTGCGTATGTCCCTAAAGGTGAGATCTTTGGTCTCACCAGCTGGGCCAGCCCCTGTCCCCTCGGCCATGTCAACACAGTGCCGAGTTCTCAGCAAGGATTTCCAAGGGGCACTAGGCTGGCAAAGGGCCTTCACCACCGCTGGGACTCAGGCACATGACAGCACACACCCGTGCATACACTTTGCGTTTCTGCAAGGGTCTGCCTGCAGTGAGGCTTGTTCCACATACATCACTGAGGGCAGAAGAGGAAGAACAAACTGAAACCATGGAGCTGGAGAAGGCTGTGGCTCAGGGCCAGTTTCCAGGAAAATGCCCTTACCCAGACCAAGCCTAATGTCCTTTCTGGAACCAGCCAAGTTGCTTCAAGGAGGTAATTCCAAATAACTAACAGCTATCAGCTCTATTGTCTTCGGCTTGTGTGAAGGAACCACCTTATCTCTATTTGGAAACCTTGTGAGGTTTTTTAAAGCATTTTTCCAAAGTTTAATTTCTCACATAGGCGGGGCTTTCTATTAATTCTAAATTCCAGCTTCTTTATAGTCATTAAGTTATAAATAAAAAACTGTGGGAAACATTAGGAAAGAGCATGCCAATCAGTAGAATCATTTGTCAGGTGTGCTCAGCACTTAACTGTTTACAAAGCCCTTTCCCGTCCCCAGCAGCCAGGAACTAGCACCAGCTCCAGGGCCACGCTTGAAGGGCATCAGGGGAGAGCGGGTGACACCCTAGATGAAAGCCACATTACAGTTCCTCAGGGTACTGAGAAGCCTGCATATTGTTCTTGGATATTTATATTTATTTCTAATTTTATTTTATGTTTATACCATATTTAAATAATTTTCTAATGCTTGTTGGAACCTACCTTAAACCATTTTTAATAAAGAGCTCTATTTTTAGAGAAAAAAAAAAGGCAGAATTGAATGGAAAAGTGTGTGCTCTCGTTTCTCAAAGGCGTCTCACCACTCATCTCACTGTTAAGACTAGAAGGCTCTTGGGTTGGGTCCCCAAAAGCAGACCCAGAAACAATTGCGGGGTACAAAGCAGCACAGCGATTCCAGAAAGTATTGCTAGGAAAGTGGGACGAGAGGGAGGGGAGGCAGCCAGTCCAGGGGCATAATCAAACAGGTCATCGCTCTGGGCCACTGGGACTCAGTCCTCCTGGGGAGCTTTGGGAGTTCAGCGTTGGACCCTCCAGATTTGTTCCCGCGCCAGGGGCGGGAGCTGGGAATTTATCCCATCAGGCCTGTGTAGAAGGCCACTCCCTTCCACAGAGTCGCAGGTACCAGCAGTTGGAATCCATCAAGCTGAGTGCAGGAGAAAGGTGCTGCAGTGAGGCCAGAGCTGAACCTCACCCCTGGCAGCTCACCCTTTTGCAACAGAGGTCTATGGAAGGATACAGAACATTCTATGCAGAGGCCTTGCAAACCCAAACTCATTCTAGTAGCTCTCTACCCCCAAGGGTCTCCCAGTTCCCACTGATTCTCCCATGGGGTAACTGCTGGTGATTTAAATAAAATAAAACAGCCAGGTATTTTACCAGCAAAATCAGTTTACTCGGGAACAGCAAAAACTACAATTCGGAACATTCACTCTATGGTGAGCCACAGGCAAGTCCAGAGAAGAGGAAATGAGTTCTTTCAGAGGGGAAATGAGGTTTGGGAGTGGCTATTATAAACCAAGAGTCCATTGGAGGAAACCGGGAGTTCGAAGTGTAGTGGCTTTTCATTGGCTGGGTTATGACAGTGTCTCATTGGCTAGGCTGTTGCCAGGCAAGGAGAAATTTTTTCCTCCTGCTGGATAGTAAGGTAGTAACCCTATTCCTGTTGGAGATGCAAAGGTATGTCTCTAACTGTTGAGTCTGCAATTGACAGCTAGAGGGCATGAGAGCTCCCCTTCTCTCCTCCCAACTCCAGCTTAAATGAGGTTTCTGTTTATTAATTTTCACACTGCCCAGCACTGTGCTTGCAGACTGTCATCATTTACTGGTTGGTGCCAGGGCAAGCTCCATACCCAAGATGAGCTGATCTAACAAGTCCCTTTCTCTGGAATCCCACCTGCTATAACACTATTTCCCACCCCAAGGACCAGGAAAGTCCAGGATACAGACAAGACAAGAATGGGGCCTCCATGTGAGCTGCCAGGATGAGAAATGATAAACTCCGGACCCAGTCCATTCGAGGCCCCCCTGCAGCCCTGTCCTTGGCTTCCCTGCATCCTAGTTTTAAGCCAACTCCCAGGGCATTCTATTACTTGTAACCCAGTATCCTTGCCAGCTCACATTGAGTGCATATTGCAGCTTATGGTCAGGTTGGGGCATCTGCCCTCTCGAATGGATGTTCAGTAGGTCCTTTTCAGAGAGGTGGGCAGAACTTCCTTTCCAGGTGATCCCCAACTGTCTCCCACCCTGCCCTTTGATGCCAGGTCACCTTTTGAGCTCCTCTTGGCCTGTTTTCTGCCACCTTCTGGACAGTGGTGGGATGGTAGGGCTGCCACATGGCATAGGTTCTTAGAACAGTGCTCAGGGTATGTCTGACGGTGGGCAGCACTGAGGTAATGGAGAACTCCTTTAGGGAAGGGACTGTTTCCCTCCTGGTACCAGCATCTGGCACAGGATGGAAACTTGGTATTGAATAAATGAATGAAGGAATGAATGGATAGATGGATGGATGAGTGAATTGATGTATGAACTGGAGTCAGTAAGGGGCTGGCTGGGGCTGACTTACACATAAAGTAGCCAGAGATCTTGCATTAGATACCATCCCAGATCCCAAATCCTGTTGCATGTGGTTGGCTGCCCTCTCTCAACCCAGCATCTGCTTGGGGGCGGGGAATCAGTGCTGCTCAGTAAGTGAAATGGCGAGGGAGGGGTCCGAAGTGGGAGACAAACTGACCCTTCATCCTCTAACTGTAACACGTTGTTTTCTGTATGACTTAGCACTTGGTCAATGACTGCTTGCTTACAGCTTCCTTGAGCTCGTTCCTGTGTACACAAAATTGGGCTAAAGTGATGACCGTGTCGGGGTTTAAAAAAAAAAAACAGACCAGAAGTTATAGCTATATTTAAATGAGTGAGTCAGTTCCATGAGTCAATTACTCAAGAAATACTGGTTGGCGCCAGGACCTAGTCCAGCCCAGGGAGCCCCACCCCTTGGCATGCGATGATATAGATGCAGAAGTGTGACTGCCTTTTATAAACTATCAAGGGTCTTTTCCCCCCTTACGGCCTAAGTGGGTAAGGAGGAGGTGGGGATCCCAAGGTAAGAATGCCTCAGAGTAGCCCATCCTGGTGAAAAAAACTATCAGCAGGTGGTAGGAGGCCCTCTTCCAGGAGTCTATGCCTCCAGGGTGAGTCTCATCCATTCTTACACGACATATGCGACCCCGCTCCAAGCCTTGGCTTCTCTGGGCACTAAATGGATGTCCTGGAAGCCAGATTCCAACAGGGGCTCAGAATCCCCCACTCTAACTCCCATCTCTGAGTTCCAGGCCCTTTCAGGGAACGCCCCTCCTCCAAATAGCTCTCAACCAGCCTCAAAGACTAAACTGCACAATGCAATGCCCTTAGTTCTCCCATCCCTGGAATCTGGTCTCAGAAAACTACCACCAACTCAAACTTCTAAGGGCACACTTATCACTGTCCTCCTTGCCACCTCCTGCCACCTCCATACCTACACACCCAGGAGGCTGGGTTTTTGCAAAGGTTTTGAAGGGACCTTACTTAGTCCTTGGTTTCTCATTTTGTAACAGAGGAGACTCACTGTATGAGGTCTCCTCCTCGGAAACTGTCCAGAGACATCAGCTTGTTTAATCCCGCCAGCAACACTGAGGAGTAGAGATTGTTACTTCACTTTTATAGATGAGAAAACTGAGGGTGAGAGATTAAGCCACCTGCACACTGCAGGCAAGTGGCTCTGCTAGGATTCGAACCCAGGTCTTCACGCCCAAAGCCAGTAATCTGTGCATTTCCTGGCTCCCAGTGTATACATGAAACTGTTTCCCCAATCCTGGCAAGAGACGTAGGGTCTTCTTAATGTTTTTATAAGGAAGCATGATCGTATAAGCATGCAATAAGCTTCTGGGCCTCCTTACCCTGAGAGAGACCTGAAATTTGAAGCAGAGTCAATGAATGTTGAGCTGAATTTGTGCTGGTGTCACTGACAACAGCCATGCAGGGATTTCCAGGATGTCAGGAGAGGTTTCCAACCCCAAAACGACATAGAAGCAGAGGCCATTTGAGCTCCAAGGGCCCTTAGAGGACTTCCAGACCCAGCTTCCTTTACAGACAGATAAACTGAGGCTCTGAGAAGGACCAAGACCCTGCAAAGTTCACCTGGAGTCAGACACAGGGTTCGGGCCAGACCCAGGCTCCCAGCCTGGACCATCCAAGTCAATGTCCCTGACTGACACAGCCAGGCTTGGAGTCAGATGGACTCCAGAATAAATCTGACTCTCAGGTTTTTCTTTAAGAAAAGGCTCTGGCCCGAGTTGTCAGAGCCTCATTCCTTGCTCCTCCTATCCTCAAATGGCCAGGGACCCCCCTCAGGCTCTCTCACTGCTGAGTCACCGGCCAGGAAACAGCCCTCTGCCCTCCCCCAAAGCACACCCCACTGCCTTCAGATGTTCTTGCTTCTGTAGAACAGGTTCTGGCATCCCTGGGTGCTGAGAGAAGGGACAGGAGCAGGTCACACTCCTGAGTATTTGTCATTTTAGGACAAATACAGCCTAGGGATGTTCCACAGCCAGGACTGATGCCCTGGCCAGCTCCCTCCAGCACACTCATTCATTCAGAAAATATTACTGGGTACCCGCTCTGTGTCAGTTTGTGCTGGATGCTGAGATCTCAAAGAGAGCAAGTTACATGCTTTGTCCCCCAAAGTGGGAAATGAAGAATGTGGTGAGATACATACTGGGATGGGGGAGAGACAGCAGGCCACGGGAGCACAGAGCTGGGGCTCTTCACCCACCCGGGTGCGCTCACCCAGGGAAGGCTTCCTGGAGGAAGTGAGTTAGAGAAGTGATCTGAAGAAGGAATAGGAATTAGGGGGGAAGGGGGTGGAAATGGTGTTCTGGGCAGCGGGTACAGCTTGTACAAAGGCTCAGAGGCAAGACAGTGCAAGGTGTGTTGGAAAAAATTTATCAGAGCGAAAACAAGTACATTTTCCTGGCAGTCTGCACTGGAGAATGAGCAAGGTCAATCTGCTGCCATAAAGATCAGTTCCATGGTCAGGGTTGGACAGCTGCTCTGTGTTCAACCACATGGAGGTGCAGAGAAAAGCAAGGGGTGCTCTTTGCACTCAGAACATGTCCTCCTCACTGGGGAGACAAAACAATTGAATTTTGGGATCAGAGCATGAGGTTATCTAGGGGACATCTACTTATGGTCACAGCTTCTCACTGAATACCCCCAGTAACCAAGAGCAGCCCATCCTGAAGTCAGCCACGTTTTTGTAGAGAGAGCTGTTTCCTTAAATCAAAAGAAATCTGCCTCCTTAATATGCTCCCCCAACCCCTGTGGTTTTTTTGTTTAGAGGTAATGGCATAAAAGGGGGCTCAACCCTTCTCCCTCCAACAGCCCCTCCAATATTTGGAAGATGGTGCCGATACCTCATCTTGCCCCCAACCCAGGTCTCTCCTTTCCCGTGGTAAACGTGAGCACAGCTGAGGAATAACACTGGGTGATGCCAAAGGCACTGCAGACCAGAGCTCCAGGAGGACTTGTTAGAGCGAATCTGTGGTGGGCTGCAGTCGTCCTGAACTTCTTACAGGAGGAGAAACCATCCCAGCCGGCTTGGAAGAAGAGGGACTTTGGCAGAGGGAGAAGAAATAGTATTCCCAGAGATGGTACAGCCCAGACAAAGGCACGTCTTCAGCATCAGCTTGTTTTATTCAGTGATCTTACTTTTCCCTAATTGAAAATAATCCATTTGCTATAAGAACTTCAGGAAATGCAGATGAGCAAAGGAAGGAAAGTAAACATACCTGTAATTCTACTACCACCCAGAGATAACGCCATGAGTATTTTCACATATATCGCTCAGGACTTTTTTTTCTCTACGTGTGTATGTGTTTTAATGACGCTTGTACTGTACGTAGTTTGCGTCAGGCTTCTTTGCATTTGACAGAATATGATGAATCTTTATCAGGCCACAAAACAGTTTTCTCTAGCATTATTTTGAAGGTTGCATTCATCTTGCACTGAGTGGACATTATGCATTTAACCAAACCCCTATTGTCAGACAAGGATGCTGTTCTCTCTCTTTCTCTCTCTTTTTTTTTTTAACTGTTAGAAATGATGTCTGGATGTTCCCAAGTTCTTTAACAATCCAGGTGTCTTCCTTCTCATTAATAGTCCCATAATCATAGTCCCTCATAACCAGAGGGAGTCTTGTTCTTTTACCAGGTACCTTCCTCCAGGTGCTTCTGAGAGTGCCCCAGGAAGACCCCACGTTCCACGGATCTGTGGAGCTGCAGCTTGTCCTCCCACCCAGCCAGCCCAGATTGCTCCAGCGACTGCTCCTCTCCCTGTGGTCCCTTCTTGGTATTTTGTAACTGTTTCTCTGGCCATGATCTCCCCACACCCCGTTGTCCCTAAAGTCATTAAAGGCCCTGTATCCATCATGGTCCATTCGGGAGCACAGAAACCCCTGAAGTTTTTCAAATCCAGGGACTTTTATACAAGGGAGTTGGTTACTCAGGTGATGGAAGAGCTGAGAAGCCAGTCAGGGCCTGGGGAGCAGCCTCGAGATTCACCAGGAAGTGGCTCCATCCTTTGAGCTAAAGGGAAAAATGGGAGATGTTGTTATCAGAACTCAGGGCACCTGACAGAAAGATGGTGCCGTCTGCCTGGCGGGAGGGAGCTGGAGCT
Organism: Camelus ferus; assembly: GCF_009834535.1. Classification (NCBI taxonomy): domain Eukaryota; kingdom Metazoa; phylum Chordata; class Mammalia; order Artiodactyla; family Camelidae; genus Camelus; species Camelus ferus. Next base: position 16,685,054 of record NC_045708.1, on the reverse strand, counting down.
CCAGAGGAGACACAGCCATTGTGCAGGGTCCACTCAAGGCAGAGAAAGAGGGGGAGAAATACCCTGGCGTCTCTCCTCCTGCTCAGCAGTCTTCCTCCAGTGCCTCCCACTGGCTGAACCTATCAGGAAGCAGTTGACGAAGGAGCCTGGGAAATGTAGTTTCCTGCAAGTAACAGGAAAGGACTGGCACCAGCCATACCTTAATTTCCCCAAAGCACAGCTCAAATTTGACTTTACCAGAGACTCAGAGCTGACAGAAAACAATTACAACACAGAAAAGAAAAGCTGAAATACAGGTCCCTGGATATCACAGCCTATTACATCCTAAAGCCAGGTCCCTTAGGAGCCTGCTCTCCTGCTAGAGGCCTCAGCCTGCTGTGCTGTGACTGGGGCCAGCCAGACCCTCCCCAGGGGCAGAGATCTCTGATCATGTCCACCCTCACCAGAGTCGAGGCCCCTTCAACTCAACTTTCTCTGAGGCCAGGCGAGAAGGGGAAAATCATTTCCTAAATGTTCATCCCCGTGGATTTCCTATTATTCCTGTAGATACAGTTCTACAAGGCAGGACCGCTTGGGTGAGCAGGTCAGATCCTCACTGTCCCAAACCAAAGGCCCATTCATGATTTTCCCCCCATCTCTAGCACAGTAGAAAGAGTCACTGAAATTTCAGATCCATTTTTTTTTCCTAATGTTTTGCAGGTCCTAGACCCCAAAGGTTTGATGTGGGAGTGTCTCACCCAGCGGCCTCTGTAGGAGGAAAGCGATCCCCAAGCCCACCACCCAGCATGGCCAACCTACTTCAGTGTGGGGCACAAGGAGGGGCAGCAGACACCCTCTGTCTGCTCCGGCCAGAACAAAGCCAAGCAGTCTAGCTTCTCCTCTGCCACAAGGAACATTCTGGAATATATTTTCTGCTTCTTCACCTGCTCCAGTTGTTTCCCTTGGGTGAATCTCTAAAAACGGAATACTTGGAGCAAAAGTTATTGTGGGTTGCAGGCTTCTGATACATAGAGCCAGATTGCTCTCTGATAAGGCTGTACATCATGGATTATTTTTGCCTTTTCTGCCTCTCGGCTCCCTAATAAAGCATTGAAGAGCCTTGGGGTGAGTCAGCCACCAGACCAGATAAACAAGCCGGCCTGTCACCACTGCTGCTTTCTGCAACTAAGAAGGGAACTCCCTTGGATCCTGCCCAGGACCTGGAATTCCGAAGCACACCGGCCAGGCACCTTTGTACCCAGCTCCCCACTGCTCGGGTCCCACCTTCCCCTCCTTTCCCCGCCCCGTGCCTGGGTGGAGCCAGCTGCCAAGGCGCCAAAGCTTCCCAGTCCTCCCTCTGTGCTCAGCCCAGACTGGAGGCCAAAAGAGGGCTCTGTGCCCAGCCCCGATGAGGACCCTACTGACCATCCTGGCTGCGGGATCCCTGGTCGGTAAGTCCCTGTCGCCTGGTGGTCAGAACGCCCCCTGACCCCAGGAGCCTATGATCAGAATCACCTCCCCAGGAACCCCATCCAGCCCCAGCACTACCAGTTTCAGTTTCTTCTCTGCTGGTCCAAACTGGGTGCCGGGTTTCCCTGGTGAAGTAGATGCCAGCTCAGGTTGCTGGGGAGCACAAGGGGGTCCCTCAGACCCTGGGTTCTTCCAGAGACTAAACTGAACCTGAAGACTGGGGGATGCAGCCACCTGTCTGAGAGTGCTGGGAACCCCCACCCCAGTGGATGGAGAATTAGCCTAAGGGAGATGGACATCCTTTGACCATTCAGATCATTCTGGTAGAAGTAGTACCTCTGTCCCTCTGCTTCTGGCTGGCACTGTCCTGACGTAGGGAGGCGAGGGAGCGTCAAGATGGCAAAGCTTGGTTCTAGCCATTGCCTGGAAGAGACCTTCCAGTCCTTTGTGCTAGATTTGAAAGAGCACTTTCCCAGAATGGCCAGGTCTGTTGCATCAGTAGGTCTTAAAACACCAGCGCTCTTTTGAAAATGGGACTAAAGGACATATTGAATTGAATATGTCCTTTTCAAATTGAATAAAGTGGGCTTTTTTGATGTGTCATTATGGAGAACTTTCAGACTGATGTTTGAAGTCCTAGATTGTCTCTCTGCTCCCTGAGATGTTTAATAAAAATCAGGGGACTTTCTTAGGAAGTGAAAGCAGAGTCCTGACGACAGAAGGAGGAGGGCTGCAAGGCCCCTTCTAGCTCAAGTGCAGGATGAAGGCCATAAAGGGCCAGAGCTTCCCAGCCCCATCTGTGGCTGTGCCCTGTGATGCTGCCTGCATCCTCAGCACTTCCAGCTGCCGCCCGGGCCCTCGGTCTGTCCTCCCCCTGGCCTCAAACAGGGCAGCCCCAGCACCCTGGACTCATGATGAGCCAGGGAGACTTGATGCATTCCCCCAGGAGATCCCAAGATATGGCCCTTTGGACCCTCCACCCACTCTAGTTGGAAGTCTTAGAGGCTGTCAGCCCCTTACAATGGGGCCCCGGGGTAACCAGCCCTTAGGAGATTGTTAAGAGTGGGTAGGGTCACTCTGGAGACGCAGGTCCCTTCACTCCTAGCATTCTTAGGCTGATTCCAGAGCATGTTGAATTGTTTTTGTTTGTTTGTCCTTAGCTTCCCAACTGGGTGACATAAAATTGTTTTTCCAAGCAAATGCGAAAACTTCCTTTGATCAGGCGTACCAGTCTGTCAGTCTGTAGATAATACACGTCTCCCCAGGATTTCACAATGTAGACTTTCACCCAGGAAGTGCAGAAACCACGCAGTCTGAAGAATTGGTGATGAATTTGAGGAGGAAGAGGCAGGAGCAGGCAAGAGGAGAGGGAAGATCTCGTTAGCCCTCGACACCCTCTAAAAGAGGGGGGCCAGCCAAGGTCCACCTACTCCACATCAAGAAGCCAACTTCAGTTCCCTCCTGAAAAGTGGTGCCAAACTCTGCCCAACCTGGGCCTTTTATCTCCCAAGCATGTGCCAGCCTCAGCCACCAGGCTCCTCCAAACCCATGTAGGCCACCCAGGACACTGACCCCCCCCCCAGCAACCTTCCCACTGCAGACCCTAACCAAGTCCACCCCCAGATCACCCTGGCCCATCTCAAATCCCACCCTCTCTCTGGCCTTACCTGAACCTCACCACCTCACCCAAAGCCACCATTCAGTTCTGACCTCAAGGAGATTTCTTCCCTCAACTTAAGGCCAGCCCTGAATCCAGGCCCCCTCCCTCCAGAACAGACCCCAGTTCTGCCCAGACTCAGATCCAAACAAGATATCAGCCACACTTTGGGGCTGGGCAGTGAGAACCCCCTAGTCCCCTTGGCCTCATTCTGGAGGCTCCAGGAAGCCTGGAGCACAAAGATTTCTGCAGCTACAGGGCCTGACCAACCCAGATTCAAAGAGGAACATGGCCTTAGATTTAGCCAGTGGATGCACAGCGGGGCCAGGCTGTCCTAATACTGATGGGGATACTTCCCCAGCCCCACAGATGCCTCCGAAGCCCATGGACCCTTCTTGCAGAAATACTATATGTGGACTCGGAGTGGAAGACTCAATAGCTGTCCACTCCCTCACACTCTGGACCTGCTGGTGGTCACGGTCACACTGGGGTGGGGTGGAGGCAACACACACATCACATCAAAAATGCCTGTACACACAAGGCCTCAAGGTCTTGACTGGGTCTGCACCTGTTGATTTCCCACCCTAGCCAGCCAGGCCCTCTGAGCACGTTCAGGGCCAGCTGCCAGCTCTGGCCGCCTGCACTCTCTTCCTTCCCACAGACCAAGCTTGGAGGCCTGAGAAAAGAGATTTACAGTGAAAATTGCTTCAGGGGCAGTGGCCCCTCCTGGGTCCTCTTCCTGGGGCTCTGGCCTTTGCTGCCCCTTCCTTGCTCCATTGTATCCACCCCCTGAGCAGTCTAGCACTGTGATGACTATTGCAGGCTGCCTCTCTGAGCCTCGGTTTTTCTCATCCATAAAATGGGGGTAACGATAGTAGCTGCATCATCAGGTTGTCAGGAGAATTGAATGACGAGACTGAGCCCAATGCCTGGCACTTGCTGTGCATGTCGCAGTATCAGCTGCTGCTGTTGTCATTACTGCTTATCTTTAGGTCAGTCCAATTATTCTCATTTTAGAGATGAAGAAATTGAAGTTCTAGTTGTTTAAACAGCCTCCCCAGATATGGTCGGGCTGCCCATATGTGGTCTCAGTCAGCATCCTCTCTGTATAAAAGCCATGTGGCTGCAGAAGTTGCCTTTGCCCTCCTCCGAAGGCGTGTGGTGGGTGAGCAGGGGTCGGTTTGATCAGCAGAGAGGCAGGAATTCACAATCATCTTCTCCACCCTTGTCTGAAATTACTGACTCTGGGCAAGTTACTTCTTAGACATTCAATGTTTAGTTGACTATCTAAAGTATTTCGATGGTGAGGACACTCACTTCAGGTGGGTTTGAGAAATAAATGAGAAAACAACAGCAAGTGTTGGCAAGGATGTGGAATAATCGCACCACTCGAGTGTTGTTGGAGGGAATGCGAAATGGTGCAGCCTCTTTGGAAAACAATGTGGCACACAGTTAGGCAGCTCTCAAAAAGTTGAACATCGAATCACCATAGGACCCAGCAATCCCACTGCTGTATACCCCAGAGAACTGAAAACACACGTCCACTTAAAAACTTGTACACAAATGTTCACAGCAGTGTTATACAAGGGGACAGGGATAAACTGGTAGTTCAGGATTTGCAGATACACACTACTATATATAAAATAGATCAACAAAAAGGTCCTACTGTATAGCACAGGGAAATATGTTCATTACCTTGTAATAGCCTATAATGAAAAAGAATATGAAAAGGAATATATATATATATATACATATAAAACTGAATCACTATACTGTACACCAGAAATTAATACAACATTGTAAGTTGACTATACCTCAATAAAAAAAATAGCCAAAAAGTGGAAACAACCTAAATGTCCATCAGCTGAGGATAGGATGAACAAAATGTGGCCTATCCACACAACGGAATATTATTCAGCCATAAGAAGGAAATAAGCACTAATTCATGCTACAATATGGATGAGCTTTGAGAACATTACCCTAAGTGAAAGAAGCCGGACACAAAAGGCCATATATTGCATGACTCCATGTATAGGAAATGTCCAAATAGGCAAATCCATAGACTCAGAAAGCAGAGTATTGGTGGCCTGGGGCTGGGAGGAGGGGATGGATAGGGATGAGGAGCGACTGCTAATGGATACAAGGATTTTTGGGGGGGTGATGAAAACATTCTGGAACTAGATAGTGGTAATAGTTGCACAACTTGGTGAATATACTGGGAAACCACTGAATTGTTTGCTTTAAAGTGGTGAATGTTATGCACTGTGAATCATAGCTCAATAAAAAGGGGAAACAGAAATGAAGGGGAGTGGCGCTGGTCATTTAGCGCAGTCTCGGTGCGTGGGTGCTGCCTCTCGCGCCCTCAGTGGACAGCTCGTTAGAGGCCTGGGGCAGAGGGCAGGGGGTCTCTGTGTCCATCTGCTCACCCTGCCCCCACATCCTACAGCTCACAACACTGAGGACACCTCTAATCTCCTTCAGCACGTGAAATTCCAGTCCAGCAACTTTGAGAACATCCTGACGTGGGACAGCAGGCTGGAGAGCTCCCCAGACACCGTCTACAGCGTCCAGTATAAGACGTAGGCTTCCTGGCAACATGACCTCTTTTGACTCTGCTCTGAAACCAAAAACGATCCCTCTTCTTCCCTATTTCCCCACACCCCCCCTCTATCCAGGCGGGTGTTACACGGCAGCCCTCCCCAGATAAAGCTGAGCTCCTTTATGTTTCTTTTGCAGAGGGAGGTTAAAGTAGTGGTTACAAGTGTGGACTCTGGGGTCAGACTGCGCAGGCTTGCGTTCAGGCTCTCACCTTATAACCCTGGGCAGTTGGGTAACCTCACCAAGCCTCAGTGTCCCCATCCATGACGTAAAGGCAGCCACAGTACCTTCTTCATAGGGTTGTTAGGTGGGTTCAAGACAATAATCATTGGCAGTTGTGCCTGGCAATGAGTCGGCTCCCAATGGTTGTTTTATTATTCTGGTGAGACTAGGCCAACAAAAAGCCGAGCCCACCCCCCACTCCGTTCCTGCTCTCCCTTCCCAAGCAGGGGAGGAGGGTAGCAGGTGCTCAGGTGTCTGCAAACCTGGGTTCTGTTCCTGGTCCTGCCCCTTCATCCTGTGGCAAGCCACTTGCCCTCTCCAAGCCCCAGTTCCCTCATGTGTAAATGTGGCTAACAGTGCCCAGAACGCGGACTCAGACTGGGTTCAAATCCTGGCTCCCCACTTGTGTGCTTCAAACACCTGGGCAAATTTTACTTCTTTAAGCCTCAGCTCCCTTACTTGAAAAGGAGAGAGAGTAACGCATGAACCTCACGGCATTGTTGTAAGACTAACAGATCACCCGCGTAAAGGGCCAGGGACACGTGCTAAGTAAATATTAGATAACGTTATCACTGTTAATAAACCACAGGCCTGGTGCCAAGCCTGTTCATTAAAGGTGTGCTCCGGCCCCTCCCTTGTCTGCAGCTACGGAGAGGGAGAGTGGCTGGTGAAGGAGGGCTGCCAACGGATCACCAGGAAATCCTGCAACCTGACCATGGAGACAGGCAACCTCACGGAGTTCTACTACGCCCAGGTCACGGCCATCGACGGGGAAGGCCAGTCAGCCACCAAGATGACCGACCGGTTCAACTCACTGCAGCACAGTGAGTGGGAGCCCCCTGGTGCCCGGGACAAGGGGCAGGAGAAGGATGGCCTCTTCCCCTCCAGAGTGAGTGGAGGGTCCAGAAGGGCTCAGCCTCCCAGGGGCAGTTAGGGAGGTGGCTTTTAGGGAAGGTACCCCGACTAGACAGCATCTCCAGCGCAGTTGTTCATCTTTCTCTGTCTCCACCCCGACCTCCCTATTCAGACCACCTTCATCTCGCCTCTTGACTACAACCATGGCCTCCTAACTCGGTCCCCCTACTCTTCCCTCGACTCTTCCTCAATCCTCAGTCTTGGTCTCCGCTTCAACATCATTTCCTGAGCAAGCATCCCTACTCCCAGCCCCAACAACCCCTTTTCACGAGGTCACTGCCTCTTGTTCTCCATCACAATAAACCATTCACTGTCTTCAGAGCTCAGATGCCAATCTGCAATTACTGTGTTTGCTTGCATATGTATCATCTGCCTGCCCCACTGAAACATAAGCTCCGTGAAGATGTGTGAGAGCTTGGAATCCACTGTATTCCCAGCCCCTTAGCATAGCGCCAGGCACATGGGAGATGCTCAATATGTATGATGAAGGAAAAAAATGAATGTATGGATGCATGCATGCATGCATGCATGAGTTACCAAACTCCCCACACAAGTTAAAGCAGGTGATGATGTGCACTGACTGACTTAACCGCCACATGGTTTTTTAAGAAAATAAAAAATAAAATTAAGCAAATTATTTTATATTTTTCCTTGGCTTGTTCAGTTAATGGATGTTTATTGTACAAAATTTGGAAAACATAGAAATACACAAAGAAAAATAAAATAGGCCCCAATAACTTGAACACTTAAACATAACCACAGTTACTAGAGCTTTTACAAAAAAGTATCTACTCTTCTGTAATCTGGTTGGTTGCTTGCTTTTCATGTAATAGGATCATGAACATTTGCTAATGTCATTAAATATTTTTCTACAACATGATGTTTCACGGCTGCAAAAATAATCCATTCTATGGAGGACTCTAACCTCCCTAATTCCCTTCTTGAGGACATTTAACTCAGTTTTCCAATTTTATAAACAGCACTGAAGCAAACATTCTTCTAGTCAGATGCTTTTAATCTTGGAGGTCAATTGACCCTTGAGGGCTTTTTATAAATTAGCTTCAGGGAGAATGAGGCTCCTGAATCCCTGAAATTGAGTGCGAGATTTTTGTATATGTACATTTTGGGGGGAAAGAGCCAGAGCATTCATCAAATTCCCAAAGGGGTCTAGAAACCAGTAAAGGTCATGTGGTTATTTAGAAAATTCCATCTTGAGAGAGACCGAAGTCTGAGGCCTGGCCTTTGAGGCTGAATCAATAATATTGGGCACTGCAAACATTATTCAGGATATGTAGTTGAGCCATCAGTCCCCAAAGCTGTCATTGCCGGTAGACTAGGGGTTAGGGTGCTCCCAGAAGACTCTAGGTGGGGATGCGTGGATGCTGGGGCAAGGGTGTGATCAACCTGGGGGGCCAGGGCCCCTCTCCCTGGGCCCTTCCCACTCATCCTTGGTAACTCCTTTGCCAGCCTTACACCCTACACCAGTTGCGTGCAGAATTTTTCTCTTCTCACCTGTTTGTCTGGCTGGTGCCTTTAGAAGCATAAGCTGGGTTTGGGGTAGGAAGGGAGGGAAAGCAGTCATTTCCCTTGGGCCAAGGCAGCCTCTCAGCCACTTCTGGCTGATTCCAACTTTTTCATTTCTTTTTTCTCTTCCTTCTCCCAGCTATCATCAAACCACCCGATGTGACCTGTATCCCCAAGGTGAGATCCATCCAGATGATTGTCCATCCCACCTACACGCCCATCCATGCAAAGAATGGCCACCGGCTAACCCTGGAGGACATCTTCCAGGACCTCTTCTACCGCTTAGAGCTGCACATCAACGACACCTACCAAATGGTAAATAAATGGTAAATATATCTGCCACCATGGTCCTTCCCTGACTCAGAAACCCACTTTCCTCTCTGCATTGCATTAAGTAGAAGGAGATGTGCTATATAAATCAGCCTCCCTCTTGTAGAGTCACATATACAATAACATGCTAAAGCTCTGTCAAGTCCTGCAAAGCCAAGACTCAGTTTCAATATGTTTAATACAACTTCTCTCACATTTACTTGATCAGACAATTCCTTTTATTTTGCATTATATATATATATATATATATATATATATATATTTATTTTTCCCCCTCTCTTGGCTGTTGCCTTCTAACATCCTGGGGAAAATTTTCTGTTAACATCCTCAGGTGTCCACTTTGGAAAATGCTGGAACCAATTTCTACTGTTGTAACTCTTTTTGCTGGTTCTTCACTTTTTGTAGGAACTGGATACCGGTAGTGTCTTAAGATCAGTAATGAAAGGTGGAAGGCAAGGACGTAAATTGTAAAATGATCTACAAGTTGCTTCTTTTTTGTATTCAGAAAATAGAGTGTTCCCCGCCCCGCCCCCCAGCATGTGCCACTGATCCATTGTTCCATTGAATTCCTGCATTCAAGGGGCTTATAATCTAATGGATGGGGAGAGAGTTAAAACAAGAATTCAAACAGCTATAGGCAGAGGAAAATAAGGGTATTGTGTGGGACAGAGCAGAGCCAGGAGGGGAGAGAGATGTCAGTTCAGAGGTTTCTGGAAAGACCTCTAAGAACAGAACTTCCTGGTGCCAATACCAATTCCTGGGTGTGTCAGGGGATATATACTCATATGTCATTTAATCTTCACCACAACCCTATGAGGTAGGTGTTATTATCTCCATTTTCTGAATGAGAAAACAGAGGCTCAGAGAGTTTAAGTCACTTGCTCAAGATTGTTCAGCAAGTAATGGCATAATCAAGATTCAAATCCAGCTCTGCTCCAAGCCCAGATTCCCCACCCCCACCCCATGTCCCCACACTGGCCTACACTGCCCCACTGTGATCAGAGAGAGAATATTGTTGGAAAGCACAAAACTGCCTATTTGGGCTGGAGCACAGGGACATACAGAACAGTTTCTCAAAATACAGTCCCAAACCAACAGCAGCAAAATCTCTTGCAGCATTTGTTTAAAATGCAGGTTCTGGGGCCCCCCTTATAATCTGCTTCATCAAATTCTAGAGTTGCATCTTTAGGATCTGAATTTTAGTGAGCAGCCCAGTGCTTCTTACCCACCCTGAAGTTTGAGAAATACTGGTGGAGAGGAGCAATGGGAGATGAACCCTAGAAGACAGGCTGGGGCCATGCTCTAGAGGTTTGGATGGTGGCTGGAGGAATCTTTATTTATTTCAGTGGTCACGGTGGGGTGGGGGGAGCAATTAGAGATTACTGAGCCGGGAGAGACCTAATCACAGCTAATTTTTGGTAAATATTTGGGGCTTTACTGAATATTTTATTGTTATTGGTTTACAATTTAATTCAATTGATGGTCAGAGAACATACTCTGTATGATTTCAGTCCTTTTAAATTTATGGAGACCTGTTTATGGCCCAGCATATGGCCTCTCCTGGTGAATGTTCCATGTGCACTTGAAAAGAATATGTATTTTGCAGGTGTTTGGTGGAGTGCTCTATAAATATCAATTAGATAAAGGTGGCTAATAGTGCTACTCAGATCTCCTATGTCTTTCCTGATTCGAGGGAGGTCGATTGTTCTTTTAATTGATCAGAGTGTTACAATCTCCAGCTTTGACTATGGCTTTGTTTTCCCTTTTAATTCTGTGCATATTTGAAACTCTATTATCAGACAAATACACATACACCTTTATGGCTGTTACAGCCTCCTGGTGAATTGACCCTTTTATGGTTATGAAATGTCCCTTTTTATCTCTAGTAATACTCTTTTTATTGAACTCTACCTTATCTGATGTTAATATAGTGACCCCAGCCTTCTTATACTTAGAATTTTCATGGTGTATCTTTTTACACCCATTTATTTTTCAACCTATCTATGCCTTTATATTTGAAGTATATCTTGCAGACAGCATTCTGACAATCTTTCCCTTTTTAAAAAATGGAGATATAATTCACATACCACAAAATTCACCCCTTTAAAGTGTAGAATTCAGTGGTTTTCAGTATAGTCAAAAATTGTCCAACCATCACCACTAATTCTGTCTTTCTATTGATCTCATTTCAAGTTCTCTGACTCTTCCAACATCTCCAACCTGTTGGTAAGACATTCAGTGACATTTTTTATTTTAGATATTGTATTTTTCTGTTCTAAAGTCTCTAATTTTTATACTTTCTATATGCTACTAAGAATTCCTAGTCATTCATTCATTCTAAGCACATTTTCCTTCACTTCCTTGAGCAGAGTTATCCTAACCACTTTAAAATCATTATCTTTTAATTCAAAAATTTTAGTCATCTTGGGGTAGGTTACCATTGACTGTCTTTTCTCCTGAATATGGGTTACATTTTCTCTTTATATGTCTAAAAATTTTGGAATGCATCCTGGACACTGTGAACGATATGTTGAAAGGACTCTGGACTCTGTTCTATTCCTCCAAAGGGTATTGATTTTGTGTATGTGTGTGTGTTTGTTTGTCTTAGTAGGCGGTTAACTTGACTGAGCTTCAGAGTTCAAAATCTCAGTTCAGTAAAGTTCAGTTGAAACTTTTCCTGGGCTGCTGGGAGTCTACCCCATTCATGCAGCCTTTAGGCACCAGCCAGGAATTTATGCAGAATTCAAGCCTCCCTCTCTATAAACCTCTCTTACCTGTGGTTTCTACCCTACTTTCCAACTTTTATAATTGCCCTGTGTCTGTCTTCGGATTACTCAAACCAGTAAGATTACAGGGTTTTTATCTAGTTCTTAGCCACCCCACGTGGTATAAATAGGGGCCTGCCTTCAGGCTAAAAGACTTTTAAAAAGAGGGAGAAATTCATTCAGTGCCATTCCTTTCCTCCCTTCTCCAGTATCTGCCTGCTTTTTACTTACTTTCCGATGCTTGTAGGTGATTTTTATTTTGACCAGAGTTGATAGTTGTTATTTTAAGGAAGTTTGGTCCAACAGAAGCTATAAATTTCTGGGAGCAGAGAGCAGGGAGATCACTGTGGAAATGAAAGCAATCAAGGTGAGAAGTCAGAGGGCAATTGCAATGGTATAGGCTGGAAATGATAAGGGCCTGAACCAGGATGGAGGCAGTAAAAAATTGAGGAAAGGAGGGTCTTGGGGCCTTGACAACCCTACTGGAGTTGTATCACCTGATATTTATTGGGTGTAATTTCAACCACATGAGTGTCACAAAACAATAAGTTGTTAAATCCATTTATGCACATCTTCACTCCCTTCAAAAGAAAAACTACCAAATAATCCTAAACCTTAGCCTCTGTGTGCCTAGAAAAGAGAAGGCATTGCTGAAACACAAAGAACCAAAGAAGAAAATTCTTAGCTTTCGAACTCCCAAGAATACAGCTCCTGGATCTTTAAAGAAAAGTTTATGGATTCTTTCAGGGCAATTAGATACATGAGGTATGAAACAGAGTTTGTCAAAAATGGCTTTAAGTTTTGGGCCTTGGATATTAAAACAAGAAAGATATTTTTAACAGAATTAGGGGATCAAATGCAGGTGCGAGTTTGGGGTTAGGCATGGGCAGGACCCAGAGGTTGGAGATCAGAATGGTTGGACATGTTGAGTTAGAGATGCCCACAGACTGCTGTCTAGCAGGGATCTGGCAGTGTGCATCAGAAACCCCATAGCTCTTACTGAGATCAGTTTGGGAGTTATCACATTGGTGATCACAGGGGTCAGGGGTCCAGAAAAGATCACTAAGTGAGAAAATAGTGGAGAGAGAAGGAAAAAAAAGTGGATAAAGAGCGAATCTTGCAGAACAACAACACTAAGGGCCTGAAACCAATTACAGCAATCAGAGAGGTAGGAGGAGAACCAGAATGATGGAATGAGGCAGCCAAGAGGGGAGTTCAAGGTCAAAGAGTTTAGTGACATACAGGAGGGCAAGACCTGACAAGCAGCTCCAGCAGACAGATCAGCAGAAGCAAAGGAGCAAGGGCTTATTTCAGAAGCAAAGTGTTTGCAGGAGCGACAGTCATTCCACATTGCCAAGTGGGCTGTAGGGAGAAATGAGTGAACAAGGGATCATGGACCAGGCTTTTATCCTTTAGTATGAGCCGGGCCATCAAAGGATATTGAGTACAGGAGCATTGTAAGTGTATTAATCTTTTAGAAAGATCACTGTGGCACTAGGACAAATATGGAAGTGGACAGGAACAAAACCAGAGACAGGTGAATAGTAAGGAGGCCACTGCAAGAGTCCAAATTGAAGATATTGAGGCCCAGTTAGGGTAGACACAATGAGGACTCAAGACAAGGATAGATATTCAAAGGGTTTTTGATATTTGATAAAGAAGAAGGAGGCAGAAGATAACTAGAAGAAGGAAGAATAGTGGTGGTGATGGTGATATCATGATGGTGGTAGTGGTGGTGGTGGTGGTGTTGATTTCGTGATGGTGGTAGTGATGGTGGTGGTGATGGTGGTGATGGTGATATCGTGATGGCGGTAGTGATGGTGATGATGATGATGGTGGTGGTAGTGATGGTGGTGGTAATGGTGGTGGTGATGGTGGTGGTGGCGGTGATGGTGGTAGTAATGGTGGTGGTGATGGTGATAGTGGTAGTGATGGTGGTGGTGATGGTGATATCGTGATGGTGGTATTGATGGTGGTGGTGGTGGTGGTGGTAGTGATGGTGGTGATGGTGGTGGTGATGGTGGTGGTGGTGGTGCTGATGCTGGTGCAGCTAGTATTTATAGAGTGCTTACTATGTACCAGACACTGTTCCAAGGGAAAGTACATGAAGCTTGCAACTAACTGGATTTGGGGAGAAAGCAGAAGGTAGAGGAATGGGAATGGAGCACTGCAGACTGATCTACCGGTTTATGGTTTGGGCAGCTGGTGGGATTGTTTTATTAAGTGCAGTAACCTAGCCAGAGGTGTAAGCGGGCTCACTTGGGCTCCATATGGAGGTTGGTGTATAAGAGACGTTACTCTGGGTTCTCTGTCAAATTCAGCACCTCGGAGGGAAGCAGAGAGAATTTGAGTTCTTTGGCCTGACCCCTGACACAGAGTACCTTGGGACCATTATGATTTTGGTTCCAACCTGGTCCAAGGAGAGTGCCCCCTACATGTGCCGAGTGAAGACGCTGCCAGGTAAGTTCAGCTGAATCCAGAGGGTGGTTGGGACTCCTGAATTCAAACCTCACTGTGCTTTCCTCCCTGTAACCATGGTGAGGCTTGGCAGTGTCCTAAACAACTACAGAAGGGTTATTAGTGTATTATTAGAGTCAATCTTTGTTTATCCATAAACGAGTTAGCTGGTGGGTTATTATAACAAATGTTTGACTCCACCCTCCAGCGTATGTCTGAATTTCCTCTCTCCAGCAAGTTGTGTGTGTACCTTGGCAAAGCAAATTCACCTTAATATTAACTCAAGTGAGATATCCTGGGAAATAATCTGCAGATGGGTGAACGGAGAAGATAAAAAGATCCCTCAATACCTTCCAGAGTCAAATAAAAATTACAGTGATTATAATAGCATTTCTCCGGTGCCAACCGGGGACCAAGGCAATAGGAAACACAGTCCTCATGAGCAATCAATGAAGCATCTCCATTCCACTGTAGAAACTGAGGTTCAGAGTGATTAAGTAACTTTCCCAAGATAGCGCAGGTGAGGAGAGAGAGAACTAGGCCGAGTTCCGGAGAACATGTTCTCATCACTGCGCTACTATAGAAACAGTTGTGAGTCATTGGCTCAGTGAGATGGTGTCCCATGCTCCCTTCCTCCAGCACTTTGAAACTCGACTCTCATCATAAGCATCATGATATTTTTACTAGTGTTTATTTTCACAGAGATAGAAATGTTCTAATGCTCAAAGCTGCAAATTTAGAGGATGAAAATGATAGCATTGGATTGGATGGATTTGGGGAAACAGTCTCCAACTTAGTCATCATGTTTAGGTTGGTGATGTCAGTAGGTGATTTCTCTTCTGAGGAATAGAGGCGAGGCGGTTGCTGGAGGCTGGGCCCGAGGATATAACTGCAGCTTGGTAGAATCCTCATTGGGTAGGTTTCAGTCCTCAGCTTTGTTTGGAAACTCAACTCGCCAGTTTCCTCAAGAGCCCACAAGAGACTGATTTCTCCACCCGAGTCCCAGCGCATGTGTTTCCATGGGAAGCTCTGCCTGGTGGAGCGGCCAGCACTGGCCACTTGTATGGGGCATGCCCTTCCCGGGGAAATGGCCACATGCAAAGACCAGAATAGAACTTGGCAAGAGTAGAGCTAGAAAAAGGAAACCAGCTCTACAGGCACTGGGCTGGGAGTGCATATGTGATCTGTGACCCTCTCCCCTGACCATGCTAGATAGAGCTCATCCATTCCTGCCCCCCCCAAACTTATTGCTTATTGACAATGTGCAGACCACTCCACTCGTATCATGCTGTTGGCTTGTCCTTACCTGATCTAGCCCAAGATATGATACCATTTTTTTCTAAG
This sequence comes from Camelus ferus, assembly GCF_009834535.1. Classification (NCBI taxonomy): domain Eukaryota; kingdom Metazoa; phylum Chordata; class Mammalia; order Artiodactyla; family Camelidae; genus Camelus; species Camelus ferus. The sequence goes on along the minus strand of NC_045708.1, from coordinate 16,669,793 downwards.
ATTAGCTATTTTTATATAAATCATATTTCTTGGTGGCTATTTCTTGGTGACACATAGAAAACGCCATATCCTTTATAATCAAGTATATTAATGACAATTCCTTTCATTTTTAAGTACCTGTTCTATTGTCAAACACTATGTTAAAGGCTTTACATATATTATCCCATTGAATCTTTATAACAATAAGATGCAAGTTGGGTAACATAATTCCCATTTTATAGAGGAGGAACTCTGGCTCAGAGAGGTTAAGCAACTTGCCGGTGACCACACAGCTAGTCAGTGAACCTGAAGCCTGGGCTCTAACCACCACTTTGCAATTGTGTTTACAGCCCATCCCTTATTCCTCTCACTTCCACCTCAGAATGAAATGTCCTGCCCTTGACCCTGTATCCTGGGGTCTGTCTTATCCCCAGAGCCCAGAATCCCTCCTTTATCTGCCTCGTGGTGGAGCATCTTCCTAGCATCTTGACACTGGAAAGGGCTCTAGGGGTCACCTCACCCCATATCCTAATTTTACTGATGAGGCATCATTGTGTAGTGGCTGTGAGGATGAGCTTTGGCATTGTATACGTTAATTCTGGCTTCTCCACTGAGTAGCTGTGTGACCTTGTTCAATTCAATTAACCTCTCTGAGACTCAGCTTCATTATCTGTAAGAAGGGCCCTGGCCCTCTGTTTGGTGGAATGGGATGACATTGGTAGAGTACCCCATGCAGTGCGGGGCATATAGTAAGAGTTCAGTCATTCCTGATGATTGAATAAATGGTAGACCAAAGAGAGTCATGCAGAAGAGAGAAGGGTCAGCATATCAGTGGCTGAGCCAGACCTCTAATACCCCACATTCCAGTTTGTTTCTATTATTTCTTCCTGCTTTACCATGAGTGAAATGGCAGGAAAATATTCCAAGTTCTTGTCCTGTCCTGGAACAGGGAGCAGTGGTTTTTCCAGTGACATTAGGCATGTCATGTAGAGACATTTGGGTCGTGTCTTCTCCCTGGAACAGCGATGGGAGTATCATGTGACAGGGGACAGGGTATCCCTAAAGTGGGAAGCCCACCCAGGGAGGCCTGAGCCACAAGGGCTGGGGGAGGAGCAAGGAGTGAGCTAGGAGCAAAGGCGCCAGCGATTCCCAGGGTTTATGGCCATTGCCAAGGTCATTGGCAACTGGTGATCAACTCCCCAAGCTGAAGCCATACAGGGGCCAGGAATAGAAGGAGGGTGACTTTGAGAGTTAAGACCCTTGGGTAAAACAAATCGCCAGTTTCAACAAAAACTCCAGCTACCTCTTCCTTCCCAAGCCCCTGGCCAGTCCCACTTGGGTCGGCAACAGGAAGCGTGTCATGCCAAGAACTGGCTGCATCTACTCACCCCAGAGATGCAGGACCATAGGGAGGAGGCTCGGCACTGAAGCCCTGAGCCATCCTCTCCTTCCCTTTTAGAAAGTGTAGCCCCTCCCCAGGCTCCCTCCTGAGTGAGGTCTTCCGGATACCCAGCTCACACCTGGGTAGAGAGGTAGTGAGGACGGGCCCCTCCCACTGTCCCATCTGCCTCCCATTTGCCTCTTTCCCCTGCCCCCACCAGGAAGGCAGAACTGTCCTTAGACCCAGGCAAGGGTGGTCCTTGTCTGAGCCCCGCATTTTAGAAGGCCCCATCTGGCCCTGCTCTGGCCATGGCCCTCCCCACAAGATGAATAGTCCTTAGGTCCAAGTGGGCAGATCCCCCTGAGAACCTGTGACCCTGAATTTCCCTGTACAAATGGCCAGAGCCCACGTCCAGCCTAGGCAGAGCTCTTCCTTGGGTCTTTCCCAAGGGAAGACACTGGATGTGCATGAGGCCTTGGCATTGTGGGCTGGAGCCAGGCTGAGTGAGGGGCTGTGGCGGGCTCTCCCTGCACCTCCACATCTCAGCACAGTACCCCAAGGAGTCCAAGAGTCAAAATTCAAACCTGGCCTCTCAGGCTGTTATGAAAGGTATGTTTGTCAAGGTGGGAGCATTTGCCTAACAATGTGAAAGCATGGTTTAGAAATTCTGCATATTTAGAGACATGGTGTGTGGCCCTCCATCTGTGTCCTCATCCCTGCCAGCACAGTGTTGGGGGTGGGAGAGGCCTTCCGGAGCCTGGCCCGAGAGGCAGGGGAGGGAGAGGCCGGAGTTCGCAGCAGCCTCACCCCTTCTGTTCTGGCCTCCTGCTCACCCAGATCGGACGTGGACCTACTCCTTCTCCGGCGCCTTCCTGTTCTCCATGGGCTTCCTGGTCGCAGGGCTCTGCTACCTGAGCTACAGATACGTCACCAAGCCGCCACCGCCTCCCAGCTCTCTGGTGAGCAGGCGCCCTGGGGCAGGAGGAGAGGTCAAGGGGAGGACACGGGCCCAGGGGAGGACCCCGGCTCTTCTTTCTCCCCTCCAAACTAAAGACCTGGCCAGCAGGTCAGGGTGTACTGGAGACAGGTGACCAGGAGGAGTAGGCATGGAATAGAAATCCCATGTGGCTTGAAAGCATCCAGGCCAGGCAGGTGACCGGGACCCGAGAGAGCCGGCCACTGCCAGGGACCAAGGAGAGGTGGGTACCGCGGAGAGCCTAGGGGCACACACCCCGTCCAAACGGGCAGCCCGGGTACTGCCACCTGGAAACGCAGGCCCAGTGTTGCCGCATCTTCACAAGCAAAGTCAGGATTTCAGATTGTAATTTGAAATCTCCCACTTTCCAAATCTTGGCAACTAATTTGTAAAAATTAGGCCCTAGCAAACTATACAAGTCCCCACAGCCTGAGTTCAGCCACCAGCGCTGCATCTTGGCCACAGCTGCAGAGCCCAGAGGCCCGGGGCTCCAGGAGCCGGCTCATGCCCCTTGCCCCTCCAAGAGCATTGTGCTCACTGTCAAAGCCCAAAGAGCCATTTCCTGTAAAACTCTCTGGGCCTCCCCCTGTCCCCCATTCATCCCCACCATGCCCCCTACATTAGGCCCTTAGGGACCCAGGAGCTGAAAAGCACTTGAACCACCACCTTGAAGGCACCCCCCTCCAATGCAACCCCAAATCTGAGTCAACTAGTTTCTGAGTATCCACCGCCTAGAGAGTCCACAGCCCAAATCTCTCTCCCCAGATAACCCAGACTTTAGAAGTGGCTCTCGGCTAACAGGCTGGGAGCTCCGACCCTTCACGGAGTCCCCAGCACTTAGCAAAATCTTTGGGAAGCAATGGGGATGTAGGGCTTATACATCTTGGAAAAACCCCCAGATGGTCTACCGCTTCCCCTCTGCTCCCCTCCCCGCCGTGGAGGACTGAGGCACTGCCGGGAGCTTAGAATGTGCTCTAATGGGTGGGCTGTTCCCCCTACACAGGATGTCCAGCGTGTACTCACCTTCCAGCCTCTGCGGTTCATCCAGGAGCACGTCCTGATCCCTGTCTTTGACCTCGGCGGCCCCAGCAGTCTGGCCCAGCCTGTCCGGTACTCCCAAGTCAAGGTCTCTGGGCCCAGGGAGTCCCCAGGAGCCCCACCACAGCCCAGCCTATCTGAGATCACCTACCTCGGGCAGCCGGACCTCTCCAGCCTCCAGCCCGCCAGAGGGCAAGCTCATCAGACTGTCCCCCCACTGTCCTATGCCCCACAGGCAGCCTCTGAGGGCAAGCCCCCATGCTATGCACCTCAGGTATCCTCTGAAGTTCAGCCCCCGCTCTACACTCCACAGGCCATTTCTGAGGTCCAGCCTCCTTCCTACACCCCTCAGGATGCTCCAGACAGTTGGCCCACTTCCTACGGGATATGCCTGCAAGGCTCTGGTAGCGACTCCCCACCTGTGACATTCTCCAGTCCCAAACAGCTCAGAACCAAAGGTCAGCCCCAGAAAGAGGCACTAGCTGGAAGCTGCATCTCCGGTGGCCTTTCTCTGCAGCAGGTAACCTCCTTGGCTCTGGAGGACCCTGAAGAAGCAAAACCCTTCCACCAGCATCTGGGGGTTCACATGGACAGAGTACCTGACTCTAACGTCATACACAGAGGGGAGCCAGGGACACCCAGGTACCTAAAGGGCCAGCTACCCCTCCTCTCCTCTGTCCAGATCGAGGGCCACCCCGTGTCCCTCCCATTGCACACTCCTTCCCCACCATGTTCCCCTACTAATGAGAGTCCAAGGCCCTGGGGCCTGCTGGAGTCCCTTGTGTGTCCCAGTGATGAGGGTCCAGTGTCGGAGACTGAGGTCAAGAGCCCAGGCCCTCAGGCCCCAGACCTGGAGCCGCCCACGGAGCTGGACTCTCTTTTCAGAGGCCTGGCCCTGACTGTGCAGTGGGAGTCCTGAACGGAGAACTGGGCAGGCCTGGGGCTTCCTCTTGCCGCCACCCGCCTCCATCCTCAGCCACCCCTCCCACACTCTGCTGCCCATCCCCAGGCACGTGCCCTTGAGGAACCAGCAGAAGGAGGACCCTGGGGCCCTGCTGTGGCCAAGCTCCCATGGCAGCAAAAGGGCATGAGAAGAACGCCAGCCAGAGGGGATACTGAAGTGTATCTTGTGCACATGAGTTTGTGCAAATAAGCGTGTGCACACCAAGCCCTGCAGGGCAGGATGGGACAGTCAGAGGGCAGGAGTTAATGCAGGGAGACTTCCCAGGGATCCAGGGCCCCAGCTCCTACTATGCTGGACACAGAGCTCTCCAGGGGCCCACCTATCTGCACTCCATTCCTGGCTAGTTTCATCATCTAATTCAGCAGAATGAGGTCTCTGCCTCCTCGGTGATTCCCCGAAGAGGAAGAAAGGAGCCTGGGAAAGGATGCCTCATAGCAGATGGGGCAGAACCAGAACAACCTGCATGTCTGCCAAGACCAGGGGCAGCAGAATGGCAAGACTGCAGGGTGGGGTGCAGCCTGTGGCTCATCCCAACCCAGGCTACTGCCTAACATGGCACCATGTCAGCTTCATTCCCTGGCTGAGGCTTTACCCCACATAAAGCGCAGGTCCACCAGCGAGGGAGAACACATGACCCTTTACTGTTGGCAGGAGTTTCAGGCTCTATCCTGGGAGCAGGGTTTGAAAGAAATACGGGGCCATGTGGAGCCTGAAGGAGACACAATTATAAACTGTACTTACTTCACAGCTTTGGAAGCTCAGCCCTGGGTTCAGCCCATATGGGTTGAAATTCCAACCTTACTACTTACCAGCTGTGTGACTTCAAGCAGATGAATCCCTGCTCAAAACCTCAGTTTCCTCATCTGTGTAATGGAGGTAACACCTACCTCACGGATGGTGAGGATGAAATTAAATCATGTCTATAAAGTATTTAATAGTGCTGGCACCTGGGCAGAGCCCAATAAACAGTAGCTATTTCCTGTTGTGATTTTTTTTTTTTAAATCTGATGGTACAGGAATGACCCACTCCCTCAACTCAGGTTGGTTTTGGATCATTTTCCCATGGGCTCAGATTATCCTGATTTCCTCAGGATTGCTCCAGACCAAGCCGGAGGGATGCGACTGTCTAGGAGGGGGCGAGGGAAGGGCCTTCTGGAAATAGGGACCAGAAACAAATGGAATCTTCTCCCTGAGCTTATAGGTGGAAGCTGTTTGGGGCAGGTGGTGGCACTGTCGGAGGACTTGCTTTGCACGAAGCCCCCCAGGCCCGCCTCCCCAACAGCCCACCAGAGGCAGCACCGGGCTCCCCTGCCCTCCTGCCCTGTGTCTGCTCTGACATTAAGGCAGGGCCCTTGTCTGTGCGTTCAGCGTGTGCTGTCACATTCTTTGCAACGTTTGCCTCTCATGTGACCTCAGGGATGAGGGAACCGAGGCCCAGAGAAGAGAAGGGACTGCCCCATGGGCCTCCACCAAGGCTCTGACACAGGTGGAGCTCAAACCTAGCACTTTTTCTCCTCACCAAGGTAAGGAAATTTCCATACCAGTTTGGGTTCTCAAAAGATGAGATTCTTGGCGGCATAAGGAGGGGAGGACCCCAGTGGGGTCCTTGGGGGCCAGGCACCCCCATCACCCTCCTGCCCCAAAGCCCTGTCTGAACATTTCTGAGAAACAGGGTCACAGTCCAGTGGCCTCAGTGTGCCCCTTTCCGCAGTGTGCAATGTCCCCCTTCTCTGTGCCTAGTATGTCTGCCCCTCTCTTCCTAACCCCTCCCCTCCCTGCGACACAGCACCAGGTAGTGCTGTCCTTATCTGCTTGTAATTAATATTTAACATCGCTTCAGGGTCACTGACTTAGACCCAACACGTCCTTAGAGGAAGGGTGGGCCGCCCTCCTGAGCACCTGGGGGCCCATTTTCCTCCCAGCAGCTGCTAAGTTGGCCCTAATGGCTGCTCCCTTCCCGCACACTGCAAACAAGTCTGCTTCCTGTCACTTGGGGTGAACTTGGCCAAAGGTTCATCTTGTTTCGTAAAGGAAAGCAACTTAACAGCTGGACTGTTCTCACCAGGTAAGCGAGACGGGCTGTCACAAAGCTTTTTATTTATTTTTTTTTAATTAAAAGCCATAAACATCTCTTCCAACTCACAAGTCCACAGAGCTCTCTAAGGTCCTCAGGTGATAGACGTTCCTACCAGTCCATGACTCTGAGTCCTGTGACCCTCGCTGGACTGGCCCTGTCCCCACTAAGGGACAGACCCCAGGCTGCGTCCCTCCTCAGCTCTCCCAGACAGGCAGGCAGCCCAGGCTATGGATACGGCTGGAACCAGCTAGGAGGCAGGGTGTCCAAGGCCCCAGGGCTGGGCTAGGGCCTTGGCATTCCTGAGTGTCCTCGGCCTTGACCCCACTCCAGGACTTTCCACAGCCCAGCCCCACCCAGCCAGAGTCAGGTGAGTCTTGCGAGACGTCACCTGCCTCCAGGGCATACAGAGCCCAGCCTGGGGGTGGAAGACCAGCAGAGCAGCAGTGGCAGTACTGGGAGCAGTAAGAGGAGGAACTCAGCCATGCTGCTGGAGAGTTCCTGCACTTCATCACTCTTTCTTCTGTTAACCTTCCATGACAGGCTGCAATACTGGTATTTTCCAAAGGAGGAAAATACGGCCAAAGGGTTTCTTGCCCAAGTCGGTTTCCTAAACTTGCCTCACCGTGAGAATCCCCTGGAGAGCTCCCTAAAAATACAGCTTCCTCAACCCCAGCCCAGACCTGCTGCATCCGCAGCTCCTGGGGAATCTGGGTTTGTAATAAACTCCTTTGGTGAATCCTCTCAGGCAAGTGGCAAGACCCATACTCTTATTGCAGCAGTTTTCCTATCCATTGGCCTCATATCACTTCCCTAGAGCCACGCCCATCTGCCCCCTGATGGGGGTGGGCGAGCTGCACGTAGGGGTGGTATTTCAACCTGTGATGCCAGCAGACCCCTGGCCTCCCAAGCCCCCACCCCAGGAGCACACAGGGGTTGCCTGAGTTTCCACCCAGAGAATAGGGCCAATAGGACTAGGGGTCCCCCAGCGTCCCCGAGAGCCGAATCGCTCTGCTCCTCCCCAGTCTGAGTCAGCCTGGACAAGGAGGCCAGGTGTCACCACCAGGGCTTGTCCCCTATTGCTATCCACCTCCCCAACCCTGCCCCAGCTTACAGAAAGTAGGACAGAAACAATGAGCTGAGGCAGGAATGGCCAGAGTGATACAGTCAGCCCCTGCCTCACCTGCTGGCGCTGGTGCTGGTGGGACATAGCTCTGATACCCCAACTTGGCTGCTCAAGTCCAATTCCCTCTTCCCATTCTAAGGAGGAATGGGCATAAAGAAGGTGCATTTTGACCTCTTAGTACGAGAAGAACAGTAATTGGAATTAACTGAAGTATGAGAGTGACAAAGGGAGGGGAGACTGAAGCAGAGAGAAGGAGGGTAGTGGTGGAGGGGGAAAGCACTGGACCAGACAGTTCTCCACTTGGCCACCAGGTGGAGTCAGTAGCCAAAGACAGTTTGGTTGCTGCCTGAAAAAGTGGTGTGGAGGTTCAAGGTGGTTGGCAGGTGAAATAGGGTTCAAGAGACTGTCCTTCATATTCATAAGTCCAAAGAGAGAAATGAAAGGGAAAAGGAAAGGAGAGAAATAAGGAAACATTTTGAAAAGTACTAGCCATGAGCGAGGTAGTTTATCACGCACGTCACCCATTTTAACCACATTCGAATCTCACAAACATTCTGCAAGACAGGCATTCATTTATTCACTTTTAAACATGCATTGATCAAGGGCCCAGCTGTATGCCAGGCACTGCTCTTGGGGCTAAGGAGACAGTGAACAAAACAGGCGGACAAGTTCCCTCTCATCGTAGAGCCTACATACAATTTACAGACAAAGAAATGGAGCCCAGAAAGGAGGCCAAGTTCCCCCTGTTAGTGAGAACAGGTGCCAGAGGCTGGGATTTAAACTAAAGTTCATATAGCTCCAAGTCCAAACTCTACTCAACATAGCCTCATGTTAAGGCACATCAGGAAGAATTAGGGCATCCCTGGGGCTTGGTCAGGGGAGGGATACCTGGGAACTCCACACCCATTCTTTTTTGTTATATCACTAGTTTGTTTTATTTTTTAGAGTCCATATATAAGTGATATCATACAGTATTTGTCTTTCTCTGTCTGACATATTTCACTTAGTATAATACCCTCCAAGTCCGTCCATGTTGTTGAAAATGGTATTATTTCAATCTTTTTTATGGCTGAGTAGTATTCCATTGGCTATATCTATATCTATCTATCTATCTATCTATCTATCTATCTATATATATATATCTATATATATATATATATATATATATATATATATATATATATATCTCACATTTTCTTTATCCACTCATCTGTCGATGAACATTTAGGTTGCTCCCATATCTTGGCAATTGTAAATAATTCTGCTACGAACATTGGGGTGCATGCATTTTTTTGAATTAATGTTTTTATTTTTTGAGGGTATATACCCAGGAGTGGAATTGCAGGGTCATATGGTATTTCTATTCCTAGTTTTTTGAGAAACCTTTGTATGTTTTTCCATAGCAGCTGCACCAATTTACATTCTTGTCAGTAGTGTACGAGGGTTCCTTTTTAGGAGACTGAGATTTTAACTGAAGAGCTCACTTGTGTGTTCCCTCTCTCTCTCCCTCATGAGTAGTCCCTGAGGCACTAGGAAGAATGACAGGCACAGTGTTGCTTGTCCCCTGGAGGGGAGGGTGGGCTGTATCTCTGGACTGGAGCTGGCACAGGCTTCCCCAAACCTGCTCATCCTCTGAGACCTGGCTCCCCTGTACCTTCCTGATCATCCCCTGTTGCCAGTCTCCCTGTCTAAATCAGAACTTCTCCAAGGTCAAGGGTCTTACATTTTCCATTCTGCATCAAGTGCCCACCAGGCCTGGCAGAGGGTAGGTTTGAATGAATGTGGGGGAAAGAATTGAGATGGGAGGCGGGAGCAAAGGTCAAGAAGAAAGTTCCCAGGGTGGCCACTCCGGAAGCCTGAGAAACTAGGACAGTGAAGAAAGTCTGGCTTCCCCTCCTCTCCTGCCTGTGCCATGCCCCCACACACGTGACCGTGGCTGGGCGAGGGCTGGTGGGCAACTGCTGGTGGGGGGGGTTGTAGAAATGAGAAGAAACCTACTTCCATTTTAGCCAGTGACAACTTCTAAGCACTAAAGACTCTTATTTTTAAGTCGCACCCCTTCCATGTCTTCATGACGTCTGGGTGCCCAGCCTAACTGTTTTCATTTTCAGAAGAGTCAGATCAGAGATACTGAGTGTCTTCCCCAAGGCACCTGTCAGTTGGGGGAAGAATTCAGATCAGAATTCCCAGCAGCTGAGAAAACCACCCCTAATCTGTTTTCCATACAAGCAGGCCTGAGCTGTGACCTTCTTTCCACTTTAACGAGGGGCTCGAGCTGGGCAGAAGGGACAGGGCTGAGGGGAGGAGCTGTCTGGGGAGGTGGGGTCGGGGTGGGGACAGCTCCACCTGCTGCTGCCGCCTCAGCTATGCTGGACCCAGGGACCGGCCCCTCCTATCCTCCACCCCCCTCCCCATAGTTCTCATCCATTGTCATCACACTGTCTCAGCGCTGCTATATTTAAGGCCCGTGCAGGCTCCAAGATCACATTCTTCTCCCAGTCTCTGCTGAGCCCAGGGCAAGAAGAAAACTAGGACCCTCTTATCCTCCGGAATCTTCTCCCCAGAGACACCTCAGTGGGCACGGCTGCTTCTGTGAGTCACTTCCAGGGATCAGGGTTGGGGAGGGAGACCTCCGGACAGTGAGACCCTCGGCTTTCCATTGGGAAATAGTGTTTGTGTGTCTGTGTGTGTGTGTGTGGGTGTGCGCATGCCCACATATTGGGAAAGGATCCTAAAAAATTTGGGAAGAAGTAGACGTGCTTCGGCATCACCCCAAGTGGAAATGGGAGAGGGTTCTAGGAAAAAATCCCTGCCCCATCTCACTGTTCTCTGTGGCCCAGTGTCTTCTGAGCTGAGCCTTCTGAGATATGAAAGCTACAAAAAACCCAAACCATTTAGGGATGTCCTAGGAAGTAGAGGCTTTCCTGCAGTCGAGCAGGAATCAGCAGGGAACAGAGGGGCTGGCAGGTCCAGCAAACCTAGAGCAGTGCTGGCAGAGCCCCGCTTGGCTGGCCCAGCAGGCAGGGGACAAGAGCAAACCTACAGGGTCCGCATCACAGGACAGGGAGGGCATTTATCCAGGCTGAGCTCACCGGCACGAAACCGAGGCCCAGGAGGGAAGGAGCTGCCTCACCTCCTCAGTGGTGGGTTCAGAACTCCGGCCTCAGAATCTGGTGGGGCACTTAGAGCCTGTCCTGGCCTACTCGGACCCACACACACGGCGTTCTGGAAAGAGGACAGGGGAAGCTGCGATCTCCTCACTGCTTAATCCCAAGCTTCAGTCAGTGCTTTAAAAAGAATCGATGGCTCATCCACTAAAGACAGGGTTCTGGTTGCGGGAGGCCCAGGAGGTCAGGGATGAGCGCCAGGCCCATCGCTGTGCTAATCAGGAACAGAGCATCCACAGAAGGGAGCCAGCAGCTGACGCCAGAGAACGTTAACCCTCAGCTGCTGGGGCCAGGGCCATGGCGTCCCGGGACAGCTGGAGGGCCTCCCCACCTAGGGTGGTACCCAGCAGCTCTCTTCTCGGGCTGCGAGGAGGAAGGAGCAGAATGAGCCGGCCAGTCATTCCCTGGGTGCAGGCAGACCCTCTTCCTCAGGAGGGACCAGATGGGAAGCCCAAGTAGTGACAGTCCCGTTACATTCTGCCCAGGTCATCTCTCAGGAAGTCAAGGGAGCCTCAGGGGCAGCCCTGGGTCCTGGCTAGTACTCTGCGGTAACCCTTGGGTATCCTTTGTGGACACTCAAAGAGGGCAAACTTTTTGGAACCTGAAGGAACAAATTCCCACTAAGATTGACCCTTGAGATCCTGAGCCCCCAACACCCCAAAACAGGCCCTTCTGGGCCACGGATCTCCAACGAGGCCAGCGGGCCTACCTCCCACGTCATGGACTTAGAGAAATGGTCCCCCATGTGCATGTTCACACCCAGGTCAGAACACAGTCCACACACACACACACTTTGCCCAGCCAGCAGGCGCCTGGGCAGAGCTGGACCTCACAGAAGCAGACAGGACAGTGCTCAGGCGGTGGTCTCCTCTTCTGCCTCCTTCTTCATGCCCAGGGTCTACGTCAGGGCCAAGTCCGGCAAGGACCCTCCCAGGTCAGGGCCATTCCAGGGGTTCCACCCAGCATCCCAGAGCTTCAGCATCAGGGGGCCTCAGAGGCCTGGTGGTGACACCAAGCCCCAGATCTGGGAAAGGACTTAGTGAAGAACACAAAGCTGGCTGGCTTGAGGGCCCCTACTCTCCTCACCTCCCTCCCCACGTCCACCGTTTCGCTCCTGCTCCAGACCCATTTGATCCAACCTTACCGGGCACCACCTGGGGGGCCCAGACCTGAGCTTCAGGAATATGAGGGAGGGTCCCATCGCTGTGAAGAAAGTGTTGTGCACTGTGTCCCCGGCCTCAGCCATGGCCTGGCCAGGAGTGGATGCGAAACAGAGGTCAAGAGACCTGGGTGCCAGTCATAACCCCACCGCCAGCCAGCTTTGGTGACCTTGGGCCAGCACTCCTCCTCCTCATGAGTAAAATGGGATAATAATGGCACTGTGTCAGATGGGTCATTGTAGGAACCAGGGTCAATGCATTTGAAAACTCCTAACACGGGACCTGGCCCACAGCAAACACTCACTGTTGGGACTTTTAATTCACTCATGCTTTTATTCAAGAGTCAAGATACACAGATACGACATAATTAAATAATAAAAGGAGGCATTTTCTGAATCAGAGCTAAATTGTGGGGTGCAGGTAGAAAATATAGAAGGAATTAAAAAAAGGGAGAATTTTAGGTGACCTGTAGTTTCTCAGCAGAGCTTAGAAAAATAACGTTAATGTCTAATGCTTATATAATACTTACTAAATGCCAGGCACTCATCTACTCTTTATGACCACCCTAGGGGTCTGCAGGCCCATTTTATAGATGAGGAAACCAAGGCCTAGAGTCTTGCCCAAGATCATACACTTGTAAACTGGAATGAGAAGTTGGGCTCACCCCCACGGATGGGACCCAGAGTCTCCAGTCTCAACCGTGGCACTAACTTAGGCATCTCAGCTCGGGCTTTGAAGCATGAAGAGCATTAAGCAGGCCAGGAGGAGGAGACGGGGTCTCCAGATGAGGAAAGCAGCCCAGGCACAGGCTCAGAGGTAGGACTGAGTGTGGCATGTGCAGGCAGAGTGAGGACGCGGGCCCGTCTGGAGCCACAGAATATCCCTGGACATCACAATGTTCAATCACCCACAGTCTGGGAAGCTGAGGCACATAAAAGGGAAGGCCTCACCCGGGTCACGCGGAGGGACACGGGTAGGGTGAGCCCGCAGCCAGGGGCTGCTCCCCACTGCAGAAATCTGCACACTCAGGGGCAGCGCGTGGGGTGGTGGACAAGCCAGGCTGAGAGTGTGAAGCCCGCCCCGTCACCTGGGGCAGGTCCCTCTCTCCCTTGAGCCTGAGTGACCCTGTCTGCCCACTGGAGAGAGAACCCCCGACCGGCAAACCTCCCAGAGATGCTGGAGGACCACACAGGGAAGGGATAGGCAGACGCCTGGTGGAGTGACCGTGCACCTTGGCTTGGCAGGTTGTTGCTCTCGCAGCCATGACTCTGCCTCGCAGCTCGGGAAGCGTAGGGGAGCCCCAGCCGGCGCAGGCCATGGAGGTGCACAGGCTGGAGCGCCGCCAGGAGGAAGAGCAGAAGGAGGAGCGGCAGCACAGCCTGCACATGGGCTCCTCCACGCGGAAACGGACCTTCCGCAGCAGGTGGGGCGTCAGGGCCCCACCCCGGCCACTGCCCTACCCCCAGGGCCCCCAGACTGAAGGGGGAGGCCTGGCCCTGCTTTCTGAGACCCCAGTGTGAGGAGGGAGGCACGGCCATGCGGGCTAGTACCCCGAGGTGGGTTGATGCAGCCCTGATCTCTGGGAGCCCCCAGCCAGATCCCCCAGCCAAACCTGCAGGAGCCGTTCTCTCTCTTTCTCTGGGGCCAGTGAGGAAGAGTATCAGTTCAGCGACGCAGACTACGCGCTGGCTGCAGCCCTGGCTCTGACGGCCTCCTCAGAGACATCGTGGTAAGTCAGCTGACCTTTCCAGAGAACCCTGGGTCATTCTGTCCAGTCCCCTGCCTCCCTGTTGGGCTCCCACACTCAGCTGAAAGAACCTGCCCAAAGTTACACACCTGGAGTGAGGGGCTCCTTGGAGGTTCAAGCCTGGGGCTGTCTGACCACAAAGCCCACTCACTGCACCACCCTCTGGATGGGCCCACAGGCAGCAGTGAGGCCCTGGCCCCAAGGGAGAGGGTGGGGGTCTGCACATCACCACCCGGCTTCACATGGTCTGGGAGGAGGCAGGGGGTGGGGAAAGGAAGAACAAGTAAACCAGCCCAAGTTTTGGACGTGAGTCCCGAGGTGGGAAGGCCTCTGAGCTCGAGAGCATCCGGAAGCCGCGTAGGGGGCTAGGAGCCGGGGTTCTGGTCCTGGCTGGCCTGGAGCCAGTCACGCAACCTCAAGTCCCTACCCAGTAAAATGGGGGAGACTAAGGCCTGTCCACTTGGTTGTAGTGAAAATAAGAGGAACAAGGGTTTGAGAGCCTTATGAGCTATATCGATAATATTTACTACGCATCCTCTAAAAGCCAGACCCATTCAGGGTGTTTTGGACGCAAGAGAGGGTTAAGGTTGCTCTTGTCCTCAAGAAGCTTAAGGTGCAGCTGGCATTGCTGGGTGCAGGGAAGGCACGGCTGGGATGTCCCCCATGACACCACCCCCATGCTCTCCACCTGTGATGGCCTCTGTTACCGCAGGGAGGCCCAGCTGAGGCGCCAGACCCACACCGTGGAGCTGGAGGAGCGAGGGCAGAAGCGGGTGGGCTTCGGTAACGAGTGGGAGAGGACAGAGATCGCCTTCCTACGGACCCAGTGGCTGCTGCGCCAGAGACGAGATCGGAAGGCGCTAAGACGGCGGGTGAGGGGGGTGGAATGGGGCTCCCTGGGCCCTGGAGCCAGGGACCCTTCACATGCCGCCCACCTCACCCTACCCTTGGCTCAAAAAGAGCTGGGCATCCCAGGGCCCCCACCCTCTAGTTGTGTGACCTTGGGCAAGCAACTGATTCTGAGCCTCAGTCTTCTCATCCGTAAAATGGGTAGATGTGGCATCGATTCTCATGATTGAGGTGGGAAGTAAATGAGACTGGGCTTGTCAAGTCACTTTCCCAGTGCTTAGAACACAGATGCCCTTTAGGAAATGCTATTCCTGACAAATGTCAGGGATCTAAGCCACTTCCATAACCCCTCCCTGGGCAGGACAGCAATAGCTACAATATTTACCTGGGCTTTATCAGCACCCACGTTTTCACATGTAACTCATTTAGTCCTCACTGCAACCCCACAGGAGGGGGAAATGTTATTACCATCCCCATTTTACAGAGAAGGAAGTGGAGGACTCGCCTTTGGTCTCACAGCTAGTAAGTGACAGAATTTGGCTTTGACCCCAGGCCAGCCAGTTCCAAAGCCCACACCCTGCCCTCTGGGCCACGTCACACTGCCTCTCAGCCACCAGTGAGGGGGCCCCAACCCACATGGGTCCAACTCCAGAGCCTGGGTGTCAGGGGAAAGGCTACAGCAAAGATGGGGAAGATGTGGTGCCCTGGCCCAAGGGAGTCATAGACCCCCTCCCGCTTCCAGACAGAGGAGAAGGTCCGGGAGGCCAAGGAGCTGAGGGAGCTGTGCGCCGGCCGGGGGCCCTGGTTCTGGATCCCGCTGCGCTCCCACGCTGTCTGGGAACATACCACGGTCCTGCTGACCTGCACTGTCAAGGCCTCGCCTCCACCCCAGGTCACCTGGTAAGCCACTGCGGCAGGAGAGGAGGGCCTCCAGGATTCCGTGAGTGCCCAACAGCTCCCTTCCGGGGGCCCAGTCCCTCCCCTAGAAGTTTCTCTGACTTAGAAGAGCTGCAGACCCACAGACCCTGAGCTCCGCCCACCCCCAAACAGAGCAGCAGCTGCTGGGAAGCTCAGGAGGGGCTATTCTCAGCTGCCTCCCAGCCAGCCTGGGGCTGGAGGACTGGGCCCCGGGGAGCCAGCACTTGTGAAAATATGATTCTGATGTCATGAGAAGGCAGCTGCTCTGAGCTGGGCACCCCCGGGGTTGCGGGATGGTAGTGGGAGAAAGGTCAGGGCAGGTGTGCAGGAGAGGAGACAGAGAGGCAGGGGCCCTACAGCGCGAAGGAGCTCAGGCCTGCAGTGGGAGCCCCGCACCCCAGGCCTAGCTCGCACGCTCTCTACTAACTCAGTGTATGGTGTCAACTACATCTCTTAACCTCTCTGATCCTGCCTCAGTTTCCTGTTCTGT
Organism: Camelus ferus; assembly: GCF_009834535.1. Taxonomy (NCBI): domain Eukaryota; kingdom Metazoa; phylum Chordata; class Mammalia; order Artiodactyla; family Camelidae; genus Camelus; species Camelus ferus. The sequence goes on along the minus strand of NC_045708.1, from coordinate 16,653,924 downwards.
AAAATGAGTTGAAGATCTCCTGTCCAACTTGCATGCGTTGAGGATTTAATACCTCAAAAATACAGAAGCCCTCAGAGCTTGAAAGGCGCTGGGACAGTAGGAGGTGCTTTTCCTGGGAGTTTGCCCATAACAGAGCCACGGAGTTGAGGCCTTGCTGGCTGAGGGGCGGGGAGGCAGGTGTCTCCTGAGCTGGTGTGGAGGAAATAGGGGTGGGCACCGCCAAGTCTGGGTCTCAGTTCTACCACAGACGGACGGCTGTCATTCACACAGCTGAGTCCACTGTTCACTGAGTTCCCTGAGGTCTAAGGCCCATTGCCAGGCACGTGGGGAGATGAGGAAGAGATTTCAACAAATATTTACCAGGAGTGTAATCTGTCCCAGGCCTCGACTCAGGCACTGAGGCATAGAAATGACCCAGACACAACCTGGCCTCAAGGAACCCTCAGCCCAGAAGAGAAACGTTAACATACAGAGAAGTACCTTCACTGGGCGGTATTTGAGATTAAAGAGTGAAAGTGAAGAGGAAGCAGTACCTGCCTCTTCCTGGAGGATCCAGGAAGGCTTCTTGGAGGAGGTGACATGTACGCCTGCTCTTGAGAGTGAACAGACCATGGTCTGGTAGCAGAGAGAAGATAAGCACACAAATAACTGAGGCCACACAGAAAAGCAACATCTTATACTTGAACCCCCTTTACACTGACCCAGCACTTTCCTCTTATTTGAGCCTCAGGGCCATTCATGAGGTTGGGACTATATCCCATTTCACAGGTGAGGCTATCAAGGCTCAGAGAGGTGATGTGACTTGTCTAAGGTCACACAGCCAGCGTGAGCCAGGATTCAAACTCATGCTTCTTGCCTCCCAGCCCAGAGCTCCTTTTACTGGCCGAGAGAGTAGGAAGATAATCATTAGCTGTTCTTTTCCTTAAAGCATATTTAATGACTAAAAAGGCAGAGAAAGAGAAAGAGTTCAGGTGAGGAGCACTCAAGAAAAGTGTCCTGAGGGAGGTGGCTTTGGGGCTGGTCATTGCCAGATGGCATTCATTCAAATTCCATGGGGACCAGGGCAGTTCTTTCCTGCAAATTGCTGGTCTGGTAAGAGGGCCGCTCCCACCAGCCAGCCTGGGTGAAGTGGGGGTCACCACCTCAGCTGTCCCGGCCTGGTAGCCAAGCCCTGCCCTGCACTGGCGCTGAGGCCCACATCTCAGGCATTCCATGGAAGCCTCCGGGGAAGGCTTCCACAACAAGGAGCTGAGCATTCCTTGTAAGTGGCAGAAGCCAAGGCCAGGCCCGCCTCCAGCCGGAGGGACTCAGGTGGCCCCTGGGGATCGGGTTTTCCATCATTAATCACCACCCGGAGGGCCACATATCATCCTAGGATTGGCCTCCAGAGCTCTGCCCAGGCCCTGGTAGACACCCAGCCCCCAGGTCAGGAGGAAGATCCTGGCTCACTTGGCTGAGGAGTCGATTCATTCAGCAGTTATTGAGCACTTGCTGAATGCAGGGGCAACAACAGGGCAAGTTCAGCAAGGCCCAGTCTGGCTAAGTTCACACTGCAGAGTGGGCCCTGGCCATGATTCATCGATGTCAGAATCAATCTCCCAGGCCAAGCAGCCTTAAAAAGTAAAATCTAACACCACAATATGTAAGGGGAAAATTAATTTAGGTAAATAACAATAATCTCACTCTTTAATATGGGTGTCTCTGAGCCAGGCTCTGGGCTGGGCATTTCGCCTCAGCTGTCTCATTTAATGCTGCTTTCTGATTGGCTGCCTCTTAGCTGCATCCACACCGCCCATGCCTTCAAAGGTCCGGTACAGGCAGGAGACTGAAACCCAGAGGGGACAAGATGAGAGGCTGCCCAGGTTGTGCCCAGAGCTGCAGCTGCTGCTTTTTCTGGAAAAGGCAGAGGCCGGCCAGGCTGAGGTGTCTGGAATGTTCCTGACAGCTGGGAGGTGGGGGTGGGTTTTGACCTTGGCCCCCAGGCCTGGGAGAGGTGGAAAGATTGGGCGCCCAGATTAGGTACCACCCTCCCCACAGGAGACTTTCAGAAGAGGGCTCAGCACTGTTTGGTTGCCATGGAGACAAACCGGGCATGAGGGGTGGGTCCAAGGAAGGTGATGAACTGAAGCTGGGGTGCCCTTTCTTGGCCAAGTCCTCCTCTTCAATCTCAGCCACCGCTGAGGCTGACTGTCCATGCAAAGGCCTCAAGGACACGGAGGCTCAGAGAGGGGCACTTACTTGCTCAATGTCACACAGCAGGCTGTGTCAAGAACTCAGACCTAGCTTTCACAGACATTCAGTTGCCAGCCCTGACTCCTTAAGCCTCCAGAACATCCCTCAGTGGGCAAGGCCACCTCACTGCCCAGTGCCTGTGGCAGAGAGATCAAGAACCCAGGGTTCACAGAGAACAGAAGGAAATCTCCAGGGTGCAGTGGGGCGGGGAAAACTGATGGGCCATCCCTGGGAATCGCCTGGGAAGTTTTAACAACACTGATACCCAGGTCCCACACCCGGAAACTCTGATTTCATTGATCTGGGCTGCAGCCTGGGCATGGAGATTTTGTCTAATGGCTTAACTAAAATAGAAGGTTTTTTTCTTTCATGTAAATGTCTGATGTAGACAGCTGCTAAGGCAACTCCACCCCGCAGGTTCCTCAGGCCTCTTCCCACTTCCAGATGGCAGCCGTCGTGGTCATATTCTTGCCATAGGATGGAGGGAAAGAGGATGTAAACAAGGGCAAAAGGTGTTATCAGAAGCAGCCACATGATGCTTGTACTTACTTTCTGCTGACGAGACTTAGATCAGTCACATGGCCACACCTCGCAGAGAGAGCGGCTAGGAAGCATGCTCTATGTCAGGTGGCTTAGTGACAAATTCTATTACCTTAGCATCAGAGGGAGAATGGTTATTAGAGAACAATTAGCAGTTTCTGATGCAAATTCCCAAAGGCTTATGTTCAAAATCTGGACATAGAGATTTTTAATGCTTCCCCACTAGTGATTTTAACAGGAGCCAAGATAAAGAACTTCTGTCCCGGGGGTTGACAAAGGAGGTAGGGATGGGGAATCCTCCTCGGCAATCGCCCTCAGAGAGGAGGAAAAATTTGGGACCTGGTGGTTGGAGGAGGGGCAGCTACTGCAAATTCCGGGCTCCCTCTGCTCTGTTCCTCAGAAGGGAATGAACCCTTGAGCATCTACAGCATTCAGGCTTTACATGCCTTCTCCCATTTGATTATCACAGCAACCCTTAGAGAACAGTGCAATTATTACTCCCATTTCACAGATGAGGAAAACTGAGGTTCAGAGCAGTGAAAGTGCCGCCCTGGGTCACCTAAGTGAGGGTCCAGATCCTTCCTACTCGGAACCACACTGCCTGCCACAGACTACTTGTCTCCTCAGGTACAAAAATGACATGCGAATTGATCCCCGCCTCTTTCCCGCCGGGAAGTACAAAATCACCAACAACTACGGGCTGCTGACGCTGGAGATTAGGAGGTAAGACCATGAGCCTCAGAGGGACCCACGGCCTCCAGGCCCCAGCACGACTGAGGCCAGAGCAGGATTCCAAACCCTTCCTCAGAGCTGTTAACCCAGGCAGCTCATCTTCAGAAGTCTCTAGGGTGCTTGTGAAAATACTGATTCGTGGACTGGACCCTCCTCTCACCCCTAGAGAGGCTGATTAAATAGGTCTGAAGTGGGGCCCAGGAACGGGTATTTAACAGACACTCCCATGTGGTTCCAATGCCTTGGAACACACAGTGAGGAACTGGGACTCAGAGGCTAGAAGCCAAGACTGAATGCACGCTGAGCTAGGCATATTGGGAGAACTCCTTGCTGGGGGAGAGAAAACACACTTACACACACACATGTACACACACACACAAACACACAAACACACATGCCAGGAGAAGCCGTTGGAAGAGAGAGAGTGAGAAAGGCCTTTCAGGAGGTGGTGAGTCTTAAGCATGGGGGCTGTGCAGTCAGGGAAGGCAGCCTGGAGGGGCAGGTGCGGTAGGCCTTTGAAACAAGAGGGATTCCTGCCCCAGCATCCAGGGGAGGAGAGGGGGCACCAAGGGGCCTCTCTGCTTGCTGATGGGACCAAATGTGCCACGTGCTACCATCTACCCTCTTTGCTACCACACTGTCCCTGGATGGAGCTGGCCCAGGCCTCTACTGGGAACAAGACAGGGTTGGCCAGGCTGGTGGTGAGACCTGGGCCTGAGGTTGAGATGACCTGGGCATCTGGCCGAGCGCTGGCACAGACTGGCCGCGTGCCTTGGGCAACTCCTGCTCCAGGATTCTGCCCTGGAGGTGCTGACAGGGCGGGAGGCCATGCCTGGGAGAGGGCTTGTCACCTTGAAGCTGGGTAGAATTCCAGCTGCTCTGTGACTCTGGTCAAGTCACCTAAGCTCTCTGATCCTGCAGGGGCAGTAACAACAATACTTGCAAAGGCCTTTCCCTTGAGGTGGGTTAGGCTCGTTATATCCTGAGCTTTTCAGAGGAGGACATGGAGGCATGGAGAGGGACAGTGGCAGTCCAAAGGCACCCAGCTTTGTGGAGGCAGGCCCTGGCCTAGAACCTAAAGTCTTCCCCCAGGCTTTCCTCTGTGTCTACACAGAGACTTGCGTTTCCCTGGAGCCCAGCAGTCTCTGGGGGAACGTCTCCCTCTCTCCTTTTCAGATGCACCATTGAGGATGCAGCCACCTACACCGTGGTGGTCAAGAACGCCTTCGGCCAGGCCTCCGCCTTCGCCAAAGTCCTTGTCCGCAGTAAGTCCCCCTGCCCCCAGCAGGCCAGGCTGCCCACAGCAAACCCAGGATGAGCAGATGAGGACATGGGTCTGCCATCAGACTTGGGGAGGGGCTCCCAGACCGGGGGTATTTGGCCTGGGATCCAGTGACCAGGGCAGCCTTGGGGACTCCCGCCTCCCTGGGACCTTCCGCTCTCAGACTGTACAACCCACACTCCTGTTCAAGGGGACCCCACCTCCCTATCCCCAAAGAGAATGCTCATCCCATCGTGTTGGGCTTGGGTCCAAATCCAGCTCAGGGCCTCTGGGAGGGCAACCTGGCCACCACGGGTCCTCAGTGGCAAAGGCTGAGTCCCACCAACTCCCCTCCTGACCCCACAGCCCCATTTGGCTTCTGGTGAGTGTTTCCCAGCTGGTTCAGGCGCCTCCTGGAGGTTCCCCGGGGGCATCTGAAATCACAGCCTAGTGCACAGAAGATGTGCAGGAGTCAGCCAGACCAAGTCTGCACACTGGCTCTGCTACCCACTGGCTGTATGAGCTTGGGGGCCACCCACTTCCCAGAGCCTCCCACCTGCAAAGCGGGAATCCCACTCCTGCCCTCTGACACTCCTGCTGATTTAATGAGATGATTTAGCTAAAGCTTGGCTGGAGCAGGCTCTTGGGGAAGGATAACTTTCCCTCCCCCACCCCATGACCAGGGCAGATCCCAGCCCAGGAGGCCTCACTTCTGAGCCCTGGAGAATGAGGGTCTTGCCCTCAGGGCCCTGAGAGAGACGCTGTGTGTGTGAGGGTTCATGCACACACACACACACACACACACACGTGCGTGCACACACTGGGCTGCTAACAGGCTGGAGTCCAACCCTCTTCCCACCTCTCATCAGACCTTGTTAAAATGTCTTTCACAGCCTCTCCACCCCTCTGCCCTCTTCCCCAAATAGCTCTTGAGAGGCAGCTGTCCTGCTGCCAGGCCAGGCTCTCTGCAGAATTTGAGCTGTCCCTATAGGCGGTGCCCAGAGTCAGAAGCAAGGTCAGGCATGGGGGCCTGCCTCCCTCTGTCCATCATCCTTCCCATCCTTTCATCCACGTCCCCATGCCTCCTTCCATCAAGGTCTTTCCAGGGACCGGTGTCATGTCATGGCTTCAGGCTACTAGGGGGCATGCTAGGTGATCAGGCCTCAGTTTCCTCATCTGTTCATGAGAGGATAATAATGGCAGCAACAGACAGGGCTGCTGTGAGGTTTAAATGTGTTAATAAGCAGCACACGGTGTGCACTTTGTGAACGAAAGCGATTCTCTTTCTTCCCTGGTGGTCTGTGTCCACGCCACCTTGGATCTCACACTGAAGCCTCCAGGAGGCCCTCTTGCACTGCCCTGGCCCTGCCAGCTCTCCCCGACCCCACCAGAAATCCCAGTCTGACTAGGCTCGACCTCTAGGACTGTGGGATCTGGCGATGGGTTTGGGTAAAGGAAGGAAACCACTCTTTATTGAGCACTGACTGTCAGGCTCCAGCTGAGGACTTTGTTCACGTGAACTTACTTATTGAAACCCTGCCACCACCATCAGGTAGGAATCACTGTCCTCATTTTACCCATGAAGAAACCAAGGCACAGAGAGGTGAGGGAACTTTCTCCAAGCCAAAGGGAGAGCCACTAATAGACCAGGACTCAAACCCACATCCAAAGGTCATGCCTCCCAAATTTAATAGGAATGTAGGGGCTGAACCTTTTCAAACTCCATTTGCTCTGTGTTTTTCAGCTTACCTGGGGAAGGATGCTGGCTTTGATTCGGAGATGTTTAAAAGTAAGGAGGCTGGAGGAGGGACGGGCCTTTGGGGAGGAGAGTGTCTGGGACTCCTCGTCGGGCACCCACATAGCCCCCTTTGTAATATAGCCACCCATTGTGCACAAAGGGATGTCCACATGGGGTTTGCCTGTAAGCTGGTAATACTTGTAGGCTGGCTCCTGGGGGTCTGTAGGCACCCCAGAGCTGCCACCAGATACTGAGCTGTCCAGTGGCCGGAACAATAAGAAAGGCAAAGCCAAAAAGACAAACAGACATGGCCCTTTGGATATTTGCCATTTTGGCTCATCTGGTCCCACCTAGATAAATCTCCCCAGCCCCAGCCCCAGGATCAGGCCCTCTTCCCCTTGTTAAGATCACCTCAGGCACTGTGAATCCTGACCCAGAGGAGTGGGGCTGCCCCATAAGGGTCCTCGCTCCCATCCAAGCCCCAGGCTAGGCTGGAGGCCTCAGAATACTTCTGCCCTAAATTTCTGTTCCCACCTAGGATTGATGTTTGGCCGCAGCGTGGAATTCACATCAGTGCTGAAGCCAGTCTTTGCCCGTGAGAAGGAACCCTTCTCCCTGTCCTGCCTATTTTCGGAAGATGTGTTAGACGCCGAGCAGAACATCCAGTGGTTCCGAGACGGTGAGGACCCCTAGTCCTGGCCCCCAGCCTTCAGAGGCAGAGGTGGAAGCCAGAGAGGGGCTAGAACCCTGGCTCCACCCCAACCCCGGGACCTCCACTGGAGAGAGGAACTCAGATATGCCTCTCCCCCAACTACTGCGAGCTGAGTCCCAGGTGCTGAGGAGACAGAAGGAAGCTACACAGCCAGGTGGGGTCAGATCAAGTCACCTGCAAAGGGTCACTGAGCACCCACAGTGCCAGGCCCTGTGCCAGGGCGGGGTGGGCACAGACACGCAGGAGCTCATGGGGTTCTCCGTCTGGAACTGCAGCCACTGCCCACTGAGAGCCTGCAGTTGGTCAGGCGTTGTCTCAGCCCTTTATATCTGTGGATCCCCTCAGCACCCTAGGGTAAGAGATGACATTTGAAGCAATGAGAACAGAGGCCGGGAGGCAGGTCAGCCCAGGAGTGTCAGGGCAGGTGGTGACAGTCGCCTAAAGGCTTTTCAGAGTCAGGGTTGTGGGTGCAAATAAATAATTGCTCCTCATGAGCCGGAAGACCGCTGGGGGATCACAGGCCTGGGCCGGGGCAGCTAACACAGGAAGAGGTGGCCCAGGCAGGGCAGAGAAGGACGGCCGGACCCCCTGCCCCATTCATGACCAGGCCTGCAGCCAAAGGACAAGAAGTACAGCCCCTCTCCCCCCGGGGACCCTCCTGCCTGAGCCTGGGGAGGCTGCTTGGGCCGGGCCTGGGGACGGAGGAGGGGGAAGCCATGAGCCCTGAGGAACAGCTGCAATTACAGACCGAGATGTTTGCCCAAACCTGTAGATCTTCCAGAACAGAGGTGCTGACAGGAGGGAGGGGCCTTTGCTTGGGGCAAAGAGCAGGATGGTCCCACAGCATGGCCTCGGGGGGAGGCCTAGAGCCCCAGAGCCCCTTCACTGAGCCCCATCCCTCCCACTAAGGTCCCACCTACTGAGTCCCCACTGTCCTCACCGACCTCGACCCCTCAACGACCCCTCTACCCTCCCTGACACCCCATTTCAATGAGCCCCCCTGGCCCTTTCCTGCATCCCCACCCTCCTCAACAACTACCCCCCACTCATTTAGTTCACAGTCCCCACCCACTGAGCCCTACCCCCTTCCTAGAGCCTCCAACCTCCCAAAGAGCCCCTGACCCTCACACCAGACCCCATCTCTATCATTCCTACTTCCACACAGAACCTCCCACTCCTCACGGAGCTGCCGACCATTTCCCTAAATGCTCGTTCCCTCACTGAGCCCCAAGCCCCTTCCCTGGGCCCTGCCCCACCCCTACCCCAAGCCTTCTGCAGAGGAGAGTCCTAGAGGTCACCACCCCTTCCCCAACTCCCCAGCAGAGCCTCAGGCTATAACCATGCTGGCCCTACCTCCACCTAGATCCTCAGAGCATCCACAGTGAGGCCCGGATCCCCCAGGAGCTAACACCAGACCCTCTCTTTGCAGGGAGGCTATTGAGGTCCTCCAGCCGCCGGCAGATGCTCTACGCAGACCGCCAGGCATCCCTGAAGGTGTCCTGTGCCTACAAGGAGGACGAAGGGCTGTACACGGTCCAGGTGCCTTCGCCTTCTGGGCTCCGGGAGCAGAGCGCCTATGTGTTTGTGAGAGGTGAGAGGGTGGGGTGGGGGCAGGGGGCGCAGCTGGAGCCCAGAGACCAGGGCTCTGCCCTTGACTGATTGGCTAAAGGACACTTGGCAGGTCCCCTGCTCCTTGGGGCCTTGGTGGCATCCTATGACCCTCCAAAAGGACAGAGCCTGAGAGCCTGTGGGCTGGGATCATTCTAGTCCCTGATTGATTTCTGTCTCCTGGCTATGTCATTTCACTAGCTGGGCGACCTTGAGCAATTTACTTTTCCTCTATGAGACTCAGTTTTCCCATCTGCCAAATGAGGGGGTTGCTCTGGGACTCAGATTAATTGTGCTGATTGTTCAGGTGTGTGGTACAGAATAGGTCCCTAAAAACAACAGGGCCCCATGACCTCCCTAGATTCTCTCGTTTAAAAGAAAGAGGTCCTGGTCCTGGTCCTGGTCCTCAAGACCAAAGCCAAGCTCCTGGAGGGTTAATGAGAAGAGGATGTTGGGTGGGAGTAAGAGGGAGTTTGTTGCCAAGTGGACATTGACTAGAAGGGTCCTCCCCACACCTCTCTTCCCTCCCTCTGCCCCATCCTGGGTTTCAGATGCTGCAGCTGAGAAGCCAGGGGCTCCAGGCTCCCCCTTGAATGTTCGATGCCTGGACGTGAAGAGAGACTGCCTCATCCTGACATGGACTCCACCCAGCGACACCCGGGGCAATCCCATCACTGGCTACTCCATCGAGCTGTGAGTCGGTCTCTTGAGTGCAGAGCCCATGGGTGCAGATGGCTCTGTGAGGACAAGAGTGGGACCATAAGATAAAGGGGGCCCCATGTTTCTCCTCAGAACAGGGCAGGAGGTAGACTGTGTTATATTATTTAGGGGCCATAGAAGTGTGTCCACTGATACCTGGAACCCCACCGCGGGAGTCAGCTGCTGCCCTCTGGACCCTTTACAGCACAAGCTGACCATGGGAGGGACAAACATTAATACTTTAAATCTGAGCACGTGTGGATTTGTTGGCTGCTTTCCTCCCTGAGTGACAGAGACAGAGCAGCACTGACTCAGGACGGAGGGGGCACATGAGGAAGGGGGGAGCCTGGGACATCCCGCCTCCTTCACCTGCTGCCAGCTCCGAGGTCCTAGCTGGAGGTAACACCTCATCCAGCCACCTGCATACTTGCAACAACCCCTAGCTAAGGGGGAGGGGGAATCCTTCATGCCCCATTCTACAGATGAGGAAACTGAGGTACATGCCCCCAGTGGCAGAGTTAGGGTTTGGACCCATACGTGACCACTGCCCCATCCAGCCAGTACTGTGTGCTGGGGCACTGCCGGAGGACAGTGGTGCCCAGAGAGCGCAAAGAGACTCTGAGGGTCACTCTGGAATGCATACCAACAGGAAGTGGACAGCCCTTGGGTGAAATTCCAACTCTCCCACTCACAAGCCGAGCGACCTTGGGCAATCCATCTCACTCTGTAAACGCAGATCACAGATCCATTTGTAGAGTGAAGACAGTGATCATGCCTAAGGACGAGGACTGCCTCAGTTAAACAAGATGATGGAGGTGAAGGGCCCAGCACAGTTCTGGGCACACAGGAGAGCTCCAGGAAAGGCACTAGCTATTCTGATCAGCATGATGGTTGGTGGAGGATGGTGAAAAGACCTCCTGGGGGCCTGAGGTTGGAGCTGGGCTTTTAAATGGAAAGCAGGACTTTAATTGAGATGAGCTGGGCTAGCAGCCCAGGGCTGGGGACTAGCCCAGGTAGAGGCTCAGACTGGGAAGATGTGAGTCGTGGGCAGGGGCTGAAGCCAGGGCCTCTCCCACAGGTGCCAGGGTGAGTCTGAGCAATGGGTGCCCTGCCACCAGGCCCCCGGCGGGACCTGTCGGTGCCCAATCCAAGGCCTCCTCGAAGGCCAGACCTATCGGTTCCGGGTGAGAGCCATAAGCAGAGCAGGCAGCAGCCTCCCCTCCAAGGCTTCAGAACCAGTTGTCATGAGCGACCATGATGAAGCCCAGAGGAAGACAGGTGGGTACAGAGGCCCTGAAGGGACACTCCAGAGCATCAGTCGGGGCACACTCAGGACTGCCTCACACAGGAGACAGGCAGAACAGGCCCCATTCCAAGCCCTGTTCCAAGGGGTAGACACAGCCCAGCCCTCGGGAACCCCTAGTCTGATGGAGGAGACAGTGCTGTCTTTAGCTACCCCTAGCCTGAGGGGCAAGGTACAGCTCATCTGATGGAAGAAACACAAACCTGTCCACACAAGAACCACAGCAGTTTCTTCAGATGCCCTTAATCTGAAGGAATAAAACGGCCCTGCCTCAGGAGCCCCCAGCCTGGGAGGCAGTGGAGGACACAGCCCTCTCAGCCCCGAGGAGTCAGCCTGACTTGGGTTCACTGTGCCCCAGAGATCTGACCCCATCCCTTCTCCTCTCTGTCCGCATTTGTCCCATCTCTGGGGTCTGAGAGTGGCCCTGCAGCACTTTGAACCGCTGAGAATGCTGGGGCCCAGAGTGGACCTGCCTGGGGACACAAAGCGAGGGGCCAGAAGGCCAGGACCAGGAGCGGGGAGAAACCAGCACCCAGAGCCGGGCAGGCCCGCCCGTCCCCTCCTGACCCAGCCCTCCACACACACCCCTCACCCCTACTTCTCCCTCAACGGGCTCCATTCTCCACCCTAGAGATCCCCTTTGATCTGGGAAGAACGATCACCGTCAGCACAGACGATTTTGAAGGTACGTGTGAACCTCCTGCCTCCAGACACCAGCCCTCTTTGTGGTGCTAGAAACTCTGGGACACAAACTGGCCAAGAGACAGGAGCTGTCCGTGTGCAGGGTGTGGGGAGGCAAGTGTGGGTGGGATCCATCCTGAGGAGGCCAGGTTCTTGGGTGAGTGACTACGCCCCTCGTGGAGAAGGCAGATATTGGGGAAGCTCCCCAGCAGGACATCAGGAGACCCGGGTTCTGGCCCCAGCTCTGCCTGGCCTTGCTGGGTGACTGGAGCAAGTTCCTGCCCCTCTCTGGGCCCCAGTTCCCTCCTCTATGAAGTGAGGGGCTGAGATTCGGGGTCTCTGAGGGCCCACTCATCTCTGCCCCGGATGGCTCTGATTCCAGACTTTGTGACCATCCCCTCACCCCCGACCAATGTCCATGCCAGTGAGATCAAAGAGGCCTACGTGGTTCTGGACTGGGAGGAGCCGAGACCCCGGGGCAAAGCCCCGCTGACGTACTTCCTGGAGAAGGTACGGAGACCCCAGGGGCCCCAGGCCCAGGCCCACCTGAGAAATAGACACGCTGTGGGACAAGGATGTGGGGGAGTTCAGGGAGGTGAGGGGAGAGCCCAGCAGTGTCTGCTTGGGAGACCTTCAGAGAAGAGAAGAGAATTTTCTGCCTGGAAGGGCCTGAGCAGAGCCCTCCACAGTGGCAGAGGATGGATTAAATGACCTTTGAGACTACCCCAAGAGGCCAGTCACTGATGGCAATTTCTGAAGCTGTTCACGGAAATACACAAAATTAAGAGACAGACAATAACAACAGTAAGATCCCCATTTCCTGGGTACCTCCCCACTCCAAGTCTGGCTGGCATCTGGTCACACATTGGGTCAAACACCTCTTCCTGGCCCGGGTCACAGTGGGAGGCAAGCTAGGCTGGTGCCTACACCCCAGGGTCACTGAGAAGCAGCATTTATAGGGCCTGGGGGCAGCAGTTAGCACCAGGAAGGGGTACTCACTGGGAAACTGGGGGCAGGAGTTTGGTGGGGGGGGCAGCTCCCGTGGAATGGATTTCACAGTCGACAGGAGGCAGTGTGGCAGAGTCAAAACCAACATGGTGTTAAAATCCATTCCAATCCTGCTTCTGCTGTGTGAGCTGGTTTGCTAAGTTCTCTGAGCCCCGGTTTCCTCCAGCATAAAACGGAGACCCTACCCTGTGAGGATGAGATAAGTTGCCTCACACAGCCAGGGCCAGCAGCCCTGGACTGTAAACCCTTCCCAAGGAGATGTTCTTCACTCTGATCTCCCTAAAGGAAGAGACCAGGTTTATCTTCTCATTACGCACTGTGCCCAGCACGGAGCCTGGCACATAGTAGGTGGACAGTACAGGCTTAGTGAATCAACAAATGAAGAAGTTCCAGGGAGGAGTTTCTGGCTCTGGTTGTCCCAATGGGCCTCTCTGCACATTCACAGGTGATCGTATTTCTCCGAAATGGGAAAGCTGTTGAAGATCTGTTTGGGGAGGCTGCAGAGTACAATGGTTAAGACCTTGGAGTCAGACTGCCTGGGTTCTGACCTTGTCTCTGCTACTTACTAGCTGTGTGACCCTGGCCAAGATATAATCTCTCTGAGCCTCCATTTCTTCTTCCATAAAATAGAAATAATTGTATACCCTATAGGGCTAATGTGAGGATCGGATTACCCAAAGCACATTGGGACTTAGAACATAACCTGCTCCCGGTGGGTGCTCAGCAGTGTTCACTGGATTTTATAGCGGTTTCTTAGCCTAGCTGGGTTCTAGGCTACTGACAGCCAGGTGGGCCTTGGGAGGGGAAAGCACAAGGTCAGGGTCCGTGGGTCCCCCGGTGCTTCGAGGTTTTAACTGTCACTCCCAGACTCAGCAGAAGTGGCCTCACTCACCTCACCACCCTCAGCTCTTTGCCCTCGACCTACCCAGAGACCCAGGACTCATGGCTGCCTTTGGGGCCCCTGATGTGGTGCAGAGTAAGCAGGCCAAGTTACCAAAACTCCCTGGACCCGTGTTCCCTCATCAGTGGGGAAATTAACACCCACCTTGCAGGGTTATTGTGAGATTTCAGCCATGAACTCGTGCATTCGTCCCACAAACAGACTGAGCACCTCCCACGTGCCAGTACTCTTCTCAGACGTGGGAAAAATAGACAAACCCCTGCCTCCAGAGCTGAGATGTCAGTAGAGGGTGGGGGACGCATGTCAAAAAAGATGAATCAGTGAAGTATTTGGCACATTCACAAATGGTAGGTGCTTATGAGAAACACAAAAAGGCTGGAGGTGATTTGAAGTGTCGAGGTGAGGGGCTGCTGACATTTTAGATGGGGGCTGGCTGGCGAGACCTCCCTGAGAAGGTGCATTTTGAATAAAGGCCTAAAGGAAATGAGGAGCCAGCCAGAGATTTCTGGGGGAAGAATATTCCAGGATAAGGGACCAGCAAGTACAAAGGCCCAGAGGCAGAGGTTGGGCCTGGCACCATCAAGGGGCAGCAGCGGGTCATGAGCCTGGTGCGTGAACAAAGAGGGCATGGATAGTGGCCACACAGGTGGCAGGAGTCAGGCCAGGGAGAAGCTTAGGCTCTGAGGAGATGTGGGGCTTGGGAGGGTTCTGGGCAGACAGGGATGTGATCTGACATGTTGTAAAAGGTTCCCTCTGCTTGTCATTTGGAGAAAGACTAAGCTAAAGGCAGAAACAAGCAGTGAAGAGGCTATTGAAATAACTCAGGTGAGAGACGATGGTGGCTTGGACCAAGGTCGTGGAGGGGAGCATGAGGGTGGTAAGCCTTGCTTGGATTCTGGGTAGATTTTGAAGGTAAAGCCAACTGGATTTGTTGATGGCACATATTGTGAGGGGGCAGGGGTGAGAAAGAGTCCAGGATGGCTCCAGGGATTTTGGCCTGAGCAACTGGAAGATCTGGAGCCACTTGCTGGATGTGGGCAGCGCTGGTGAGGGGGCGAGCTCCAGGGCTGAGTTCTGGACATGCTGGATGTGGGATGCCCAGCAGGCACCCAGGTAGAGTTCTGGGCATGCTGGATGTGGGCTGCTCAGCAGGCACCCAGGTAGAGACATGGTGAAGGCAAGTGGGTCTAGAGCTCCGGTGGTGAGGGGCAGCCTGGGCCAGAGAGAAAAGATAATGAAAACGTGTGGGAAGAGCCCAGCCCAGAGCCTGGCCCAGGCAACACTTAACCAATGCAGGTTTCTCTCTTTGTCACAGTCGGTCATAGGTAGTGGCACCTGGGAAGCCATCAACTCTGAAACACCTGTGAAATCCCCGAGATTTGCCCTTATGGATCTGGAGAAAGGGAAGTCGTATGTCTTCAGAGTGCGAACGATAAACCAGTATGGCATGAGCGATCCCTCGGAGCCCAGCGAGCCCATCGCCTTGAGGGGGAAGCCAGGTACCTGTGTGATGCCGGAGACGGGGGCAGGCCAGGCCAGGCTGTCAGCACCCAGGCTCAGGACCCCATGGCTTCAGGGACAGAGCCACGCCCATTTCTCTGTCCTCGACCACGTCTATCTACCATGAAGCTGAAAAGGAACATGATTGCAGGCCTGTAAAGTTTTAGGACATCAGGAATCACATTTCTCTGGGCAGGAAGCTCTAGACATTTTTTTTTCTAGATCAGCAATTCACAAGTTGCAGAATCCAGCTGGGTCCAGCACAGGAGCCGAGGGTGATCAAGCCGTCCCTCAGTTCTAAAGGTCTCCAGCCAGAGCCTGATCCTGCCTGGTGCGGCCAGGAGGGAGCCCCTGAGCAGGCCTCCCACCCTCTTCCTCCCTCTCGGGGTGGAGGCTAAGCAGTCCCTAGCCTGGCTCACCAGGTAGGTGGGACACCTCTCATCCACACAGCGTGGGCCTGGGCAGGTCATTTCTGTGCTGCAAACCTTGGTGTCCTCCTCGCCCCACCTCTGGCTCCTTCCTGAGTCTCTCAGCAGCAGGTCCATCCTGGTCCTGACTTCCCAGGGTTCCCTCTCTCCTCTGAGGCCTCTGAGGTCTGGAGTTCTTCCCTTTTTGATCAGATCAGATCAGAGGGTTCCCTGAAGCTGCCATCACCAACTAGTCCTTTAAGGGGCCCAGCTGTAGCAGTACCCATCCGAGAAGAGCCTGATACACTGCAGGGCCCATTTGGAGAAGATTTCAAAGTCCTAGATTTGTTTGCACTGCTTCAATAATGTAGAAAAGATAGATAGATACATACATACATACATAGACAGACAGACAGACAGACAGATAGATAGATATCTCAAGTATAAATAGGTTGGTGGGCAAATGGTGTTTTTCTTTAATTCTGACTTGGTTAACGTTTAGGCTTGATTCAGGGGCCAGTGAGTGGTTTGTGATTGGATGTGGCAATCTCTGGACCACAAGGCAGCCTTGGGGCAAGGTTCTGGTACAGTTCAGAAAAGGAAAGGAGAGAAAAAGAAGAAAGAAGAGGTGAGGAAAAAAGAAAAGGCATTTACTTGTATTATAAAAGTGAAATGATTGTACAAAAATGGGAAAATATAAAAGAAGCGAGAGAGTGAGACAGAAAAGAAGGAAGGAAGGGAGGGAGGGAGGAAGGGAAGGGAAGTAAAAAGAGAAGTAGGAAGCTCCTGTATTTGCCATTCATCCAACCATCCACCCATCATCTAGCCATGGCAGCCCCTATCTCAAGGAGCATAGTCTCAGGGAGCCAAAGTTGAAGCTTCAAGGAAAAAAATGAAGTTTCCCAGAGACTGAAGATAAAGACAGGAAAACTGTCAGACTTGGTGACTTCTAAAGGGGGGGAGGTGGATTGTAAAGATTAATGAATGGGGATTTTAGTGAGGAAGGGAAGATGTTTAGAGGTAAAAGGGGAGAGGACTTCTAGAATCCGGGAGTCTGGGGCACACCTCTGGGACTAGGAAAGACCTGCCCAAAGCCTGAGGGCATGTCTGGAATGCATGCCCCGCCCTGGATTGCTGTGGGGGGTCCCTCCCCGCCTCTCACACACTCCACCCTCTCCCCAGCCCCGTAACTCATCATCTTCACTCAGCCCACATTTCTGTTTTTTAGCCACTCTCCCTCCTCCAACTCAAGTTCAAGCTTTCCGAGACACACAGACCTCTGTCTCCCTGACCTGGGAGCCTGTGAAGGACAGCCCAGAGCTCCTGGGTTATTACATCTACTCCCGGGAAGCAGGATCATCCGAGTGGCAAACGGTTAACAACAAACCCATCCAGGGCAACAGGTGAGTGTGCCCCATCCCTTCCTGCAGCAGGCCACCCCAAAGGAGGGGCCGCAATCTTGATGAAGCCTCCCGTTCACAATCTGGTTGGGCACTGGGCACTGTTTGAAGCTCTTTTCAAATATTAGGTCATTTAGTTTTAGCTGCAATCCTATGAGCTTAGGACTACTACTTTCATTATTGTTGTACAGATGAAGAAACTGAGGCACAGAGCAGGTAAGTGGCTTGCCTAGACTCCTTTTGCTAGTAAGTGGAGGAGCCGAGACTTAACCCAGGTGACCTCTTTGTCAGCAAGCGCTTGCTAAGGGCATGCTGTTTGCAGATAGCAGTGACTGGCTAGGTCTTGTCCCTCCAGGAGCTTAGAGACAGAGATAGGCAGGAAGTGCGGCCAGGGAGGCTGTGATTCAGGCTCCACACCCACCTCTCACTCACCCAGTGCCCCTGCACAGAGACATGCCCTCTCTGAGCCCCTCCTGCCTTTCCAGCTCCCACTCCCCTTGGAGTCTCCCTCCTCACTCGGTGGCCCTGGTCCTTGCAGGCAGAAGCCTCAAGGCTTCTGGGCTCAGGACGTCTCTCAGTGTTGAGGCTCCATGGGGTCAGGGGCTTGGGTGGTGACACTCCTCCCCTCCCTTTACATCAGACAACGAGCCAAGCTCTGAGCACATCTGTGAGGTCCCCTCACCCTGCGCCCCAAGCCCCAAGATCATCTTACCCAGAAAAAGGGACAGGACCTTGTGCCTCATGGTCACTCATAGTTTGTCGCTGTTAAAGTTCTCAAGTGGGAAAATGATCGAGTTTTGGACAAGTTAGTTCAGAGTCCAGGTTCTCCCTGGAACGACATCTCTCCCCTGACTTGCATTCAGAGGTCCTTCCCTGAGTGGGGGCCAGGGGTTGAGGAGAGCCACGTGAAGAGAGTGGCACGTCTGAAGAACGTGTCACACGTGGGGCATGGCACGCTCCTCTGGTATGTCCAAAGAACTTGTCTCGTGTGTGCATGCCATCAGTTACATGTGTCCGAGCTGAAAGGAGGCTAAACACTGCTGCCCAGGAGCGCTGCCCGGGCTGATGGCGCAAAGGGAGCTTGGCTGGGCAGTGCGGTCCCGTTCACCCCTGGACCACGAGCTCCACAGAACCTGGCTTAGAAGAGATGCTCCAAAAAGATCTGAAAGAACGAATGAATAACCCGTGGGCAGGCACTGTGCTGGGATTCGGGGCTGCGGTCCAGGTTGTGCTCCTAATTGGCCCTGTGCTGTGGGCTCAGCTCATTCCTTCTGGGGGAGCCCTTCCCTACCTCTATAATGAAGAAACTGGGCGGTTTGATCCATGAAGGCCCCTCCAACATTCTAGCATTCGGTTCAACTCATCTCTGTCAACAGGGGCTGGTCTGGGAAGTCACCCTCAGCCTCATTCTGCCCGGTGCTTCGTCCCTCCCAGAAAGGCCTGGCCCGTTACGTGTGCATGTCCCTGACACTGTGTCAGCCATCAACACTTGATTTAAGTCCTCGGGACCCCTCGGGGTCAACTGGCCCAGAGAAGCTCCCTGTAGAACAAAATTTGCTACAGGAAAATGTTGATAAGTGAAAAGGGAAAAAGAAACCCACAGTTTGGGTCTTACGAAGAAGGCGTCGGATGGGAAGGACATTTTTCTCTAAGCCAGAGTGTCCTTATTTGTCTCTGGCTGACAATTCTCTTTGGGGGGATCTTTAAAAGGACTCTGTGTTTTAGAGTCACAGCACCTGTGCAGATAGGAAGAGCCAGGTGTCGTGTTTCAAGGACAAGGTCCAAAGTCCTAGAGATGTACCAGGCTGCACAGTTCAGGAGCTGGCCACCTGGGCCTTCAATTGGTACCTTTCCCAGTGTATGCATTTTAATGATGGGTTCCAGAAGCCACATCCTTTATAACCTTAAGGACCTCATCCTCCAGGGTGCAGGCATCACTTTGGGGCCAAGGACAAGGTCTTTAGGTAAGAACTGCCCCAGAGGCCTCAAATCCTACCATACTGGTGGCCACTTACCCTACAAGGTTCTAGAAAGTTCAGAAATATCTCTGAGCTCTTTGGTCATCCCTGAAGGCTGCACATTTCTCTCCCAGGTTTACGGTTCCTGGGCTGAGGACGGGGAAGGAGTATGAGTTTTGTATCAGGTCAGTCAGCGAGGCTGGAGTGGGCGAGAGCTCGGCCATCACTGAACCCATCAGGGTCAAGCAGGCTCTGGGTAAGACTCCGGGATGGGTGTAGCCTGCAAGCTTCTGGGGGCAGTCCTGGGCTGGGCAGAGAGCCAGGGCCTTACAGACCACTTCTTGGAGAGTCTAATTCCAGAAGCCACAGGGGCAGAAGCCTCCTCAGGGAATCTGTAGTTAACCTGACCACCCCTTCCTTTGGGGAGGAAGTAACCATGGCCTGAAGCCATGGGGTGAAGCCTGACCAGCTCGGAGGCCAGGGTGGTGCCCTCCACATGGCAGAGTCAGGGTTACCAGTGGATGCCACCGGCTGTTAGACCCCCAGAGCAGGGTGGGCACCCACCGGGGGAGGCTCATTGCCACCCTCAGGCCACACTGCCCAGTCTGGCCACCACTAGGGAGCAGTGGCCCTCACCTCCTTGCCTCCCCATAGCTACACCATCTGCCCCATATGATTTCATCCTCCTGAGCTGTGGGAAAGATGATATGGTCATTGGGTGGAAACCCCCCAAGCGTCGTGGAGGCGGCAAGATCCTGGGCTACTTCCTGGACCAGCACGACTCGGAGGAGCTGGACTGGCATGCAGTCAACCAGCAGCCTGTCCCCACCAAGTTTTGCAAGGTAAGGCTAGCATGTGGCCACCAGCCTGGTGTCCTGACTTGCATGGCAGGGAGACCAGAGATCGGGGTTGGAGGTCCTGAGGCTCAGAGAACTTCAGTTTCCTTGCCTCTGATAATCCAGCTAATTGTCACTTGAGGACCAATTTTGTTCACAGCCCCCATAGACTGGGCACTGCTGGGCATCTCGCCCCCTGCCCCCCCCAGCCTCAGCCTTCACAGTCTGTTTCTGCTCTTCAAGGTCAGTAACCTTCATGAGGGCCACTTCTATGAGTTCCGTGCCCGGGCAGTAAACTGGGCAGGTGTTGGCGAGCTGTCGGCGCCCAGCGGCCTGTTTGAGTGTGAAGAGTGGACGATGCCCCAGCCAGGTGAGAGGCCGGGAGCCGCCAAATTCCAGCACCTGCCCTGGCCTTCCCTCCCTCCCCAGATCTAACCTATGAGATGAACACAACCGAGCTCTCTGTGCGTTCAGGCTTGCTTTGTTGGTCCCGAACCCCAGACCCCTGGCCCCGTCCACCGACTGACCCTGTAATCCCTGACACAGACAGTCTTAACCTGGCCAAATCAAGAGCCCCGATCTTGATCACTGAACTGGCCCTGAACCCCCATCCAAATTACCCTCTAGCTCAACACGCCATCTGAGCTTTGATTCTCACCACAGACTTCATCCCAAACCCCAAAGGCATACAAACTTGTCCCAGTTGGCCCAGGACTTTCCCAGTATTACCACTGAAAGTCCCATGTCCCAGTCCTGGACACACAGGGTGGACTGGTTGCCCACACACCACTCCCACAGATGGCCCCATTAGCTTTCTCCCCACGAGGCCCTCACCTCCCCCTTGGGAAGGAGGGGCCACAGACTTCCATCATTCCGTTCCACTCAGTTCTGTTTTCTGCACAAAACCTTTACCTGAATGGCAGATCATTACTGTGTGTGATGCTTTAGGCAAAACCACTTACAAACAACTGATATCTATTGGGTACTTACTGTGTATTGACACCTTCTATAAATTATGTCATTAATGCTCACAACAGCACTCTTTTATAAACTCTATTATTATCCCCATTTTACACGTAGGCTAAGTAACTTGCCCAGAGTCTCCATAGCCTGAAAGGGCGGAGCAGGGACATGAACCCTGGTGACCCAACTCTGGAGGTCACACCCTTAGCCTCGACATTAAACACTGAAATGGCAAAGAGATTAGAAGGATTAATGCTGCCTGGGATGGGGTGGGGAGGATTAAGAATGTTTCCGAGAGGAACTGACACTGAGCACACTCTGAAGAGTTAACTGTTTCAGACCTAGCTTTGTCATGAGGCCAAGGCCGGCCAGGTCCCCACCAGAGCAGGCACTTCCAGGCCTGGCTGGGACTGAAAGATTGACAAGCTTGCTGACCTCGCACCCAGCTCACTGCCTGACCGTCTGGCTGGCCATCTGGCTGTCCGGCTGCTTGCCCAGCTGCCCATCTTCCCACAGGCCCCCCATATGACGTGCAGGTGTTTGAGGTCCGGGCCACCTCCCTGATGCTGAAGTGGGAGCCCCCACTCTACAAAGGAGCTGGACCCATCACCGGCTATCGCATCAGTTTCCAGGAGGAAGGCTCTGAGCAGTGGAAGCCAGTCACTCCAGACCCCATCTCTGGCACCCACCTGAGGGTGAGTCCCTGCCCCTTCATCCTCTAACCCTAAGCCTTTCCTGCCACAGGAGATGGCAAGACTATAGAACATCAAAACTGGGAATGACCCTCAGGGATCACTGTCCTCACTGAATGGCAGGAGAGGACCAGAGAGGGAGAGTGGCTTAGCCAGGGTCACACAGCAACTGGGTAGTAGGTACATGGAGCAGATTAAGACCACTAACCAGCCAGACCTACTATCAAAGGAAAGGCACACTGGAAACTGGAACCCAGGAGAGCAACGTGCTCCAAGCCTGTCCCCCCTCAGGGCAGCTTAGCCCTTCTAGGGGTCCACAATGTGCAGTTCCCTGGACTCCTCGGCTAGGGTTGCAGAAAGGGTGGGTCTTTGCCGTCCTCAATGTTCACCCTTGCCCTGCCTTTCCCCCAGATTTCTGACTTGCAGCCGGGGAAGACTTACATATTCCAGGTACAGGCTGTGAATTCAGCTGGTCCAGGGCAGCCGTCCATGCCCACTGACCCTGTACTCCTGGAGGACAAGCCAGGTAGGGGCGGGCAGAGGATGCCAGGCACCCCTGTGGGCCGTGCCATCGAGGGCAAAGGTGGGTGGGCTCGGAAGGGGATACGGAGAAGCATATGGATCTGCAGCAGAAGGACAGGACCTGCGGCCTCCTCTCCGCCCCCACCCCACACTCCTTCCCTCCCGCCTGTTTCTCGCCCACCTCCCACTCTCGTCGACTGCTGTGGGATCCCGAGATATGAACATATCATTTCCATCTATTTGAGGGATCTCCCATCTTTTATATGCCACAGGCACAAACTCATACAGCTCTTCATGGATATTTAAAATAATATCCAGCTTCGTTTCAGACACCTCACATGGCTTTGCCTGTCTTGCAGTCACCACTCCCAGGGTCACCTCCTACCACACATGCCTGATGCTGGGCTAGGTCCTTACACTGCCTGGCCCTCCCAACCAGCCCCCGAGGGCGCCGTCATTGTCCCCACTTTAGAACTGACTTCACTGTAGCTCAGAGAAGTTAAGTGACCAGGTCACACAACTAGTATATGACAGAATCACTCAGCCCTCCTCTCTATAAAGCCTGTTCTTCTTTCCATTCTTCTAACTGTTCATTCATTCAGCAAGTATTTGGTGACGCCCACACTGCACTGGGGACACGGCAGTGAGGAGAAAGCTAGGTCCCTGCTCTAGTCTGGGGGTGGGGGGGCAGGACGAATGAACAGTAAACAAGTAAATGGTGAAGAAGACAGTGGCAAGTGCTGTAAACAAAATCAAACAGGGTGATGGGCTGGGGTGGGCATTCCTTTAGCCAGAGCGGTTAAGGAGGGCCTCTCTGAGGAGGTGACTTTTGAGCTAAGAAGGACCCAGATCATGCCAGGCCTTTGGAGGCCACAGCAAAGAGTGTGGGGTTTATTATTTCACTCAGGTGCAATGGGCAGCCACTGCAGGGTTAGAGCAGGGGAGGGGCCTGACTTGGTTTATTATTTCTAAATGTCCGGTGCCCTGTGTTGGATTCCACCCACAGATGCCCGGGAGATCAAGGTCGGTGTGGATGATGAGGGCTTTATCTACATGGCTTTCGAAGCCCCTGAGGCCCCCGACTCCGCAGAGTTTCAGTGGTCCAAGGACTACAAGGGCCCACCGGACCCACAGAGGGTCAAGGTCGAGGATGAACCTAACAAGTAAGTGGGGATGGCGGGGCAGCCCCACTAACCCACGGGTCCCAGATGTTGTCGGATGAGTCTGCAGAAGCTCGTGGGTGAGACCCCCCAGCAGGACCCCCAGATAATGAGCTTGTGAGGGCTGCTTGGTCTCTCACAAGGGATGCTGACTGCCACGTCGGGGGGAAGTGAGGGAGAGCGTATTTGAGCAGCTGAAATGCTGGCATTCTTTTGGAGAAGGAACGCGTGTGACCCAATATGGGTGCCTCTGAAGGGACACTTGGGACATGGTTTCCAGCCTGCATGCCAGCGACTTGCTCTTGCAAGTTCTCTGGGCTCAGCTTCCCCATCAGTGAAAGAGGGGTTAGGGTGTCAAGGACCCCCAGGTCCCACTCCTCGGCCCCAGCAGCTCTGGCCTCAGCCCTGTCCAGCAGGAGACACAACTGATCACCTGAACCCTGGAGGGAGAGGCAGGCAGTATGAAGATTGTTCCAGAAAGCCCAGATAACGGGGGCCATTGACGGTGGCAGGCCAAGCTCGCCCTGGGTGGGGGACTCCAGGAGGCAGCCACCTCTGCTTGGCCGGGGCCTGGGGCAGGGGTGTAGGGCCTCTGAAAACGATGGAGACTCCCCAGCTCCCAGGCCTCCAGGCACAAGGACCCTCTGCTTCCCTGTCTCTGCCAGGTCCAAGATCATCCTGAACGATCCCGGCCTCGAGGATCTGGGCACCTACTCGGTGGTGGTCACCGATGCTGATGAAGACATCTCAGCCAGCCACACACTGACTGAGGAAGGTGATGCCCCCATTCCACTGCCGCCTCCCCAGAGAGACAGACCCAGACCAAGAGTCCCAAACACAAATACCCCAGAGGCCAGCAGAAGCAACAAAAATAAGTAAAGCAGAGATTTCCAGGGAAGTAGGTCCTTATCCACCCATTCAGTCAATGAATACATCTGCCATATGCCAGAGACTGTCCTAGGCACTGGGGCCTGATTACACCTGTGAGCTCAACAGGCAGACATCCTCACACAGGCAGAATGGAGTTCACACTCTTCTCATCTCTCTCTCTCCTTCTTTTTATCTACTTCTGAGAAAAGCAAAGGTACCAGTGAATTATTTCACTTACTTCCGTAGTTTAAGAAGAACAACAGTGTAAGTGTAAATTGCCAATGGCAGTTGGTCTGAGGAATGAGGGTGGCAATAGGGAGCAGTGGGGACTGTGGCAAACCAGACAAGGGATGCAGGTCTAAATGGTCATCCGTGTTTGATGATTTAAACTGAAGTGGAATCGGTGCTGACGACCAGCCCTCTGCCATCCCCCTAGCAGCTAAGGGACAGCGCATTGTCCTCCCTGCTGATTGCACATGAAGCCCTTTGATTTCATTAAGAAGCAGTAGCCAGATAAGTCCAGATTCCAATTTTAGTTCCACAGTTTCAAGTCATGACACCTCTCTGGGCCTCAGCCTCCTCATCTGTAAAGGGGGGATTATAATCCCTGCTGCCCCAAGTGTAAGGGTGTTGTTATGCGGACACACTGAGATGCGTCTGTGCAAACTAAAGCCATTCACAAAAGTAATGGGCTTTGTTTTTTGTTTTTGGACTGGATGTTTGCCCTGAGTCCAGATTTATCCTACTAAGCACTCTGGAGCTTACCAGGGAAAATGAGATACGGGCCCTGCCCTGCCAGTTCATCCACACAGCACACATTTATTGGGCACTTGCTGTGTGCCAGACACTCAGGTCTGCTCAGCTGAGCAGGAGAGACCAACCTAACACATGGAAGCAGTTAGCCATGAGACAGCACCTGCAGGCCTGCCCTAGACACGCAAAGACTGAAGTGCTCAGTGCGGGGACCAGACCCTCAGATCCTAGGACAGCACGTTACAGCGGGATAACGAGGAGGCTTAGGAACAAGGGGCCCAACATGCTCAGGAGGTGGACAGCAATGCTCACCCCATAGCATCGTGTGAGGACTGCTGAGAGGGTCCAGAGCCTGCACACAGTAGGTGCTTCTCTGGGGAGGGGCACTCAATCTAGGCCTGGAAGGACAGGGAGAATAAGCAATCTCAGGGTGGCCTGTGGTAGCCCCCTCACCCCCCACCCAGTGCCCCAGAGCCAAGGCCCCCAGTGCTCGTCATCCACCCTTCAGTAGCCAAGTGGCCCCAAGCTGAGGGGGAGCCTCTCGGGACTTTCCCCAGCATGGACGCTGGGGTGGCTCCCACAGACCCCGCTGGCCCAGGTATCTCAGTCTCTCTGCTTTCTTCCTTGCTCTTCCCTGTTCCAGAGCTGAACAAGCTGAAGAAGTTGAGTCATGAGATCAGAAACCCAGGTAAGCATTCCAAGCTGCCAGCTGTAGGCAATTCAGCCAGGCCCACTGGGGTGTCCTGAGCAGAGCTGAGTTGGCCAAGAGCCAGGAACTAGCCTAGGGGCAGAGGATGGGGGCGTCGGGGAGGGTCAGAGATCCAGGGAGTCCACCATCCCTGCAGGGAAACGAGCAGCCAGCAGGGAGCACCTGGGGTGCGAGGGAGGACAGAGTGGATGGTTCCTTCTTGGAGTTTGGATCCTCAAAACCCCTGCTTCCCTCCATTGACGAGGAGTAGCGTGCTGTCCCCAGGGCAGGGGCACAAACTGGGGTGCATACTGGAATCACCCCAGGAGCTTTTCAAAATCCCCATGCCCAGGCGACACCCCAGATAAACCAGAACCACTGGGACTGGAGCCAGACACGGGTGTTTTGTTTTGTTTGTTTTGTTTGTTTATTTTACTGGAGGCACTGGGGACTGAACCCAGGACCACGTGCATGCTGAGCACGTGCTCTACCCTTAGCTGTCCCCTCCCCCAAGACACTGGTGTTTAAAAGGCCTCAGGGAGCCAGTGCTCAGTGCCCCACCAGGGGCGAGAAGTACAGCCTCAAAGCCATGGGACAAGGAAACGCTTCCCTGAGATGAATTCAACTTGGGGTGACTGAATGCAGAAAGCCATCCCCAGGCCTTCACCCCAGCACCCCAGCAGTGTCCCCTTCAGACTCTGGAGCACTGCACGTCAAATGTCCACGGTGTGGTCAAGGCGAGGCTGATCGGGAAGGGAGGAGGGTGCCCTGCCCACCCATTCCTTTCCTCTGTCTCCCAGTGATCAAGCTGATCTCCGGCTGGAACGTTGACATCCTCGAGCGAGGAGAAGTGCGGCTTTGGCTGGAAGTAGAAAAGTTGTCTCCGGCTGCTGAGCTGCATCTCATCTTCAACGAGAAGGAAATCTTCAGCTCACCGGTAACTGGGGGCTCAGAATTCCTAAGTGAGGTTCCCAGCCCAGGAGGTGGCCTCATGGACAGTGGTCTCCACTGGCCACCACCTCCCCCTAGTGGACGTTTCAGTAATTGCCACCTGCTTTGGCTGTCACGGTGATGGTTTAGGGGTGGGGACACCTGGATTCTAGTACCTGGGGGGCAGGTGGTAGGGCCATTAGACACTCATCAATGCAAGGGACACTCCCACAGAGAATTTCCCATGCCCCCACAATTTTTGAATGTTCTTCCAGACATTCTTAAGATGAAAAAACTTACATTCATGCTTATAATTATGCAATCCTAGACCGTAACTGAGATGTAAACACAAGGAATTTTTTTGTATTTTTTGCAGTTTTGATATACACTGAATAGAGTTTTTATTCTATTAGCCACATTACCTATGAACTTTCATTCATTTTCCTGTTCTTGTACAGAATAGTCTTGATATTTTTGCGTTTCTTACTTCTCTTAAATTCAAACCAATTCATTATAAATCAGTGCGGCATGCGTGGGGTTGTGTCAGAGCATCTGCATATTGAAAATCACTACTTTCATTTCCTCTTCCTATTACAGTTGGGGTATTACACTGCTTTTTTAAAAATCATGTGTACAGATAAATTATATTAGTCGAACCATAGGAGTTGCCCACATTCAACTATTTTTACTTACAAACATGGCAATTTAAATCTCATGAAAGCTTCAGTCTTCTTTTTCTGTTATTTGTGAGTCTAATCTCCAGAGGGCCGAGTGGCCATCACTAAATGTGTGTTATAAAGAGGAGAGCTGTTCAGACAGAGGACAAACTGCTCAGAGCTAGATGTCAGAAGGCTCATGTCCATCCTCTGTGGGTTGTGTGCCATTGGGCAGGTCTCTTCATCTCTTCATGACTCAGTTTCTGCATCTGTACAATGGGGTTGGAGAAGCAATTGAGGATCAGGAGAAGCAATTGAGAAAATAGACTTGAAATCTCTGCATAGAGCTTACGTGTGACCTTGGCTTATGGTAGAAGAAGTGTTACACAGCCTGGGCTCTTAGTATACATTGGGACTATCAGATGCCCCTATAGAAAAAGAAAAACAAAACTAGGCAATTCTCTCAAATCATACATACAAATAAATCCAGAAGGCGTAAGGGCCTAAATGTGGAAAATAAAATGTTTGAAAACTGCTAGAATATGACAAAATGTTAATGAGTGTTAATTCTGAGTAGTAGGTACTTAGGCTTTTTTATATTATCTTTTATAGTTTTATGGGATATTTTTCCCTATTAAATTGCAAAAGAGATAGAAAATAACCTAAAAATGTGGTGCAGGAAGAGTTGCGGGATTATTAGTAATTGCAGTTGATTCAAGCACGGAAGACTTCTTCTCGTGCCTGCGTGGACCCAGGGTGTTCTTAGGGGCTGGGTTTGGGGAGAGTCCAGTCTATACACAGGACAGGGCTACCCGGGGCCCCCCTCCCCAGTCTCTGAAGGCTTCTAACTCAGCATGTATCACCCCCAAGTCTGACAACACCCCTATTTGCGCCCCACAACACAAATTCCCTGGGATTGGAAAAGGTCAGGAAAGAGTCTCTGTGTTTGTTCTCCCCAGAACCGCAAAATCAATTTTGTCCCAGAGAAGGGCCTGGTAGAAGTTATCATCGAGAACTTGTCTGAAGATGACAAAGGGTCATACACTGCTCAGCTCCGAGATGGAAAAGCCAAGAACCAGATCACCCTGGCCTTGGTGGATGACGGTCAGCCGTGCCCCCGCCCCATGCACCGGGCCTCAGCTCTCAGCCCGGGGGTGTTTGCCCATCCTGAAGCCCCCCTCTGGACCTGCACCCCTCTTGGCTCACACCAGTTCCCCACTTTGTGTTCACAGAGTTCGACAAACTTCTGAGGAAGGCAGATGCTAAGAGAAGAGACTGGAAGAGAAAACAGGGTAAGAGCTGCTGGGATGAAGTTCAGAAGCCTCGGCCACCAGGCCAGCGTGCAGTGCTGGGCAACTTCTGGGCTGTGGGTTAATAGATTCCTCCACCCAGCTGGGCCCCTGAGGGAGGGCCACTGCCATTCGATCCAAGGCTTTCCCCGTGCCAGAACGAAACAGCATTTGCCCAACCCCGAGAGTGAGCGTCAGCTTAAATTTTACACCCTAGGTGCTTCCCTTGCCTCACCCCAGTATCCTCCCTGATGGGGACAGAATCTGAAGGGTCCTTGGTCTTTAGGTGCCCCTCCCCAGCTGCCTTCCTTCGTCTTGCCACCAGATGGCGCCCCAGCCGAACCTGGCGCTCTGACCGGTGGGCGTGTTTATTTTGCACTCCCAGGTCCGTATTTCGAGGAGCCTTTGCAGTGGAAGGTCACGGAGGACTGCCAAGTGCTGCTGACATGCAAGGCAAATCCCTCCCCCCGCCTCCAGCCCTGCCCCCAGGCCCAGTGGAGCCAGATCTGTGGATGTCCCCAAACCTGGTGGCTGTCCTTGCCCCACTCCTCTAAATCCCATACCCTACGCTTGGCTGATCCCACAGCGGGGTGGGTGGGGAGGAGTTTAACCAGGGATTCTGCTTATAATTGGAAAACAAAGCCTTCCCTTGCGGGGCTCAGGGAGCGGAGTTGGTGTGAGCTGGGTCAGCCCTGAGCTGGATCTCCCAGCTGCTCTGGGAGGGGCTCTAGGGGCCAGGGGTCTCTGTGATATTGGGGTCTCTATATGTCGAGGGGGATTCCCTGTTTCTGTTAGTAGCCCTGCCAGACACTGTGCTCAGCACTTCAGAGCATTCTACTCATCTGCCTCACAGCACTTGTGAGATGGGCATTATGGTCCCCACTTTACAAATGAGAAAGCAAGTGGGGACCAGTAGCTCAAGACCACATGGTAAAAGGTAGAGCCAAGAACCTGGGTTTTAACCAAAGCTGGCGCTCCTTCTCAGCACCCTGCAGCCTTTTAGATAGCTGGAGGACGATGTAGGGGAGGGTGCACTCCTAGACGCATGTCTGTAGCAAACTCAAAGCACCTACTCTGCACTAGACACTGCCAGCACTGGGCACACAAGGATGAAAAAGTGGTCTCCTTAGGCCTCTAGGATCCCACAGTCCAAAGCAAGATCATGAGAGAACATCGTGCCTCCCACTGTGGTGGAGATGTGCAGGAAATTGATTACTCCTGATAAGGAGGCACTCTGGGGTGCATGGAGGAAGACTTCCTAGAGGAGGTGACACACGTATCTACAAGGAAAAATAGGATAGGAAAGGGATCAAGAAGCAGAGGGAATACCATTAGCAAAAGTCCAGAGTCCGGAAGCCATCAGGGGAGACATATGGTGAGGAAGGAGTTGGCTGAGATTTAGCACGAGAGTGTGTGTGCAGGGAAAGAAGTCATGTTTGTAAAAAAAAGTTCTGATGAACTGAGTCTTCACTTAAAAGAGAAAGCCTGATGGAGACTCCTCACTCCCCACCTTCCTCAGGCGACCAATACCAAGAAAGAAACCCGCTTCCAGTGGTTCTTCCAGAAGAAAGAGATCCCAAACGGTCAGTATGACCCGCAGACGGGAACAGGGCTTCTCCGCATCGAAGAGGTAAGTGCAGCTCTGACTTCAGGGCAGCGCCAGGGGCACTGGGCAGGGAGTCAGGACCAGGGTGAGGCAAGTGAGGCACGCATCTCGTGCACAAGATTTAAAGGGGGCACTAAATAGCTCAATAATTAAGATAAATAATATTTTATGCAGTATTTTTAAAAATCCAAGTTAATGTCAAAAAAGACCATGGGGAAAACAACATCAAATTTTTAAATAAATTTGGTATTGTTTTGGTGTTGTCTCAGACTGGGGACAGGACGGTTGTCTCCAGGAGAGGCAGGTCTGGGCAGAGCAAAGTGGGCCTGGAGCTCACTTCTCCCACCCACGTCCTTCCCGTGGCCCTCGGAGGAGTGGGACCTGGTTAAGATAGAAACGCAAGGCTTATTCTTAAATAGGCAGTGTTTTTCTGCCCTGTTGCTGATTTCTGTAGCTTCACTGTGTGACAGAGACAAAAGCAGTTTGCTGACTAGGAAGGAAATAATGATTTCAGGATCTTCTCCCAAATCCCAGCCAAGATGATGCCAAGTTGGCCTTTGTCATCACAGTACAAACTCCTCGCACAGGGTTTGGCATCAACTAGGTGCTTAGTAGCTACTGAGTCTTGCCATAATCATCCCGCCTGCTGGTGTGGAACTTTCTGGCTTCCCAAGAGTTATCTCCCTTGATCCTCACAGCAATTGTAGCACGTAGCCAGGGCAAGGATTATGCCACCATTTTACAGATGAGTAAACTGAGGCTCAAAGGGTTTAAACACCAAAATACAAGTTTAAAGAGTGGGGCCACAGTCTCTCCAATCACCCTCCCCAGAGTCTGGCTGGGACTTTGGAGCCTTCACTGAGGGAGCGGGGAGTGGATGTAGGAGAGGACTGTTGGGGTTCAGCTCTTTGATCCCCGTGTTCAGAGATGCTTCTACCTTGACTCTTGCCTCAAAGCAGGTTATGTAGAGATGGTCAGGGTGAGAGGAGCTCTTTGAGGGAACAGGGAAGCAGATATCTCTCCCCAGGCCCTGAAGGAGACACCGTGTAACAAGAGGGCACTGCTGACCTCTGACCTTGCTTTCAAAGTATAATCCAAGTACTTGCTTTGTTGACTCAGGCTTCATGTGGGGTTGACAAGCATGTGCCGGTAAGGACTTTGTCCTGAGCAAAAGAGAGCACACTTCCTTCTGAGAGATGCAGAGGGGTCCCTCCATCCAGGGCACTGGGGAGCAGGGCAGCTCTGCTGGAGGGTGCATCCTGCTCAGCCCAGCTCTGCAAGGGGGGCTCACTCTGCTCTGCTCAGAGCAGCTGCCTGAGAATCCACGTGCTGAGTGTCTATTTCTGCCCTCAGTTCCCCACCCCCACACACCCCCAGGCCCAGACAAGCCCTGAGCTTAGGGCTGTGGAGCTGGAAGGAGCCTTAGCAATCACCCATTGCAGGAGGGTAAACTGAGGCCCAAGGAGGAGAAGCGGGTTGCCTGAGGTCACACACAGAGTCAGGGGCAGGCCTGGCACCAGGCCTCGTGGTTTGCTGACCAGCGCTCCTTCTAGGATCCATGCCAACACCACCGTCTCTCATCCTCCTTTCCAGCTGTCCAAAGAGGACAGGGGAATTTACAGAGCAGAGGTTTCCGACAACCGAGGGGAGGACGACACCATCCTGGACCTCACAGGCGAAGGTAGGAGCCGGAGACGTTAGATATGGGCCAGCAGGGCCTCAGGGGGTTCCCACTGCACCGGGAGATGTGCCATGACCTGTGCGGGAAATTTTATGGGATCCCCATGTCACTTGGGGCAACAGAGGCACAAGGGGGTTAAGTGACCTGCTCATGGCTGCACAGCTGGTCAGTGGCCGGGAACTGGTCTGTGTGACACTGACACCCGTGTTCACTGCAATATCCCACAGTGACTCCAGGCTTCACAACCTGGAGCCTGAGTTCTCTGCTCTGCCCCACAGTGGACCCCAGGCTCCTCACCAGGCTTGTTGGCTTAGCCTGCAAGAAAACTGTCAAGTCGGCCACTTGTCCCCCATCCATGTTGCCCATTGTTCCCCCCACCGAGCCCTGTCAGTCACGGAGTGCCCCGGATCCCCTTTGCCCCCAAGCCTGTGCCCCGAGTGCTGCTCAGAAGCTCCACCAGCCTTTTCCAAGGCCGTCCCCACCCTGATGCCTCCCCAGGGGAGCCCTCCATCAACTGACCATTCTCTGTCTCCCTCCAGCCCTGGACGACATCTTCACTGAGCTGGGCAAGATTGGCGGTAAGCAAGCCCCCTCTTTGCCCAGCCCTGTCCTGACGCCACAGAGCCCCCAGGGGACCTCCAGCCAGCCTTGGCTGCCAGGGGTGGGTTTACTTTCCACCTCAAAGACTGGGGGAGACGTTCATACTCCTCACCACACTGCATCCCCCCACCATGCCCCAGAGCAGGGGCGAGCTGACTGCCCCTCACATGTGCTGTCCCAAGGGCCTCAGGGAAGACTCACCCTTCTCCTCTGCCTCCCCAGCCCTCTCTGCGACCCCACTGAAAATCCAGGGGACTGAGGAGGGGATCCGGATCTTCAGCAGGGTCAAGTACTACAACGGGAAGTACATGAAGACCACCTGGTTCCACAAGTAGGTTGGCCTGGCCCTGGAGCCCTAGCCAGGCTGGAGGGGCCCAGCGTCCAGTCCCAAGGGCTTGGCAGAGAACAGACCTGCTGTCCACAGACGGAGTCAGGGACAGGGAACAGCTGTCAGAGGCACAGCAAGGAGGCTCCCAGGGAAGGTGGGAACCCTGTGCTGAGATCACTTTTCCAGAATATCCATGGCCACAGAAGGACCACTGTCTCACAGCAGCATCTGGGAACTAGGGGAGGGAAGGATGCAGGGACCAGGGAAAACCAGGTCATGTGGGTCATGGTGCCCTTGGGGTCTTTGCAGCCTTAGGAAACTCAGGCAGCCAGGCTGAGGGGAGAGGTTCGGGCAGAGGAACCTGTGGGGCCAGGGCTTGAAGGCAGGATCGGGTGTCAGAGACTCAGCCAGGAGCTAAATGACCCCAGAGAGTTTGAGAGCAAAATTTCCTAGTGCTTCTTTTGTTTGTTTGTTTGTGGGTTTTTTTGGGGGGGGGGGTAATTAGTTTTATTTATTTATTTGTTTGTTTTCTAATGGAGGCACTGGGAATTGAACCCAAGACCTCGTGCATGCTAAGCACCTGCTCTACCACTGAGCTATACCCTCACCACCTCCCAAAGCTTCTTATTTGCACACCTCAGCCTTGTGAAGCAGACATTACTGTACTCACTCTGTGGAGAAGGCCAGAGTGACTTAGTCAGATTTGTCATATGGGTGAGACCAAGGCCAATCCGAATTTCAGAACAACGAGGCTCCTTCTCTAGAATTTCTGAGCCCCATGACTAAGCCCAGTTGTCACTTCTGCAACACAACGCTGAGGACATGGGCCAGGTGTCTCCAGGAATGAAATTTAAGTAAAGAAGGAAAGGAATTTATGTAGTTTCTAAGAGCTAAGGGAGAGTGATTGTGGGAATAAATCCTGAGAGGTTTGTTTTTTTTTTAATTAAGTTATAGTCAGTTTACAAGGTGTCAATTTCTAGTACTGGGAGGTTTTAAGATGAGGAAAAGGATGAAGTCAGGCAGTGACTCCCATGGGTGGGGGGTGGGAAGGTGGTCACTGACCCTGAAGCACCATTTCCTCAGAGTCCCAGCCTGCAGAACATGTCACAAATACAGGCTCCGCACTGGCACAAGGCTTGATGAATGAATGCATGATAAATGGATGAGTACATGGACGTTTCTCAAACATCTCATGGAAGGTCACTTGCTTTCAGCCCACATATCTGGAAATAAAACCCCAGAAGAAGAGTTTGGGGCAGTGGTGCCTGCAAGATGGGCAGACAGCCAACCTGTCCTGGGCTGAGCCACGTTAACCATTTCTTTGCCCTCACATGTAGAGAGAAACGCCTGGAGAGTGGTGATCGGGTGAGGGCTGGCACCACCCTGGATGAGATCTGGCTTCACATCCTGGACCCCAAAGACTCAGACAAGGGCAAATACACCCTAGAGATAGCAGCTGGGAAGGAAGTCCGGCAGCTCTCAACTGATCTCTCAGGGCAAGGTGAGCTTTCTGCCCGTCTGCCCTCAGTGAAACCTATATAGAAAACCCCATGGTCTTTTACAGGGACTCCCATCTCCCCACCCAGTCCTGGCACTGCCCCAGGAGAATGCTAGAATGGAGAGAGTGGAGGAACAGTCAGCGCTGAGTCCCCGTACCTGCGGGGGTGGGGGTGGGGGGTGCAGATGCCCTGACGCTCCTTTTCCCCTTTTCCTTCTCACAGCTTTTGAGGACGCCATGGCCGAGCACCAGAGACTGAAGTAAGTTCCCTCTGCATTTCTCAGTGTGAAGCAAGCCCCTTGGGTACACGAGCACAGGACCCCTTCCTGGGAGGCCAGCCAGCCCCACCATTTCCCTGTCACCCCCTCACCTTCGCCCAGGCAGGACTGTCCTTTAACAGATGGAACCCCAAGCCTTTTTCCCATTTCTGTTTTTCAGAGCCCTGGCCATCATCGAGAAGAGTAAGTCCAGCCATATTTCTGTTGTTTCCATTTCTGAGTTTGGGGCAGCTTCCAAGGAATTCATGCCTCCTGGCAGGTGGCTGGAGTCCTGGTTCCCGGTGGGGTCTGTGTGGCTCTGGGCTATCACAGAGATGCCTGGAGCCCTGGGTGGTGGCAGCACGAAGATTAGGAGTCCCGGGATACCTGAGACCATGGGTGTGGATGCGCCCAGCGTGGGCCTGGTGCTGGGTAGGCACGTGGGCGACGTCAGTAAGACCCCAAAGGCAGGGGACAGACAGAACCCAGGCTGGGCTGGACTTTCTGAGTGTCTCTGGGAGGGGACGACTTTAAGCTAAAGCTAGTTCTGGCTGTCAGGGCACTGGAACCTCATCTAACGCAGGGCACAGCTTCTGAGCTGCCTGGGGATACCGCCAAGTCCACGCGCTGGATTTCACCGGGTCTCCCCCAGCCCGTTCTAAACCACGCAGTTCTAGGAGGCTGGCTTTCTGGTCTCACGGACCGAGCGGCTCAGTGTAGGACTTTCCATGCGGGAAGGACTCCTGGCAGCAGAGCAAGCAGCCCAGGACAACCTGACAACGGGGAAGGAAACTGACACACTGTGAGAAACAGACCTGGAACCCCGCTAGCTTAGGGCCTTTTGTGGGAGAGGAAATTCGCCCTATATGGCGTCCTGTCCCTGAATGTCCTTCCTTGGCAGGAAGTGCAGGCCTCGGCGTCTGTAACTGAGATCTAGAAGGGGGCTTTCAGGATCTAAGTGCATTAGGACCCCTCGCAGGGGGCGTGGCCACCATGGGGGGAGCTCAGCCCAGAGACCGCCCTTGTCATTACACCACCAGCTAAACACTTGCCACTCGCCCCTCATCCTGGAATGCCCTGGACAGAATGCCCCCTCCAGGACCCTAACAGAGCAGGTCTGAACTCACCGTATCTGGTTGGTGGGACTCGTGGAATTGAAAGTCAAGGGAAACGGATCGTAGCACTCCACTGTGAAGGGCCTTGTATACATTTCTGCCCACAACAGCATCCATCTCTGGGTCTTCCCCACCTTGAGCCCCGTTTCAGGGTCCTGTTCCCCTACATCTGTTGCACAGCCAACACCCCCTTCCGGCTTTTTGCGTGTCCCTGATCCATGGTCTAGAGTCCTTTCCCAAACCTTGATTGTGGCATACAGAAAGTATATAGACTTCCTACTTAGTGACTTGCAACCACATTCTCTTGCTGCCCAACCGCCATGGCCACCAGGTCCCCCTTGGCCAGAGTCAGGTCCCAAAAGCTTGCTCCCTTAGCTGGTTTGTCACACCTATTATGAGCCTTTTGCAAGTTTAAGGCTCAGAGGATCATATTTACCTTCTTTCCCAGTTCCCAAGGGGAGGGCACCTCACTGTCACCTCTAGTTATCACCAATCATGACAATAAACTCAAGTCAATGACAGAAACACGTTATGTTCCCTATCCTGTGTTTATGAAGGCAAGGAAATACGTAATACAAGTTTAAAGATTTCCACGCAAAATGACAAAAATAGGAAAAAGAAGCATTGCTTAAAAATAAACCTCAACTCTGTGGAACCGGCTTGTGGGAAGCAGCTGGTGGGAAAAACCTTCATCACTAAGGGTCTCATTTTTCCCTTCCAGATCGTGCCAAAGTGGTGAGGGGCCTGCCAGACGTGGCCACGATCATGGAAGATAAGGTACTGACAGTCCTCAGCCTACAGCCAGCAGTCCCACGTGGGTTCCCTCCTTTGTCCCTCAAAGAGCACCAAACAATGAAGCACTGTGGATTCCGGAGCCAAAGGGGCTGGATCCACCCGAGTCTGGCCAAGTGACCACACCTCATTGGTCACGTGCAGTATGAAAGAAGGACACTGAGCCTGGGGTCAGGCCCCCGGGGGTGCTCTCCCAGCTCTACTCCATCTCTCTGGGCGGTTCTGGGTGTCATGGACTTCTGTTTGTGAACTTCAGTTTCCACAGGAGTTTGACTATATGATCCCTAGAAGCCCCTTCAGTACTGCAATTATGCAAGTCTAATATTCCAGAAAATGATAGCTCACATTTCTATGTTGTTTACTTTGTGCTAGGCACTATTCCATTCTTTAAGCGTCAAGGCAACCACATGAAATTGTGTGTTATCACAAGAGGCCCTTTAAGCTGAGGAAACTGAGGCCCAGAGAGGTTAAGGGACTTCCCTAAGGTCACACAGCTTAAAGGAGCAGAGCTGAGATTCACACCCAGGCAGCCCAGCTCCAGGCTCTGAGTATTTGATCACTACACTAGAGTGCTCTGCGTTGAGCTTGTTCCAGAATTTTCAAACTCAGTTCATAAATCTTTATGTTAAAGCAATATAGCCTTATTTGCATGGTAAAATTATAATGAAATGTACAACTGAAAGCAATAAATGACAAAGTTCAGGCTGTTCTGGGGCAGGTGATTGCTAGAGTAATAATGGTCTGAAATTCTAATTAGTGAGTAGTCAGAAAAGTTGAGGATGGAGGATGTGGGGATAAAGAAAAACATCTCCCTTTAGTGTTATTACTTTATGGGTTACAATAAAACACACATGATGAATTTATCACAAGGCGCAACTAATCCTGGGGGCTCCCTGGGAGAGTGGAGGTGAGTGCCAATGGGGATTACAAGGAGGTAAGACTGAACGTTCCCTTCCTGTCCCTTCAAACAGACCCTGTGCCTGACCTGCGTCATCTCAGGAGATCCTATACCCGAAGTCTCTTGGCTGAAGAATGACCAGCCTGTCACCTTCCTTGACCGCTACCACATGGAGGTGAAGGGGACAGAGGTCACCATCACCATCGAGAGGGTCACCAGTGAGGACAGCGGGCGCTACGGCGTCTTTGTCAAGAACAAATATGGCTCCGAGACGGGCCAGGTCACCATCAGCGTGTTCAAGCACGGGGAGGAGGTCAAGGTGCTGGAGATGTGACGGACGGGTTCAGGCACAGCCCGAGGTCTGGTCTGCATGGACCAGTAGGGCCAACCAGTGGGTCATAGACTGGCACAGGCCCTGGGTTGAGTCAGGGGGAAGGGAACAGGGTGGAACCTGGGACATGGGAGTGGGGTGGAGTCGACACACTGAAGTGGAGAAGTAAAGACCTTGCTGGGGTCCTGAGAGGCCTCCGGAAGAGCGGGGTCAGCCCTGGACTTGGAATGGGCGACCTACGTGCAAAACTGTTTCAACTCTAAACTCTGTGAGCCTTGTCTTTCTCATCCATCAAATGGGAATTCTTACTCCTAGGGAGTGTTCATGAAAACCCTTTAAAGCCATGCACCAGTGGTTCTCGACAAGAGGAAATTTTTATCTCCCAGGGAACATTTGGCAAAGTCCAAATTTTTGGTTGTTAGGGCTAGGGGTGTCCACTGGCGTCTAGTGGGTAGAGGCTAAGGATGCTGCTAAACACCACAGCCCCCTCATCGACAGGATCATCCAACCCCAAATGGCCGCAGCACCAAGGTTGATGAGCCCTGCCAGAAACTGACGCATCACAGCATCCCTCCTTAGGATACTATATTTTCCATCTGCTGAAGTTCAACAAACATGCATGTGAAGTCCAGCATGTGCCAAGTGGAGGATGGCCTTGGGAGCACAGAGATACATAACAGGCAGGCTCCGCCCTCAAGGAGGCCTCAGTGCAGTAGGAGAGTCGGACCTGGGTGCAAATGATTCCAGGCCAAGTCAGATGACAAGGATCATAAAACAGGTCCAAATAAACTTCCACTAGTGGTCAGAGGCAGGAGACAGGTGTTCTTCCCAACTAGGGACGTTGGGCCTTAAAACATCTTCATGGAACTAGTAGAATCGGTGTTGGACCCTGAAAAATGAGTCTGATTTGGTGATGGTCACAGGAGGAGGAGATTTCAAGGGCAGGGAATGTGAGAGCAAATATGAGGAGGCTGGGTAACGTGCCTAGGCAGCCTTGGGTACCAGGCTGGAGAGTTGGATGAGTTCAGGTCCGCTTCCAGCTCAGGGCCTCTGCCAGCATGACAGACACTGGTTGGCATTACTTGATGGACCTCAATACAGAGCTGGGTGTTTCGCCACCCTCCAGTTTCCTTTTTTTTTTTTTAAATAATATTTGGAGGGCGTGGGGTTTATAAAGTGATAGATGTTTGTGGTACAATTTTGGAAAACCCTGAAAATTATGAAGGAGAAAATAAAAATCATCTCTACGCCCAACACCAGAACATAACACCCACCTCTGGTTTCTGAAATGGTTTCCGAATTTAAAGATAAAATGAATCACTGCTCCATCCACCACCTACACATGCATCAAGGGGTGATGGGTAATTTATATCCCCAGTAGCTCCTGTTCCAGGCTGCAGGTGCAGTCAGGCCACATGTTCAATGAGGGAGACTTGGGGTTGCTGGGAGGCTAGGGGACCTGACCATGCCCTGGCTGACAAGAAGTATGGGGAATTGGGCAGGACTTGAAAGCAAATACACCCAGACTTGAAGCCATGCACTCACTATGTGATCTTGGACATTTTTTCTTCTTTCTCTGGGCCTTGATTTCCCATCTATAAAACAAGAAAGCTGAAAGATCTTTTTTTTCTTTTACTATATTTTTTATTAAAGTATAGTCAAATGTACAATATTATATAAGTTCAAGGTTTATAATATAGTGATTCACAATTTCTGAAGTTTATGCTCCATTTATAGTCATAAACTATTGGCTATATTCCCTGTGTTGTACAATATATTGTTGCAGAAAAGTGTGTTACAGCTCAGTGTTACAGCTCAGTTGTGACAGCAACCTAGATCTGGGCGAGAGACCAAGCAGCACTCGGAGAGTTGGAGAACTCAGGTTTATTACGCCAGCACCAGCGGCCCCAGAAGAGTTAACACTCCAAGCTCTGGACCCGGTCTGTAGGTTTACACAGGCTTTTATAGGCTGCCAGTTTACAATACGCAACATCTTATGCAAATAAGGTATAATAAAAGTTGACTAATTAGGAACAAGCTTTGTAGAAATGGCCCAATCAGGAGTGATAGAAATAACCAATCAGGAGGGAGAGAAGTAACCAATCAGGAGTGAGCTCCATGCAAATGAAGCACTACAAATGGACCAATCAGGAGTTATCTCAGGGAACCAATAGAATTTTAGGGGTAAGTTCCACTTTCCTAGAAGTAAGCCGTTTCAGAAGCACAAAGTGAGGTAGAGCCTCTGGGCCAGGGAACCGGACGGCGCTGGCAGGAGAGTAGTGGCCCTGCCTGGGGGTCCTGCCGGTCTTCTTCATGAGGCTTCCCACCTCAATATCCTTGTAACTTATTATATACATAGTAGTTTTTACCTACCCATACATTGCCCCACCCTTTTCCTTCTCCCCACTGGTAACCACTAATTTGTTCTCTGTATCTGTGAGTCTGCTTCTTTTTTGTTAAATTCACTAGTTTGTTGTGGTTTTTTTTTTTTTTTTTTTTATTCCACATATAAGTGATATCATACAGTATTTGTCTGAAAGGTCATTTATGAGGGCCTTTTCAGTTGACAGTAAGATTTTTACTTCCCAGAACTTGATTCTCCTTTGCTTTTCTCTTCTTATGATGATGTGATGAAGAAAAAGATTCCACTCTAGCTGTCCCTTCTATTCTCATACTTGGAATCTCAGAGGAGAGACTTGGCTTCTCCTACATGTCAGTGAAAAATGTCATGAATTTCAAAGAAAGCGAGAAGCACAGTCTCCATGCACTCTACCCTTAAAACCATAGCAGCCTTACATATGGACTTCATCCCCACACACACAGCACCCCCCTTCTCTTTCATGTGATCTTCACTCCAATACAGGGAGGGAGGCAGAGATTGTGATGATGACAGTAAGTCACATAGGCGCAGCACTTAAAAGGTTACGAAGCATTCTCTTAGCTCAGTGCTCATCAGAGCAAATAGGGCAGCATCATTGGCCCCATTTTTACAGATGTGACAGTTGAGAACCCAAGCAGTGCATGGCAGAGTCAGGACAAGTCCCTGGGTCCTGATTCAGAGGACATTCTGTTCTGCCACACTGCCCATGATCAATGCAGACCGTATGCGGAGCCTAGATGTGAACTATGTCTAAGTTCTCAATAAACCCCTGTAAGTAATGAGTGAGCAAATCAGTGAGCAGGCGGGTAAATGGAGGTGGCTTCTTGGCCCCAGTGTCCAGAAGGGTAAAATTTTCTCCAAGGGGAATGGGCGGGGAGGCGTTGGAAGGGGAGAAAGGTACACAGCAACTTGTCATGAGTTCTTCCCTGAGAAGCAGCTATCCTGCCCATTGGCCCTGATGGAATATGGTGTGAGCGCCCCCTGTTGATGGGGTGTTGGTTTTACAGCCTAAGAAGACGCTCAGAAGCAGTGCATCAGGGGGTTGGAGATGCTGAGAGCTTCTTGATTCGGTGACAAGCCAATTTGGGAGTTGGTCCCTGCTGTGCTGCATATAGACAGTGTCTCTTTGTCCAGTCCTCCTGGACAGAAGGCCCTGCATCATGGAGCAGTCTTGCTGAAGACGAGCATCCCCGTTGGCCCTCATTTACTCTGCTCTCTTTTCCCTGCTCCCATCTCACAGAACCCCGGGCTCAGCTGGTTTTTCCACTAGGGTCTTACCTAGGAGGACTGTGGACAGGGCAGGTCAAGGGTTGGGCAGTAGGGGGTGGAGGTCCCGAAGACCTTTCATTGTTCTCTCTCTCAGCTCCTCCCACTTAATCCCAATGAAACCTCAAGTACCACTCAGGTGGGAGAAAGTGGGGCTAACCTTGCTAAAGGATATTGTGATATAATTTTTAAAAAATTATTATTTGGTCTTTGTTCCTGGTTCCTGACCCACAGCTCCTTGGAATCTCCAGGGTGATAAGAGCATCTTTTGTATGCTAATGAGATCACTGGTAGGGGAGGGGTGCTTAGATAGATTCAGGATGTGAGCTGGTCACCAGAAAGACCTAGGCACAATTGCCCCCACCCACCCCACCTCTGGAGACAGGAGAGGGGCTAGAGATTGAGCTAATCACGAACGGCCAATGATTCGATCAATCGTGCCTAAGTAGTGAGGCCACCATTAAAATTCCTGAGTGATAGGATTTGGAGGCCTTCTGGGTTTGCAGACACATCAAGGCGCTAGGAGGGTGGTCTGCTCAGAGAGGGCGTGGAAGCTCCCCACTCCCCACAGTCCTTGCCCTGTGTATCTCTTCATTTGGCTGTTCATTTGTATCCTTTATAATAAACCAGTAGCTGTAAGTAAAATGTTTCCCTGAGTTTTGTGAGCCCAACCAGCAAATTACTGAATCTGAGGAGAGAGTCATATGAACCCTCAATTTACAGCCAATGGGTCAGAAGCACAGGTGGCAACTGAGGACTTGTGACCGGGGTCTGAAGTGAAGGCCATTTTGTGGAACTGAGCCCTGAAATCTGTGGAATCTGACTACCTCTGGGTGGTCAGTGTCAGAACTGAATTGAATCAGAAGACCCCCAGTTGGCATCTGGAGGTTTGGAGAGCTGGTTGTTGGTGTTGAAAAAACCCACACATTTGGTGTCAGAAGTGTTGTAAGCCAAAGCAGCTCAGAGTTGTAAACCAACCACCTCCCCATGGGGTCTTTTCCATCTTCATCTCAGTATTTCCTGAGCCCAGAGTAGGTGTGGATGGCGCACCACCATCCAACAAAGTCAGGCTCCCCAGCTCCACCTCATTCACACTCTGCAGCCTGAACACTCTGGCCTTGACCTTATTCTCCGCTCCTTGACCTGTTCCCAGTGGCCTCCACTCCTGCCCCAGCCTGGGCTACTTCCGGCAAACCACTTGCTGAATCCCTCTGGTTCTTCTGTAGCTACAGTTCCCACTTGCTCCTTGGGTTCTTCTTTTCCAGGCTTATCCTGGGAAGCATCTCAGCTGGTCCAGCCTGATCCCTGGTACTCTGC
This sequence comes from Camelus ferus, assembly GCF_009834535.1. NCBI lineage: Eukaryota > Metazoa > Chordata > Mammalia > Artiodactyla > Camelidae > Camelus > Camelus ferus. The sequence goes on along the minus strand of NC_045708.1, from coordinate 16,611,816 downwards.
ACGGGACTCAAAAGTCAGGCACTTTGTTATCTGGCGAAGCCAATCAGCAAACACATGGTCCCAGCAGTCTCCAGGAACCCTCCGTGGGGCTCCCGGCATGCTGGACTCCCGGGGAGCCAGGCAGGGTGTGCAGGTTGAAGGAAGGACAGCCAGCCAGTTGTTGCCCCTTTAGCACACCCCCAGCCACCCTTCCAGACACCTGTGCTGACACCTTCCACATACCAATCCCAGGTGCAATCCTTGGCCTGAAGCATTGAGAGCCGTAAACAGAAAGAGCACAAGGAGCAAGAACCCTGCTATGGGAAATGCCCGGCCTGTGTGATAATTAACCTCTACCCACTCAGCCTCCCCCACCCCCCGTCAGATGCTTTCAATACCTTAAAACTTCCAGCCCACTTCAAGCAACTTGGGTGACATTTTCATGCCAAAAATAGTTTCAGAAACAACACTCCCCAGATGTCTCTAGCTAGAGGAAGCCAGAGATTTTATTTTCAGCATTTGAGAAAGTTTCAATTCTGAAGCAGGAGGAGTTTCAGTCAAGAGTGCCCTGGGTTGAGAACAAAACAAGTGGCAGAGCCTGCGAGAAAGGGGCCCCCCCTCCCCTGGACCCCCCAGAAACCCACCTGTCCCTGGGCTGGTTTTTTATCACCGCTTCCCGTGTAGCAGATCTAAAGAAAGAGAAACACGGGGCCACACAAAAGCCTTCTCATTCCAATTATAGAAATGTTCATGGTGAAATGAGTATTTGGGTTTGCTTTAAAATACTCCAGTTTGGGGGTGGGGGGGGAGAGGAAGAGAAATAAATGAAAAAGTTAGCAAAATATTGATGATTCTTAAAGCTGGGTGATGGGTCCATAGGGGTTCACACTATCATTTTCTCTATTTTCGTATATGTTGGGAATTTTTTCATAATAAAAAACATTTAAAGACTCCATGGAAACAAACCCTTGGCTGTCTTTTCTTCTGGAGTCATATTAGTTATTTATCCAGCAATTACTCCAGGACGTTAGATACAGGCAAGCAAGCACAGCATTCATCTCTTGCAGCCAGTTTATACAAGCCTGCTATTTTTCAATCACACTAATTAAAATGAATGGTAGTGTAGATGTCCTGTAGGAAATAATTATCAAGTAATGGTTGTAGTTTTTTTTTTTTAATTACACATCCAAATGATTCATTGACTCTGCATTCATTCAGTTCAAGCTTTGCTGAGCTGACTATGTGGCAGGAACATACAAAGTTCAAGCTGGGTGCTATAATCTGAGATCCAGCTTTGCTTGACTTGATGGGTGTGACTTAGTTAAGCGATTTAAAGTTTCTGCATCTCATCTGTAAAGGACAGCGGCTGTGAGAATTAGATGAGAGGACGCTTGTCAAGTAATCAACGTTGGTGCCTAAGAGGATGGAAATAAATGACAGATTTTCCCACCCACCCATTCCCTGTGGTCACAGTCACTGGGGAAGATAGTTCCAGTCCCCACAGAATTCAACAGTTCTTTCGGCAATTTTTTGACTGACAACAGTACGGACACTTCCAGAGATAGGAGCCCACCACCTCACAAGGGATTTTTAAAGTAGCATCTGTTGTATTTTTTTCCAACAATAGGAATTATAAATGATTGTTGCAGAAAAATTGGACAAGACAGAAAAGAACCAAAAAGAAAAGTAAAAATATCCATCCATAAGCCTGCCAACCAGAAATAAGTAGAATGGAAGATAATTAACTTACCTAACAGATATTCCCAGCCCTTTCCCGTTGCCATCTTTGTTCTAGAGACTGGGAATTGAAATGTTCACTTTCCCAGGCTCCCTTGTAGCTGGGGGCAACCACAGTACATGGTTCTGGTCAAAGAGAACTAAAGAGGAATCTGCTGGGACCCTTTGGTAGGCTCCTCATGTTCTTGATAGAAGGGACAGATACTGCAGGCACCAGGATACTCCCCTTCCTCAAATGTGGACGTGATGCCTGGAGCTGGGGCAGCCATCTTGTGACCATAAAAGAGAACTGCAGAGATGCCAGCCCTGACATCACCCAGCAGCTGATGCCAGGCCCTCAGATCCTCAGACCCTCAGACAACTTACGAGAGAAAAATTAACCCCTCTATGCTTAAGGCACCGTAAGTCAGGTTTTCAAATCCTTGTATCTAAAAGCTTTCCCAATTCACATATCACTTGTTAACTTTTTTTTTTTTTTTGGTGTATTTCCTACTTGTCTTAACAGAGTTGGGAAATCTTACAAATAATTTTACATTCTCAGTGGGGTTTTTTTTTCCTATGCTATAAAATCATGAAAGCTTTCTCATATCACAAAAAAGCATTCTAAAACCTCATATTAGCATTTGTCTATAATGTAATTACTTACCTTTCCCATGTTGCCAGAAATAGTTTCCAATTTTTCCCTATCATAAGTAAGACTGGAATGAACATCCTCATATATAAATCTTTGCTTGCATCTCTGCGAAGTTCTCTAGGATAGATTCTAGAAGAAGAATTGCTGAGTCAAAGGACATGAATTACTAGGTTGGAAGCAGACTAGCTACATGGCAGGAGTGGAAGCCAGCAACCAGTGTTGGTATCCTGGACCTGCCCCTCAGGGACAGAACTTAGTCAGTCAGTCAACACATGTATATTGAGTAGCTATTTTACTCCAGGCACTGTGCTAGACACTGGCAATATAGTGATGACCAAAACAGACATGAGTCTTGCCCACATAGGAAACACCATGTATCCATTGGCCACCCAGAGAGATGGTAACTGGTTTTTACCAGACCATGGTCAACTGATGAAAGAAGAGGCTCACCATAAAGCTAAAAAGCAAAAACCAACTGAGAAAAATATTTGTGACCTATGGAAAAATATAAGGCTAATATATTTAATATACAATTACAATCCAGTTGTATCACGACTGGTATGCCATCATCAAAAATGTTGCAAAAAAATATTTAGAGGCATGGAAAGATGTTCAGTAGGTTTTTAAAATCAAAAGGCAGATTTCAAGCAGTTAATAGAGTGTGATCTTATTTACTGAAAATTAAAATTATATATATTTTAGAAGACTAAAAGAATAAACATCAAAAGGTTGACAGTGAATTCTCTAGGAGTGGGGTTATAATTGATGTTTATTTTCTTATCTGCATTTGTAAACTCTCTATAATAAACTTGCATTATATTTAAAACAGAAAGGAGAAACAAGACTTTTGAATGTTTAAAAGCTATCACAAATATCTGCCCCATCTCTACCAAACTAGCCTCTCCTTATTCTCTGTGTTCCTGGCTCCAAGACTCTGTTTATTTTGCTTTTGTACTTCATTCATCAATGTTACCTAGCACCCTTACTTCATAATCCTTTGAGACATAAGCCTATCCAATAACTTTAAATTTCAGATACTGAATTTCACAGTTTTGGAATTTCCATTTGGTTCTTTTTTATAGTTTCTCTATCTCTATCAAGATTTTCCTTTTTTTTTTTTTTTTTTTTTCATTGTGAACATACTTTCCTTTACAGCAAAAAGCATAGCTATAATAGCTACTTTGAAATCATCATCTGGTCATCTCAGGGTCAGTCTCTGTTGATTATCTTTTCCCTTGAAAATGGATCACATTTTCCTTTTCTTTGTATGTCTAATAATTTTGGATTTCATTGTGAATACTACATTGTGATGACCCTGGATTGTGTTATATTCCCCAACAGAGTGCTGATTTTTGTGGTTGTTGTTTTGTCAGAAAATTAACTTAGTTGGATTCAAAACACAAACACTGTCTTTGGGTAAGCAGCTCAAATGTCAGTTCGTTTCTTTTATCTTTAGCTGATCTGCTTGTAGTCTGTCCTATACACATGTGACTTAAGAAGCTTCCCGGAGATTCATAACAAGTTTATAAAGAACTTTTCTCTCTGACTTACACCTTTCCAGGATTTCCCCCTCACTTTCCAGTGGCTATGATTGCCCTCAACTCTGTCCCCTGGGTTTTCAGGCCAGAAATACTGCAGGTTTTCTATTGAAATTTTAGACACCCTCAAATCATGCTGACTGCAGTATGATGAAAGCCATTTTAAAAAAGAGAGAGAGAGAGAAACTCATCGTATGCCATTTCTCTCTTCCAGGTGTTGACTCCTCTCCAGAATCTGTCTGTTTTTGTTTATTCTCCAGTGCTTCAGATATTTTATTTTATTTTATTTTATTTTATTTTATTTTATTTTATTTTATTTTATTTTATTTTATTTTTTGTCCAGAGGTTAATAACTGCCTGCAGGAGGATCAGTCTAGTTGGAGCTTACTTGGGCATACTATGGGTGGAAATTCTCATTGTGAATTACTTTCCTGGCTTCAATCTTCAGTAACCCCTTCTAGACAAGGAGTCCCCATGGCCAAGAGGATGTGCCACTCAGAACATCCCCTCCTCCTGGGAAATGCATCTTTGATTTCTGGCATCTGCCTCTGATCAGATTTTGGATAGGCTTGGGCACCCTTTGCCTTGGCATTCCAGGGACTGCCCAGCAGTTTTCACCCTTAAGTGCCTACCCACAACGGGACTGTCAGAATTCAAGGGACATTTTTTTCTAATCATCTTAGTGGTAGCAAATCACTAAGCTTTGAGGATGAGTTTATTTCCAAAACCTGTTTAAAAAAAAAAAAAAAACACTTGGAGAAAACAGTATTGACCTTCGACTCAAGGCAGAGGGTCTTCTTCTGTGAACCCCATGCTTTGGTGGGCACTCAGATCCTCTGCTGGCTGCACCCTTCTCCATGGGTCAAGGGGTCCTTGGAGGCAAAGGAACATGACCACAGAGAGTCTGTAGCATCTCCCCTTTCCAAACTATGAACACAGTACCCAGAACCCAGAATTCTCTGACCAAATGATCCCAACTCACTTCCAGGACCTGCATGGACCTCCTCCCCAGATATGAAGGCAAAGTAATGGACCCCCCAAAATGTCCATTTAAAATAAATTGTAATAGTTGGACAAGAAATACGTGGACCAAATGTAAAGAAACAGATCTAAATTAGAACAGAGAAGCAATACACAGAGTGAGCAGGGAGCTAGAATGGATTAGGCATGTGGTGAAGATGGCACGTGTCCCTGTGTCCCTTTTGAGAAGAGTACAGCAGGTAAGTGCGGGGACATGGGCGCCCGGCAGAGTCTGCATTAAATCCCAGCTCCACCACTTAACCTCTCTGGGGTTCAATTTCCTTGTCCATAAAATGGGGACACTACTGCACTTTCCTCTTTGGGTAGCTGTGAGGACTAAATTAATTATTATGTGTAAGGCACTTTGCAATAGCCCAGCATGCAGTATTTGCTCAAAAAAGATTAGCAATTTTTATTAGCTACTCCAGACAAGAAAATAGAGGCTCAGAAGTGCCCGGAGGGGCAGAAATGGTATGGGAAAGACATAATCCAAAAAAATAAAGTATGTCATGATTTTAAACAATTGGTGATGTGTATGAAAGAAGAATTCATTTGAAATTGGCTCTGGGGACATTCTCCTAGGAAGGCATTGAATTAGTAGAGAAGGAAATGCTATCCTAGCACATGACTTGTCTCTACCTATATAATGATAATATATAACCTCTGTTTAACGGAGGTAAAAAAAAAACTGCTGAAAGTTGATGGAAAAAGAAAGGCGTTTATGAAGCTCAAATGCATGTAACATATCAAAATGAGAACAGGAAGAAAGGAAATGGAGGTTGTATAACGCACAACAAGAAGCCAGAAGAAATGTCTAAAAATCAATGCATTGAGAAGTAACCACACAAACCTATCTTTGGAGGTGCAGGGCGATCATTAGAAAAACTAAAAGCAGAACCATTTGACGTGGTCAATTCCAGATTACTTTCCAAAGATGGGAGAGCAATTAATAGCATTTAGTCTATTTAGTATTTCCCTAATAACGATCTCTGGTCCCTAAAGCAGCCTCAGGGTCAGGCTACATGGGTTCAAATCTCAGCTCACTTATCTTGGCCCAATCATTTAACCTCTCCAGAACTCAGTATTTTCATCTGCCAAGTGGTGACAACGAGCGTGCCTCCCTAGCCAAGTGACTGTTTTCCCCTCCATTCTCAGAAGATTGGGTGGAGCTCGGTTTGGAGGCAATTCAGCTTCCAGCAGAGCTTTTTCCCTATTTAAGTCTGACTCAGAAATTGAAGGGAATACATGGCAGATTACAAAAGCCTGCGGCTCGCTGGCCGACAAGCTCAGATCTCCCCGGCAGTTGTACCTCACACGGGCTGTCAGCTGGGGCCGGGCCCAGTGGGCAGACGGACTGGTGGCTCAGCAAGATTTGCTCCTCCTGACTTGGACCAGACGAGCTGGCTTTCCCAGCTCTAACATCCTGTGCCATCTTTAGTTATATCCCACTTGCTTTTGTACTGATTTCAAAGGATACTAAACATGCTTATTAAAGTGGTCTCATCCATCTGGTGCTCACCACGTGACAATATTTCCAAACTGTTCATATTCCCAGGAAATAAGAATAAGGCTTTGAGTACCAGATGCTACACGAGGAGGTCATTTTCATACATACACACATATACATCCATACATATTTCTGTACATATACAGAAATATATTTCATATATGCTGCTCAACTGATCTTTACAGTTGCCCTTCGGCAGATGTAAGCCAAAGGACGATCAAGGAGGCTGTTGATTGATTCACCTGAGACCACACAGCTAGTAAATGGTTGAACTAAGGCCCAAAACCCAGGCTGTCAACTCTAAGACTCTCCTGACTGTATACCATGAAGTCTATGTGACACCTTTCACACTCTTCAATATTTCCCCTGAAAATCTGGCACATAAATCATTAAATTCAAATAGCTCGCTGGCCCTGGCCAGTGCAGCAGCCACTAGCCACACACTGACTATTGAACACTTGAATGTGGTTGGTCCAAATTGAAATGTGCAGAAGTTTAAAATATACACCAGTATCTAGGACTTAGTACAATGAGAAAAATACAGAATAGCTCATTAGTAATTTTCATATTGCTTACATGATGAAATAATATTCCAGATACATTGGGTCAAATAATAATGATATGAAAATTAATTTCTTTTTGGTTTTTTTCAATGTGGCTATCAGAAATTTTTAAATTCTGTATGTGGCTCATGTAATAGAATTTTATCTGTCTATTGGGCAAACTAGATTGTTCAATTAACAGAGACATCTGTGGGTCAACAGTAAAAACACTGGAGTTCAAGTCCTAGCTTTGGGATCATCTAGTTGTGTGGTCTTAAGCAAACCTCTCACCCTCTCTGAGCCTTGGTTTCCCCTCTCTAACATAAGGGACTAGATCAGATTATTTCAATGAGCCCTTCCACCCTGACAGCCTGCGTTTGTACCAGCAACTCTCTTGGCTCTCAGCACTTACTGACAGCCTTGTCTTGTGGGAATTTCTCAGCTGGGAGTTCGGCCTGCCCCATCTTGATCATAAACTCTTTGAGGATAGAGCAACAGTCAGTTACTGCCCCTCTGTCCCCCAACCCCAGCCTCACTGCACTGTAGCAAGCACATAGTGGGCCCTTTGCAATAACTTGCTGGTGGTTTGAGACTTGTTTAAAGTCTGTTATTAATAGTCCCTGCTTCCTTTTCCTTCATCTCTCCATTCTCTGCCCCCAGGATTTCCCCAGAGATTCACACAGTACAGTTCCAAGGAGCATGAAATAACAGTGTGGTTTCGCAAAAGCTTAGGCAACCTCTTGTTACCCGATACACAACAGGCGAAGTGAAAGCTGAAGGGTGAGTGTCATCTTCTAGCCCAGGACTTCAGGTCGCACTGGGATCATCAGAGGTCACAGGAGGACACAAATGAGTGGACGACTTGTTGTTCTGAATCTGTTTTGACCTTTTTTGAATAGGCCTCCCAAGTCACGGTGTCAATTATGAAACCAATCTGATTAAAATTAAAACACAAGTGAATTTGCTTCAAGAACTGTTTCTCTAGTTTCTGCTTTTAAGACTATGTTCTGAATTTAATTAAGTTAGAAATTGCCTGAGAACAGGAGCAGGGCCTTGATCATCTTGAGATTTGGTGCCTGCATGATATCGGGCAAATTATAGAATGTCAAAAAAAGCTTTGCTGGCAACAGAGAGTTAAATAGAAGCCAAAAAAAAAAAAAAAGCAGTCATCAACTTCAGGAACTGGGGCTGAGTGAAGTCTTCATTTAGAGCTAACAAACTGAACTGCGGCCAGATGCTAGGGCCCTGCGCTAAGACATGTGGCATTTAATCCTTGTAACCACTCTGTGATGTAGGTCACTATTATCATGCCCCGTTCAGTTCACCTGAGAAACGTGTTCATTTCAAAAATGTGTTTTGAGCAGAAACAGACTCGCAGACACAGTGAACAATCTTATAGCTACCAGGGAAAAGGGGTGGGAAGGGATACATTTGGGGTTTGAGATTTACAAATGTTAGCTACTATATATAAAAATAGATTTTAAAAACAGTTTCTTCTGCATAGCACTGGGAACTATGTTCAATATGTTGTAATAACCTTTAATGAAAAAGAATATGAAAATGAACATATGTACACATATGCGTGACTGGGACATTGTGCTGTACACCAGAAATTGTCACATTGTAACTGACTGTACTTCAATTTTAAAACAAAGTAAACAGAAAAAAATGTGTTTTGAGCTCCTACGGTGATTCAAACACTGTTCTAGGCATTGGGGTCTATAGTCTAATGAAAGGGAGATAATAAACAAATGAACAAATAAATAAGAATATTGATTCCACTCCCGAAACATATATATATATATAAATGTATACCCAAAACAACAGAAAACAAAGACTCCAGCAGAAACTTCTACACTTCGTAGCAGCATTATTCACAATAGCCAAAAGGTAGAAACAACCAAAGTGTCCATCAACAGATGACTAGATAAGCTAAATGTAGTACGTATATATGATGGAATATTATTTAGCCTTTAAGAGGAATGAAATTCTAACACAGGCTGCAGTATAAATGAATCTTGAAAGCTATACTCAAAAGGGCAAAGGTATGATTTCATTTCTATGAGGACAACTAAAACCAGGCAAATTAATAAATACAAAAAGTGGTATCAAGGTTACAAAGGGTTGAGAGGAGGAAGGAAACAGGAGTTACTATTTAATGGGTATAGAGTTTCTGTTTGGGAATGATGACAATTTCCAGAAATAGATACTGGAGATGGTTACACAACATTGTGAAAGTACAATGCCACTGAATTGTACACTGAAAAGTGGTTAAAATGATCAATTTTATGTTCTGTATATTTTACCAGAATAAAAAATCAATTTAAAAAACCCAGCAATCTCAGATAGCAGCCTGTGGATGGGGTGAGGCGATAGAGGCTAAGGGCAAGGATGGAGCTATTTCAGGACACATTATCAAGGCGAGTCTCTTTGAGAAGGTGACATTTGAACTGAGACTTCAAATGTGAGAGAGGCCAACCATGCAGGGAATGTCCCGGGGGGAGGATACTGCAGGCAGAGACAACAGCCAGGGAGGGGCTCTCTGGGAGTTGAAGGAGCCCAGTGCAGCAGACTTGTTCTAAAATATTCATATTTATATGGTTCATAATAGCTAAAAACTATGAACAACTCTGTTGTCCATCACCAGTAAAATGGACACATTATATGTTTGTTATATAATCACACAATGAAATACTATACAGCAACGAGTTAGGACTATACACAATGACATGGATGAATCTCACAAACATCAGTTATAAAAGAACACATCCAGGAAGGCTGTATTCATATAAAATTTTAAAAGAACATAATTGCATTGTTTGAGGATGCATACTGTTGGCAGGCAGAGGAAATGAAAAATGCCCACTGAACTGAGAAGGCATCTTGAGGCCGAAACACAAGGCAGGCAGATCCCCATACTCAGTGGATCAGTTTATTACCGGGTAACTTACAGAGTAGGACTGGGCAGATGACAATCTGGAAGCATTCGCAGCTGCACTCCGCAGCACCTAGGGACCACAGGGACAATTTTATAGTTAACCTAGGGTATGGGGGTATGTGCTCGGAAACACAGGATGCATTCCTAAATCAAGATTTTTGAATGAGTAACTAGTCTCGCGGGCGCCAGGAATCCATCAGTGAAGGACTTCATCATTGAGCAGAGCGTAGAGGGCACCTGGACCTAACGACCATTAAATGGTGTCTATAACTACAGAACCCCCGATGACAGAGAAGAGATTTACAACACAGTACAGCCCTATGTAGGGTCAGCGGACGGACTGGAGGAACTGAACGGGCCCAAGATGGTGTCAGTTATGCTAACAACCAGACGCATACGTATGTACTAAAACTATAAGTGAAGCCAGGAGAGTGGTTATCTGGAGGAGGAGAAGGGGAGCTGCCAGGAATGAGATGCCCACAAAGAAATCTGCCCTAGAGAGTGTCCTGCCAGAAGTCAGATGACATCAACAGAAAGGCTGGATTTCAGATGATCAAACACAGAAGCGAGATGGGGTGGCCGGCCAGAGGAGGCATCCTCCACCGCGTGGAACTGCAGGTGGGCTCCCCAGAAAGGGGACCTCAAAAGAATCCACAAAATCACCTCACAGGACAGGTATCCTTAGACTTCCACCACCCCTGGAGGCACCAACCCCAGATTACTACTGAAGCCACCAAGAAAGACCTTTCCTCCCCTTTCCCCAGCCCTAGAGGGACCCAAAACAGCTGCCAGGGGGTGGGGAGGAAGAGGAAGGAGAACAAGAGAAGATGCCTACCCTCCACCCCGCCCCCTCTGCAGGCTTCTGAGCCTGGGGAAAGGGAAACTTTAAATTGGTTGAGAGTCTGAAGTTTTTATATCAGACTGGACTGGGACTTTTTATTACCCTGTCTGCAAAACCCACCATGAGGCTAGCTCATAAAGATGGTGAATAATGAGACATGTGCCTCCTGGCCCTTTCCTGCATCTCCAAACAACATTCATTCAATTTTCCTAAGGCTGATTTCTATCAATCCTTTTTCATCATTAAGTGAAGTGCTTTGCAGGGTTTTTTCTTGGAAGGATTAAAGCCTTCCTATGCACAAATATTGTTTCTGCCACTGTTGCTAAGAAACACTTTTGTGATATTAATCTCCACTGGAGACCTACCCTCTCCATGTCAAACAATAGAGTTGCTTTTTTCACATGAAAGATTGTTTTTAAAAATCTCAGAATTCTTCCTGATTCAACATAGTTTATATTGTCTCTGTGATCCCCAGAGGTCAGAAGCATTTAAAAAATTTTTTCTAAAAGACAAATGTAGCTAAAATACGTGCCACCACAAACATTAAGTAGCCAAAAAGGCTCCCCTTTGGCTAATAAACATTGCAGGAATTCCTGCCCGGAATCTAATCTGAACTCGGACCGTCTTATCAGAGGAAGATATATTTTAAAAATCCTGATTCACCCATATTACTTAATAAGGAGAAGAATAAGAAAGATGAAAACAAGCCAAAAAGACCTTAAAAAGCACTTATAATTTTACATATCCCTCCCTGCTTCTGCCATCAATTTATACCCCAGATGGTGGACCCACTTTCAAGACCCATAAATGAAAACTTCTTCAGATTCATGCTAGAAAAGACCTTACCTTGTTCTCCTGAGTCCATAGACTGCTGAGAAGCACCCAGGACTTTATGGTGTGGGTACGCAAGTCAACCTCCAGGAAGATATCTACCACAAGCAAAGACTCGGAGGACCAGACTCTTTTCTTAAAGCATTTAGTAAACATAACAACACTAGTAATAGAAAGGAGTGCACCTAACACCTCTCTGTGCAACATCACTATCAGTTAAAACTTCACACATACGTACATTTAAAAAACGATCAAAATTACTCAATAATCTCATTTTCTTCATGGGAAGCCAAAACTTAAAGAAGGAACTCCATGACCCCTACTGCTGATCATTTATTTTCAGTCTAGATGGTCCCTGAAGACTGTGACAGTGTTTACAACTCTCTAAAAATGGACAATAAGATCTTAAAAATAATTTTTGGAGGTCCAAACCAAATATTTGGTGCTATCCAAATGGTGTTTGATAAACTAAAAACTTAGGTTTTATAAAAAGTGATTTTAATGAACAGTGACTTTCTGAGTCACTGTTGTCTCCAGGATACCTTTGCAGGTGTCTTTTGGTTTGCTTTGTTTTGTTCTGGGTTTAAACAACAAACTTCCATTTCCCACAGATCTGGAGGCTGTGAAATCCAAGATCAAGATGTCTGCAGAAGAGGTGTCTGGTGAGAACCCACTTCCTGGTTCCTAGAGGGCTGTCTTCTGCTGTGTCCTTGGAGAGGGTGAGGGAGCTCAAAAATATGGAACACTCCACGAATTTTCATCTCATCCTTGTGCAGGGGTCATGCTAATCCTCTCTGTATGGATCCAATTTTAGCAGTATGTGTACTCCAAGACACATTTGGATCCCAATCCTCACTTGTTCTCTGATCAAATGGAAAAACCACCACATTAATTCTGTTTGGACTAGTTGTCACTATGACCGCACATGCTCTTGTTGCTTCTTGCTAGAGAGATTGTTCCCTAGTCTTATCTCCACAACGCAGACGCTTCTACCAGTGATCTTGCCCTGACTGTAAAATACTAGTTTCTAAAACAGCGTGCAAGGTTATTCGTTGGTCCAGAGTGAGCTTGTCCCAAAGCCTGTTTTGTTAAATACGTTGATTTCCTGAGCTGACCACTGACTAGAGTAATGTTCTGCTGTCACTGTCATTAGTAGCTTTACCCTGCTTTTCTATCTCCCAATCCAGGGCTGTCCCCAAAACGTCACGGGATGAACCTTAAGTCAAAACACCCAAGTTCTGGTGACTGTCTCTATCTCAAAAAAGAATATGACATTCTAATTTATTTTAATATTGTAATACACTAAACATCATTTCACAGTTAAGCTTGGCTCAGAACTAACAAAAACCTAAATAGAAAACTCAGTCAAATAAGTAATTCAAATAAATTCATAAACCTACAATCATCCACCCATGCCCCCACCCATTCACTCAGCCCACAAATATTACCCAACATTTACAAAGTCCCCAGGCACTATACTAATTGCTTGGAACAGCTCCATGATCAAAGCAGACAAAATCCCTGCCCTTATGAAGCCACCATAGTAGTGGAGATGGGGGAGGGGAGGGGAACAGGAGGTGGGTGCTGCTTGGCTGGTGCCGGTATCTCTGATGAGGGTGCGCTGAAGCTGCTTCTGCAAGTATTAAAAATACTGCAGAGTGGATTCGGTTGCTGCTACAGAAAGGAACTGCCACTGCTGGGGTGAAGATCTGTAGCTGGAGAGGTGCTCACGGGAAACCGGGAGGAGCAAGTCCCCTCTCCCTCCTCCATCCCTGAAATTTCCCCCCTCCATCACTGCAACCTCCCTCCTCCATCCCTGCAACATCCCTCCATCCCTGCAACCTCCTTCAGGCATTGTCTATGCAGAGTTTAACAGGGACCAGCTGGAAAAGCAGAAATATCATTTGCAGAATCCCAGCCCCAGCATCACAAAGAATATAGGAAGGTAAGTTGGAGCCAAAATAGCTTGTAACTGGCACAATAATAAACAGATAATTTAGGTTAGAAGATGATAAGGGCTACGAGGGGAAGAAAAGAACAAAGTAAAGAGAATCAGGAGCTGGGGTGGGTGTCACATTTTAATAGGGTGATCAGGGTGGGCCTCATTGAGAAGGTGATATTTGAGCTATAACTTAGAGGGATGAGATTTGCCACTGATCTAACAAGGATCCTCTCCAAGGTGCCCTCAAGGTAGCCACTGTCCAGGACCAGCAAAATTCACTCCTTCAGGTTTTTCTTACCCAGATTTATATTTAAGAGACAGAACTGCTCCAGTTTCTCACATTTCCCTTACTAATCCTATGTAAACAGGTGCTTTAAACTGACTCTCAGGGACATGGGCTTACAAAGTCCTCTCCTAATACTGAAAAGATACCTGATCTGAGGGACTTAACACAGGTAGAGTCACCTGGCATGACTCCATATTCCAAGAACGTCCTAGAGATAGCTTCTTCTCTGAAACAGAGACTTACTAGGTACAAACACATACACACGCACAAAGATATTCTTAAATCTATGAGAATACAGATGCCAAGGCTGGGTATAAACAAATTGGTAAAATCTGTCCAGTTACATCAGAAACCATTTTAAACATAGGCATATTCCACTACATGAAATATAAGGTCTTTTCTGATAAAAAGTAAAAGCCTGAGTGGAATGACCCACAGAGTCAAATACCTTTAAAATACAAATCAGAACCACGAGGAGACACCACAACACTCCCATCAGAACAGCTGAATTGAAAGACTGTCAACAAGTGTTCACAAGGATCCGGAGCAACTGGAATGCTCGTATCTTGCTGGTGGGAATATAAAGTGGTGCAACCTCTTTGGAAACCCGTTGAACAGATTTTTCTAAAGTTAAATATATGGCTACCTTCTCATTCAGCAATCCAATCCTAAGTATATACCCAAGGGAAAGTCTGGACAAAAAGACATGCACAGAAATGTTCCTAGTAGCTTGATTTGTAATAGCCAATGACTGGGAACAATTCAAATTTATCGAATGATAAACAGATAAGTAAATTGCAGCAGAGGCCTGCAATGGGCTGCTACTCAACACCACCAACAACAAAGCAGCTGTCTGCACACTTGGAACCCAGCAGGACCCTAGGGGGCCTTTCTGAACAGACCACCCCATGCCCTCCGCCTGCCTCTTGTTTGTAGAAAAACTTTAGCCTCCTAGGCCTTCCCCGAGTTCCAAAGAATAAACCCAATCAGAGAAGTGAGAAAATGCAGAAGCAAAGGAGCACAATCAAGCTAGACAAAATAATAATAGTTTAGCCATTAAACAAAGTCCAGGAACTTTAGTTCCTCCTCAGGGGTATAGATAATATTCTGAGCCATATCTTTTGAGCTGTTTTGCAGATACTGAAATCCCCAGCAGGTGGAAGAAGTTAATTGTATGCTGCCCACAAGCACATAGACCCTAGACTGGTTGGAACCAGAAGGTTGATTATGTTGACCCTCAATTACCTCACCCCCAGCCAATCAGAAGAATGTCCACGAGCTGATCACACACCCATCACCCTGTCTTTAAAAACCTTTCCCTGAAAGCCATTGGGGAGTTTAGGCTTTTTGAGCACTAGCTACCTGGACTAGTGCTTGGCACCTGCAGTAAACGCCGCACTTTACTTCGCTACAACGCGGTGTCAGTAGACTGGCTTTACTGTACACAAGCAAGCAGACTCAAGTTTGGTTCAGTAACACACTCGACAGCTTCACTGAATCTCAGAAAAAGAAATGTTGAGCAAAAGGAGCCCCACGCAAGAGTACACACCATACATGCAAGAGCAGGCAAAACTGATGATCACAGAAGTCAGAACTGTGGTTACCTCCTCCAGCAGGGGCTGGTACAGACTGGGAAGGGCACGAGGAAGCTGGCTGGGTTGCTGAAAACATTCTCTGTCTTGAGCTGGGTGATGGTCACATGGATGTGTACATGTGTGAAAATCCATCAAGCATTTAAGATTGTCATGGGTCTGGATGTTGTAATATGTATGCTTATCCCTTAATAGAAAAAACGAAAAAGAGAGGAAGGGAGGGGACCAAGCATCCTTCCTTAGGAAGAACAGTAAGAAATCAAGTAGTGTATAATAACCTGCTGACTGCTCAAAGAGAACTCTGTGCTTAAATCTATCACATATGACGTGGCTTCATCAACCAAGAGAAACACATTAGAATGAACCAATTATAAACAAAATTCAAGCTGCCATAAAATCTTTAAAGGTTATTCTAGTCAGCTCCACAAACTGGACAAGCGCCCTGGATGGACACTAAGAAGGAAAACCCCTGAAATACTAAAAATTTGTCCTCTTAGTTTTATGCCTGTGTTTTGTCTTACATGACAAGTGGTGGGGCTGTACATCTCCCCATGGACAAACTAAAGCAGGTCCTAATCAAAAAGGCAGTTTACCAAATACACATAAATCAAAAAGAAAAAAGGAAACAAATGGTTTGGAGATAGTGCTTATCCAACTAGAAATGTGATCATTATTCTTTAGAATAATAAAGGAGGATGTGGAAGTTTGGCTGGCACTCAGTGTTTGAGAAAACAATTCAAAAATTATGCTTCTCTGTCTCCACAATAAAATATAAACATCTGAAACCACCTAACCAAGTTGATGACAAAAGCCAGTTCATTAACTGCAAGATATTTTTCAGACAGCTGGCCAGCCACACAAGTTCCTCCCACCCCAACTCCTGCCGAAGGACAGTTCAGGAATATAAAAAACGTTTGATTCGTAAAGGAGCAACACAATGTCCAACATCAGGGGCTACCTGGGTAAGTTGCAATATAGCCATATCTTGTAATATTGAGTGACCCTTAAAAATTATGAAGTAGAAATCTACTTGTTGACATGGCCAATAAACACATAAAAATATGCTCAGCTTCAATGAAAATCAAAGAAATGTACATTTAAACTCAAAGAAATGTATTTTATAAGATTATCTGTGGGAAAAAAACAAGTCTAGGAACAACCTAAATGTCCATCCATAGGGGAATGATTGAATAAGTTATGATGTACCCATACTATGGAATACTAAATGGAACAACAAAGTTGAAGTAGATCTATGTGCTTTGACAAAGAAAGATATCTATTATATATAATGAATTATTTTCAAAGCCACAGAAAAATACGTATAGAGAAGCTTTTCCACTTAAATTTCAATGTTTACAGACTCACAGAAGTAAAAACGCCAGAGAAAAGAATGTCAACCATTCCTTCCACCAACAGATGGCGCCGGCTACAGTGAAAGGTTGTTTTCCATTGAACAATGAACAACACTGTTCATTACTGACTGTTGTCGTCCTTGTGCCCAAGGAACTTTTCACCGTTATCAACTCCATACTAACCAATTAACATAAAGCCAATGAGAATCTTGAAAGCACTCATAACAGGCAAACAATTACAAAAGAAGCAAAAGTAGAAATAACATTTATTTGAAAAGCAGTGAGAAAATGAGGAATAGAATTTTACATGAGCATCTGGAAGGAATTGTCACAGTGGGAATGATTTTAAAGCACCAAAAATAAAGGATGCAATAGAAGAAAAGAGCTGGGTCTATTCAGGCAAAACTAAGCAGGAAGCAAAAAAGGAAAAGTGAGACTGATGAAATGGGAAAAAGTTTCAATCTGTGGCTAAGGAATCAGAATCGAATCAGATATCAACCAACTAATTTGTCTGGAGGTAAGGTAGTGGGAAGGGTTAAAGTTTAAGCCCAAATTTACATTAGCCCTTATGAATTTAAGGAGAAGAAAAGGGATGAGCCCCAGGGCCAGGAGAACCCCATCCCCAGGTAACCCTGGGTAACCAAGGATGGTTCCTGGTGACTGCTCACTCCACCAAGCAGCTCCACTGCTCAAGGTGTCCCTCAACCCCCTAGAGAGAAAAAACACTGAGAGGAGGCAGTCTTCCTAAATTGATTCCACAGCCCTGAGGCTTGGAGAAAGAGGGAATAGTAAATAATATTTCTGGCAGAAATAGACTCACAGACATAGAAAAACTGTGTTTACCGAGGGGGAAAAAGGGGCAGGGGGATAGATTAGGAGTTTGGGATTAACAGATACACATCATTATATATTAAACAAATAAACAACAAGGACTTACTGTATAGCACAGGGAACTATATTCAATTTCTTGAAATGAGCTGTAATGGAAAAGAATCTGAAAAAAATGTACGTATATATGTGTATGCATAACTGAATCTCTTTGCTGTACATGTGAAACTAACATTGTAAATCAACTACACTTCAATAAAAAATAAGAATAAAAAATGTTTCTGCTTGCATCCTAACCCTGGTGTAGGGCTTTTGTATGGCCAACATCACCTCCCAGGTACCTGCCTCAGAGGAAGGTGAAGATTTGTCCTAAGATACCATGGAGGGTGCAGGCAGAAGCAAAGCAGACCCATAAACCAAACTTAACAAGTCCTGATGAAACAGTTATCCAAACACACATACAAATCAAAAAAAAAAAAAAAAGGAAGCAAAATCATTTTCCTCCAGACCCACCCCCACCGCCACTGCAGGCTTCCTCCACCCAGGCTGCAGGTACCTACCTCCCAAATTCAAGTTCAAGACAGCCTCCATCTGGGGGTGGGGGTGGCAGTGCAAAGAGGACTCATGGTTAATTTGGTGGCCTTGTGGTTATTTTCCATTGGTTCTGGAATTCATGTTTCCCTCTGCCTTCCATAATTTCTCCAGGCTTGATTTTAAGGAAGGGAACTAGTAATCCAAGCTAGTTCACCATCTAAAATTATTATAAATTATTGTTGAAATATAATTTGCACGCAGAAAAAAACACATAGCTCTTAAGTGCATAGTTTGATGAGTTTTGACAAATGTATGAAACAAGAATACCAATATCTAAAACAAGATGTAGGACATTTTTATCAACCCAGAAGATTTCTTCATGAACCTTCATGAACGTTCATGAACCCTTGACAGTCAAGCCCCTTCAGAGGTGACCATGGTTCTGATTTTTACAACCATATATTAATTTCTACCTGTTCTTGAACTTTATATCAGTGGAATCATACAGAGTATTACCCTTTTGTATCATGCTTCTTTCGTGCAACCCTAAATGTATTTTGAAATCTTAAAAAAAAAAAGTTTACTTTTGAAGATAGGTTGTAGGATGGCTAAACTCATCTACTTGAGTCAGGTAAGTACCATTTACTTTGGGGGTAACCCACTTCACTTAGTTTATGCCCCATTCCACTTATCTGGGAAAAAATATCTGGAATAATGATTCATCTTAATACAAAAATATAGAAGGAAACTTAATTAACAGCAAATTCTATAGCAAATATGAAGCCCACAAATAAAAATTGAACATCACTTGAAATTCACATTTGACATTACCGCCCTTGGTCACTAAAGGGGCAGGCAGGGAGCCTTCCGGTCCTGAGTTCTCTGCTTTGTGCCCTTTTTCCAGCCCTATTCCCTGATGGTGTTTCCTTAATTTTCCAAAAGTCTGACCTCATCCTGAGAGCCAATTCACCTCCTTATCAAGTACAAGAGGGGCCTTTCATATCATTTTCCATTTACTAGAATTTTCTTTTCACTCTTTTCTCCCCTCAAAAGGAAATTTTCCCTCTTGATGGAAAAAAGAAAATAAAATTCCTTTCCAGCAAGAGGTCTGTGATCATGACCTCCAGAAATGGTCCTTAGTAAAGAGACTCGTGGGTGAACAGGAATCTCCAAGAATTACCACAATAATGCACAGTAAGAAGTGATTTGCTTCTGTGGTTTGTGTGCACAAATGTGGTCCCATCAACAGATAGAAAGATTGTGGTCCAACAGCTAACATGTGTGAAGGGGCAGGATGCCAGCTGCCTCCTTTCTAGGGTTCCTGGCCCCAACTTGTATCTCTCTGGGGGCTGCCAGAAGGTATCTCCCAGGT
The DNA here is from genome assembly GCF_009834535.1 of Camelus ferus. NCBI lineage: Eukaryota > Metazoa > Chordata > Mammalia > Artiodactyla > Camelidae > Camelus > Camelus ferus. The sequence continues at coordinate 16,592,343 of NC_045708.1, read as the reverse complement.
TCTCTGCCCACATCCAACCACTCCGAACTGCACATCTTGTTGTCCCTCTTGGACCAAAGCTCCCGTCTCCCCGTGTGACAGTCCCTAATGTGGCCTCAAATGCCGCCCAAACCACTGCTGCCTGAGGCACCAGTCTATCGATCATCATCACACTGACCTGGACACCAGCGCCCCGCTTCCCTTCTGCAGCTTTGACATCCCCCCCCCCCCACTGCCAACTCCTTAGCAACTAACAAAGATAAACAAAGCCGGACCAGAGTTAAAAGAGCAAAAACAGATTTTATTCAGTAACTACCGACAGTAGAAATATTGCTGAGATCTGTCCACTGTGCACAGAGATGACTAGGACATTTTAAAGGGAGAGTGAGGGAGTAGGGAGGGGACAGACTGGGAAAGGAAGGCCCTCTCCTTCCCGATGATTACCTTTCAAAGAGATGACTCTCAAGTCCTTAGGAAAGACACTCTGGAGTTGTAGGAGATACATATACATCTCAAAGAAACTGAGGGAGAATAAACTCTTTTTAGTAAATGCACCAAGAAAGGGAGGTGTGGTGTTGGCTAAAACAAACAGTAAATTCTTTTGACAGCCCCGAACTTTTCCAGGCAGGAACTCAAAAGGAGGCTCAAAGGTCTCAGGGACATGCCTTACGCTGCCAGAAGCCACACTAGGACTGGTCATGTCTCTTGTGTAGGGGTTTAGACGCAGTCACCATGTGCCAAGAGCCCTTGCATTTCTCACTACCATCCCCCAGATGCCACCCTTGGGCTACTGACCTTGCTGTTGCCACTTACCTGCCTGCCACCCACCTCAATTCTTGTCCACAAGCTGCCAACAGCACCACCCCCAGTTGCCACTTATACATCTGACCCTGCTGCCTGCCTGTCTGCTGCTGGCAGGGGAAGGACCCAACTTTCGCTTGGGTTTCTGGTGCTACAACTCTCTCAGGTTTTACACCCAGAGCATTCTCCTTCTCCAGAATAACCAGGAGCCACCACCAAAGTGTTCCAGCTACAGCCTCACCCTACGCGGAGGACCACTGCACGCACCCATCCAAGTCCCCATATCTAAGCCTGGCGTGGCCAGATTCATTCTTCTGTGTTGTCAGCTCTCCCTGGAACACAATTCCACTGATACAGTGAATTTGGACAAGTCACTTTATTTGCTCAAAATACTTACTGGGAAAAATAAAAAACATAATCATTTCTATTCCATGAGTGTTATGTTTTTGAAGATGGGTGTACCCATGTATGCTTTCTATATGCAGAGAAAATGTCTGGAAGATCACACAAGAGACTGAATAGTGTTTGGAGAGAGGAGCTGTGGAAGAAGGAAGCGTAACTTCCATATGTTTGAGAATTTACAAATGTGCATTACATTTATAATAAAAGAAAATTCATTGAGCACTTGGCTATGTACCAGGCACTCTGCTAGGCATTAGGATCAAAAAATGAGCTAGATACTGTCCCTACCCTCAGAAAGTTCCCAGCCTAACAGTGCCAGCCATGCAAACAGACCACTGAGAGCACTCTGAACAGAGAGCGGAAAGGCACAAAGAAGCAAGTGGACAATCCTACGAAGCAGGGCAGGGAATGAGCACACCAGGACAGACTGAAAAAGTTCACAGAGGGGGCTTTAAAATAAGTAAATCCTGGTTGAATAAGTGGGGGAGGACCTGAGAGTAGGGGTGGAGGGGGTGACACTTCCCCACTCTGGACTTCGGATCTTCATCTCTAAAATGAGGGAATTGGGCTAAGCTATCTTGGGCACCACTACCAGGTCTGAAGCCCTAGCCTTCCTTCACCTTCTCTCTCTCTCTGTTCAGGTAGCATATTCATCACACAGTGAAAATTACAAAACTGATATATCCAGGGAAGCTCAACATGTGGACAGAGCTGTAATCAGGACTCTTAAGCAGACTTCTGCAGACAAATATTGGTTTGTCTTCTGTGACTCAAATGCCACATATGTGAATTTCAGAGGTCAGGTGTAGGGAAGAAAAGTGTTTCCTCTAACTATCTTACTTAAGTTCCTCAGCTGGAGCTCTGTAACACAAGACAGATTAACAAGGGAAAGCAAACAGAACTTTGTTAACAAGTGTATTTCATATAAACACGGGAGAAACTCAGAGATGCATAACTCAAAGAGGTGGCTTAGAACTCAGGCTTACGTGGCATACATAGCACCTTCAACAAAGAATAATAAATCTGTAGAGCAATGGCAGGACAAAGGAAAAAATTTTAGACTTTAAAGGGCAGCAAACTGTGCGAAGGTAAATATATGGGGGGAAAATTAATGGAATAGGGTTTGTTTGCAGATTCCTTTGGTGCTGCCTCTGGGCTGATAAGAGTCTAGAGTCTTACAGTAAAGGAAAATATATATCCTGCCTTTAGGCAGAGAGGGGGAAGATATAGAGAGCTTTCCCTACATTTGTTATTTCTTAATTGCCTTCAGCTCAAAATTATTCTTACATTAAAAAGGTGTATTTTGACATATTCTGGTTTACTTCACAAGTTATGCGGACTATCCACCCATCTGTAGATGGAATCACTGAAAAAAAATTAGATATTATAAAACAGGACAGTGTCTTATCCTGGCACCTGTTACGGAAATGACAGGCCAGCCAAGAAACAAGCACCACTCGGAGGGTAGGAGTACTCAGAGGTATTACGCCGGCGGGCTCAGAGGGGCTTCTGCTCCGAAGCTCTGAGCACCTCAAAGACGTGTGCATGAAGTTTTATAGGGTTAATTACAAGCTTGGGATATTTGGCCAATAGGCATGAAACAGCCTTAGCAGCATCATTATCACAAAAGTAGAGGCAGGGAGGCAGCAAAACAACATTTCAAGGCCAGATATGTCTCTTTGAAAATCCAGCTGGCTAGCAAAAAATACATGAACAGGGAATCAGCAAACCAACACTAATTAACTTAGATTTACGAGTTAGCCCAGCAGATCTCAAATCAGTAATCCGACACTTGTTACACTTAGATTTGTGAGTTAGCTTGTTAGCCCAGCCCGACTTTTCCTTCACACACCCACGGCCAGTTCCTAGAAGGTCAGCAAAATCATGCAGCGAGATGGGAAAGAACACTAGAGTCAGGAAACTGAGTTCAAATCTGGATCCAGATGCGATCTTGGGCAAATTATTCTCCAAATTATTCTGTTTCTCCTTTTACATATAATTTATAAGTTACTGAGCCTCCATGCACCTACCCAAGACTAAAAATCAATTTCATACATAATCACATTAAAACACAAACATACACAAACACTCATGCACACACACCTCCAAAGACAAAAGATGAGCAATGAGTGTTTTTCCCAAAAGTTTTCAGGAGGGAATTATAGTACATATGCCATAGCAAAACTTCTCCAAAAATCTTGGCTTTGTAGAGGAAGAAAGTAATTTTCCTTTTATACTTACAAGTTCTTAGCTGAGACCCCTGTAATAAAAGACAGAGAAAAACATAAAAGAGAAAAGCAAGCAGAAGTTTATAAACATGGTAGCTTATAGACACGGGAGAAACCCAGGAAAAATGAGTACCCCAAAGAGATGGCTTTAGAATTCAAGATTAAATATCGTCTTAATAGAGAAAGAGGTGAGGAGATGTAGGCTGCTTAGGGGAGAGTAGTGATTTTTAGGAAGGATGAATATGCTCTCAGAAGAATATATGGGTGGTAAGATAGTTGGCGACAAAGTTGTCCAGGTGTGGTATTGACAGCCAGGCTCCTCTCCTGTGATAAGAATGAGTCTTCCCTGGTTGATGAAACTCCCAGGGAAGGGATTTATGACAATCGAGTTCTTTTGGAGGATTTAGCTTACGGCAGATAAGGGAGTTCAGAGAAAGCCTCTCAGTGCATTTGTTTCTCAAGTCCTTACAGCTCAAAATAATGTTCTAAAGCAGCATACTTTGGGATGTGGCATGTCCTGAATGCCTACAGTCATATTTTGGGGTGGCAGGTCCTGCAGCCCTTCAGCTCTTTCCTCAAGTTCCTGTCCCTTTAGCAGCTGCCAGAGTTGTTTCTCTCTCAGTCTTTTCCTCTGTCTCTCCTTCTCTCTCTCTCTCTCTCTCTCTGCCTCTCACCTTCCAGCTCCTCTTCACCCTCTCAGCTGCTGATCCCTCTCCAGCCTTACCCTCAAAGTCCAGCTAGCCTTTTCTTATGAAGAGCAGTGACTCCACCTAACCCCCTCTCTAGATGATTACAAATAATCATTAAAATATTTTTGGTCTCAAAAACTGGGGGAAGAACATAGACCTCGCCAAGTCTTTGGGAAGATTAAATGAGAAAAGTAAGTCTAGTGCCCAAACAGAGCAGACTCAGCACGTATATGTTCCTCTTTTGCCTTCCTTTCTCTTGGACAGTCGTGGATGTTCAGATGTGGAGAATGGGGCAGAAAAGAACTCTGCCCTAAGGAGAACTGTCGATCACTGGAAACCAGACTTTGTACTGAGATTTTAGGGTCTGTGATTGAGTCCTCTACCCACCCTCCCACACACACACATCTTTCCAAAGTCCCCACAATCCCCCTTCACCCCGTCACCGTACTGCCCTCAAACATTCCTCTTTGCAGTCACTTCCTTATCTGATTCTTTCCCCACCTGTTCTTAGCTACCTAGTGGTAGATGTTCGTAGACTTCCCTAAATAGGCAGGCAAGTTGCTCACTGATAAAGGACCCTGCTCCCCCTTCTTGTTGCCTTGAAATCCCCACTCTACCCTTCTCACAAGATATTGGTAGTGTTACCAAAGCCAATTTGGGTTCACTCACCAGACACACAGCAAAGCTAATCTACTGACACCAGGTTGTGGTGAAGGAAAATACAGTATTTATTGCAGGGGGCCAAGCAAGTAGAATGGGAAGCTTATGCTCAAAAGACCTGAACTCCAGGATGGCTTTCAGGGAAGGGTTTGTAAAGGCAACATTTGGGGTGAGGGTTGCAGCTCGTGGACTTTCTTCTGATTGGTTGGTGGTGTGGTAACAGGATGATGTTTCTGGAATCTTAATCATCAATCTCCTGGTTCCACCAATCTGGGGTCTACGTGATTGTGGTCAGCATGTAATCAACATCTTCCATCTGAGTGGAACAATTCTACAGAACAATTCAAAGATCTGTGTCAGATTGTTATGTATATTCCTTGAGGAGGCACTTGGATTCTGTTTTATTGGCTGAACTATTGTTTCTTGACTGCTTTTCATTTGTTTCTGCATTTCTTCACTTCCTTAGTTAAGAACTGCTTGAGTCTGCTCTTTGGAACTCAGGGAAGGGCTGGGAGACTAAAGCCTTTTTCTACAAACAGGAAATGCGGGACACAGAGGGGCTTTTATACTTGGAAAGGCAGAGTCCTACTCAATTTCAATCTCCCCTTTTCCTCAATCCTGAGGGGACAGAGTGGGACAACAAAGGGAATATCATTTTGGACAGAGAGGTTAATCATAAACTTGGCAGGGGAATGCAGTTTTAGGGGAGCTGGGTTTCAGTAGCTCTGGTTCCTGTGAGCAAAAACCAATCACACCCAGTCAGGGCTGCCTCAAATCATGCTTTGTGGCAGTTTCTTCTAAAGTTTAATACGGATTTACCACATGACACAGCCATTCCTCTCCTGGTATTACCCAAGAGAAATGGAAGTATATGTTCACACAAAGATTTGCGCACAAGTGTACATAGCAACTTTATTTGCAATAACTGAAGATGGAAAGCAACCCAGATGTCTATCAACAAGAGAAGAGACAAGCTATGGTCATGTTACTGAGTCCAAGCTTGTACTGCTCACCACACCACAGGCCAACAAATCGAGAGAGGAGTTATTGAGGCAAGGAATAGCTACTTTATTCAGAAAGCCAGCAGACTGAGAAGATGGTGAGCTAGCGTCCCAAAGAGCCATCTTACCCAAGTTAGAATTCAGGCTTCTTATATACTAAAAGGGAAGGGGATGTGGCTGACTGTTGCAAACTTCTTCCTACTGGAACCCTTTGTACTTGCAGCTGTCCACAGTGCTCCTATAAACTTCCAACAACACAAATGTTAGTCTCTGTTCTGCAACTTTTTACCTCTATATGGATGGAAAAGTGTTACATCTTTAAAGGTCAGAGACTTGAGAATGGGCTGTGCTGCATATTTCAATCTATAGGCAACACTGTTTTACAAAGGTGCAGAGCCCAGGTCACTAAGTGCAGGCAACACAGCCCAAGAGTTAGAGTTACAGAATAGATGGAGTCAGGTTGTTCCCTGTTACATTCATTCCGTACAGTAGCACTAGCAATAAAAAAGCACAAACAGGCAACCCCACCGATGAATCTCAAAAACCTTATGCCAAACCAAAAAAAAGCCTGCCACAAAAGTGCATGTACTAGATGATTCCATCTACATGAACAAGAAAAAGCAAAATGAATCCATGGTGACAGACAGCTGATCAGTGGCTGCCTGGAGCCAGGCATGGGGGTGGGGGGTGGGGAGCATAACTGCAAAGCAGCAGGAAGAAACTTTGGGAGTTGATGAAAAAGTTTTGTTAATTTTAATGGTCCTTACCCAAGTCAAAACCCATTGTCAAAACTCATTGAACTGTACAGCTAAAATGGGTGTATTTTATTGTATGCAAATTCCTTAGTAAAGTCAGCTTTTAAAAAACCATTCTGTTTCTGTGGGGCTCTCGGAGGCAGACTCTAAATATAACATCTGGAACCAAACAATTGAAAGGAGTTATCCTAGTGTCCCAAGGGAAACCATCCCCAATCCCAAATCTAGGGTGCCCTGGAGAACACCCTACCCCCACCCACCCACGCCCAGAAGTCTTTCCCACCCAGGGTTCGATTTGTACAAGTTCAGAAGCTGATTGAAAGAGGTTTTCTAACTCAGTTCCTCCGGCTGCAGCTGAGAGCAGGCCTGAACTATTTCAGGCCCAAGGGCAACATCCTTGAGAAGTTCTATCTGGAAGGAGTGGGAGATCACCATGGCAACCTGTCCCAGGCCCAGCCCTGGCCAGGCTCCAAGGCACACAAATAAAGCCATTGGAATGTGGTGTGGGGCAAAGGGCGGAGTGGAGAGAAAGTTGCCAAGTTTCCATGAAAACCAATAATGTGAGGTCTCTCGCCCTGGGAGCTGCCAGTGGGGGAGCTGGGGCCCCTCACAGGATCAACCCAGGGAAATATAACACATTCATAGACACACACACACACACACTCATATCCTGCTTGGAGGACAACAATGCTGCTTATTGAAAAAGAGGCTTGATGAAATGAGAGCCCTAGCTTTAGAGCCTGACAAACAGCCATTCCTGTGCTCAGTGACACTTCCTAGTGACCTCGGGCAAGTTTCTGAACTAGCTGTCCATTTGGCCCACTTCCTCCCCTCCTCCACATCTTTGCACAGAGGTCAGCTTCTCCATGAGATCTTTCCTGATAACCTTACATCAAATTGCAGCCTCCATTGCCCCAAACTCCTGCTCTGCTTTATTTTTCAGCATTTAGCACCACCTGACATATGATATATTTTACTTATTCATCTGGTTTGTTGCCTTGTTAATGTCAGTTCCACAAGGCAGAGATCTTGGTCTATTCATCTCTGCTCTCTCCCCAATGCCTAGAACAGTGTCTGGCATATAGTAGGTGCACAAGAAACATTACAGAGCATGGACTTCTCTGAACATCCATTTCCTCATCAGCAAAATGGGAATAATTCTATCCCTAGAGGGTTCACATGAGGGTTAAAGGAGTGGGTTTAAGGCTGTGAGTTTGGTGCCCAGCCCTTAGTGGGGGCACTAGTGCAACTCACAGTTACAACCTTTGTTTGGTGAGGCTTGATCCTGAGCAGGACCCTCGTGACCACCCTTCCACACTTTGGTCCGCTTTTAAGAACAACTTTCCTGGGCTCTTACCTTGCCACCCTGACCCCGGAGTCCAAGAACTTACTTGTGTCCTCGTTCTGCAAAACCGCTAGATATTAAAGACTATGGAATCAGCGATTCCATCCACAGAGGCATTTTTCTTTCTCTAAATATTTGCTAGGAAAATTTTTCAAAATTAAAAAAAATTTTCAGGAGACTGAGCAAATGAATGAATTCACTCTTAGAAAAGAAAAGTCTTAAAAACTGTACAGACCATTTGTACAGGAAGGAAATGTTTAACCTGTAAACGAAGAAAACAGGTTATTTCTTGCCTCCCAAAAATGTGCCAGGTGGCGTGTAAGGCACCTGACACATCTTGATGTTTTTTCATCCATGTCAGCCTTACAAGGAAGGCATCTAAGAATGAGGAAACTGACCTCAGGACACTGGCCTGAGGGCTCAGAGCATTAAGTCATGGGGCAGGAGCTGAACCCAGAGTTGTCAAGCCCCACAGTATGTGTTCTTCCTGCGGTCCCACCCCCACCTCCTTTGAAAACTCATTTGGTAAAAGGCCTCTTTGCCAAGCTAGGGACTTTGGATACATCCTGTAGCCAATTCTAAAAATAAAAAAAAGCAACTGAATATAAATACATATTTAAACTACTAAAGAAGGAGGAATTATTTCTGCCAGAAATAATCAGAAAGGCTACAGTGAGGAGGTGGGATTGCATTGGGACTTGTATTTCTGTTTCATTAACTCATCTTTGCGGATTGGCTTTTGGTTCCAACATGTGACAATGAACGGCACTTTCTATTCATATGAGTTTTCCATCTTGTCATATTTTCAGCAGGACACTCCTTTGGGATCCTTTATTTTTATTTATAGCCTTTTACATCAGTTCGTTGCCAGAACTTAGCATGTTCTGGCAACAGCAACTTTCAGAGGGGCTAGAGCCTCCAACACCATAAACCTTTATAAAAGCAGAGAGCGTGGAATTCAGACTCTGCTTAAACCAACTCTCGTGTTCAGTGACTTCATGTAGGTAGCTTGAAATTAGCCAAGGTGAAAGTATATGGCATAAACCAAGAAATGCTGCAAATCAAGGCTCTTTTTTTCCCTCTAGAGACCTGGTTGTTAAACATTGCATCAACACACAACTGGCTTAGCTATTGTGAAAGAGCAGAAAGAATTCTGGATAGAAGTCAGAAAACTTGAGTTTTAGCCCGGCGACATTACCAGCTCACTTCAACTTAGATGAGTCATCTCACCTCTCTGGGCCTCAGTTTCCTTTTCTATTAAATGGAGGGAGATTAACTATAGATATAAAGTCAGGATTGTGAGGTTCCGAGTTATTCCTCATGAAGAAAACAGCCTGATTACTTAAAATTGCCAAGATGTGGAAGCAACCTAAGTATCCATCAACAGATGAATGGATAAAGAAGATGGTCAAATGAGCCAAGTAGGGAACACAGGAAGGGAAGTAGATTACAGGAAGGGAAGTGGATTTCAGGGAGAAGGTGGTGAGTCTCATTTTGTATGTGTATCAATTTAGGAATGTGTTCATCTGCAAAAAAAAAAAAAAATCACACACACACACACACACAGTGGGATACTACTCAGCCATAACAAAGAATGAGATTTTGCCATTTGCAAAAACATGAATGGACCTGGAGGGTATTATGCTAAGTGAAATAAATCAGACAGAGAAAGACAAGTACTGTATGATATCATTATATGTGGAATCTAAAAAATACAACAAGTTAGTGAATATAACAAAAAAAGCAGACTCACAGATTTAGAGAACAAACTGGTGGTTACCAGTGGGGAGAGGGGTGAGGGGAGGGGAAAGATAGGGGTAGAGGATGAAGACATACAAACTACTATGTATAAAATAAGCTACAATGATACATTGTACAAAACATGGAATATAGCCAATATTTTATAATAACTATAAATGGGGTATAACCTTTAAAAATTGTGAATTACTATATTATACACCTGTAACTTACATAATATTGCACACCAACTCTACTTCAATAAATTAAAAGAAAGGAAAAAAACAGCTTGAAAGTTCTTCATGCAATTTTCAATATTAGGGGGGAAAAAAGAAAACCAAACATGAACCCTGGATAAGCCCAAATAGGTTAACTTAAGTAATAAATTGTGTTTAGTGGTTAAAATCTTTCAAAATCTGAAATCCAAGGAAAAGATTAAAAAAAAAAAAAAAAAGCAGTCAGCCCTCTGTTCCCATCAATCCAATGTACTGAGTCCCTGAAATGGGGCAGGCACTGCTGGTCACTGATGTTATCACGCTGAAGAAGGCACAGTCCCTGCTCCCAGGAGCTTACAGACTAAGGAGACAGACAAGTCGTAATAAATGTCCATGCTCTGGAGTAAGAACCAGCTTTCAGAGAGCACACAGCAGGGGCACCATCAGTGTTGGGAGAGACAAGGATGGCTTCTTGGGAGAAGAGCTGTCTAATGGGAATTAAAGCCCCGCTGTCAAACAGGGTAGGAACATTGGGGAATTGCAGGCAGGGAATGTAGCTGAAAGGCACGGCACTATTGCTGCTGGGAAGGCACACAGGGTCTTTTGTAGCAGGTAAGGGAGTTCAGAATCTATCCTTAGGGTACCGGGAAACCATCGAAACGTGTGTAAACAGGAGAGTCATTTGAGTTTAGGAAGCTCATTCAGGCTATTATATGGAGCAGGGATGGAAAGGAAGCAACACTGGAAGCTGGGGGATCAGTTCAGAGGCTCCTGCAGCAAAATGAGAGTCTGGTGACCTAGGGTAGAGGGTGAATCATTAAGGGCATGGATAAGTCCCCTGAAGCTGCCATAACAAAGTACCACAAATTTGGTGGCTTAAGTAACAGAAATGTGTTCTCTCACAGTTCTGGAGGCTAGAAGTCCAAAATGTTGGTGTCAGCAGGGCTGCACTGAGACTCTGGGTAGGATCTGACTTCCTCCTCCGTGGCTTCTGGTGGGGCCATCGATCCTTGGTGATCCTTGGCTTGCAGGTGCATCTCTCTAATTTCTGCCTCCGTCGTCAAATGGTGTTCTCCCTGTGGGTCTGTCTCTTCACATCTTGTTCTTATGACACCAGTTGTATTGGATTAAAGACCCACCCTGCTTCAGTGTGATCTCATCTCAACTAATTACATCTGTAAAAAGTCACATTCTGAGGTTCTGGGGGCTAGGATTTTAAGATAGCTTTCTTTTGTTGGGGTGGGGATACAATTCAGCTTGTAACAGGGAGAGATTTAAAAACTGAATCAATCAGACTAAGAGATCGATTATGTCTTGAGGGAGGAGCAAATAAAGGATAAGAAGTTGAGGGTTGCACGTTGATGTCTGGATAGATGGTGGTCAAATGAACCAAGTAGGAAACAAGGGAAGGGAAGTGGATTTCAGGGAGAAGGTGATGAGTTTCATTTTGGAGGTGTGTCAATTTAGGAATGTGTTCAGCTGTAAAAAACCAAAAACCTCAGGCTAGCTTAAACTGATGGGGGTTTCCTTTTCCCACAAGCAAGCCCAGAGGTCCACAGTCCAGAGCTGGCCCTTCTGTCTTTCCAGTTGCCAACTTTGTGGTATAAAGCTTCACCCTCCAGTCTGTGTGTCCCGGTCACCTACAGGCTAGTACAACTCCAGCACCACAGACAAGCAGCAGAGGAGGAAGTGAAAACAGGAGGAAACTGTCAGAAAACCAACAACATCCCAGAAATTCTAAGCCTGTGTGTCACCGGGCCACCCTGCCTGCAAAGGAGACTGAAGAGGACAGCACTTTTAGTTGGCATGTTGCCACTTTGAACATAATCAGGGCTCTGTTAGAAAGAAACAAAAAGAGACAGTAGATTGGGGATAGGAAACTAACAATTTCTGTCACAGTCCACCCCTTTAGCTAGCCAGCATTCAAATGCATCCTTCTTCCCATAAATAAAATGCATTTCCCCTCCCCTCTGAGAAATACCGCTGCAAAATTCCGTCTAGTCTCGGTTCCAGCACAAAGTACAGAATCTCTAGAGGTTTAGTCAAGATGTTGCTTCTCTTGAGTAAGGACACATAAGCCAAAAGACAAGTTTCTCTCCCCAACAGGACATATACACATACATATAACTTAAGTGATCACTCATACAGGTGATTAGTTCATTGATCAATCACTTCCTTTAAACCCTTTTTGGGAAGAGGGGACCATGGAAAGCACCCCGTTGCCACTGGTCCTTGGTGCCCAAACAATCCCACTGGGCATGAGCAGTGAGCACCGCTATCCTGGCAGTGGACTCTTTGGTTGGTTAGCCCCTCCGGCACCCCTCGTTCTGTTCTCCGGAAGGATGCTCCTTGTTAGATATTCCCTACAGCTGTGCCTGAGACAGGCGCTGGGAAGAATATCCTTCCTGGAGGCTGCCCAGCTTCAGCAGACACTCCTGCCCATGTAGACCAGGCCCCATCAATGCCTTGGGGCTGCAGTCTATGCTGAACAGCCCTGGGGGCCCTCGACAATCCAAATCTTCAAGATCTTGGCAGGCTTCCTCTATCTGCTTCAGTTCGATGAATAACCCTTATCAGAAGACCTGGTCCAGATAGAGATGAAGATTGGCAAAATACGCCAACGCCAAATATGCTACTTTGGCATGTGGATGATTTTGAGCTAAGGACATGTGAAAGACAGCGGGTCCAAAAAGGACACTGTGATCACCCCTACCCACCTCCCACCCCCTGCACTTTTCTTCCTGAAACCAGGAGACGAAATGGGTCCCCTATGAAAAAACAGGCCAAGGAGGAAAGAAACACTATTACCACCAGAGATGGCGGGGCGAGGTGTTGAGGCAGGAGAAATCGGGACAAAATGATCTTGTCAAAATAACTCGCCTTCCTTTAGTCTCCGCCTATATTTTAGTTACTTTTCCACAATTGCTTCTCATTGTTCAACCTACTATATAGGCACCGGGGACTAGCTCACAAGACTGAGCCTGACCACAGAGGAGACTGGGAAACACCTTTCTGAGGAAAGGAGACTCATGAGGCAGGAAATTCCCCAAACAGAGCAGAAAGTGCTGAGAAGCCTGAAAACATGAAAGGTTATGCGGGGCCCTCGAATGGAGCAATCTGATAGACGACGAGTATGCCCGTCTGCGGTCCGGGAGGGCTCCCTAGGCAAGGGAGCATAGAGATGGTGTTGTGGGTTGATCTGTATCTTCCTCAGGTTTATATGTTGATATCCTCATCTCCAGCACCTCAGAATGTGTCCTTATTTGGAGAGAGGGTCTTTCTAGAGGTAATCAAGTTAAAATGAGATCACTAGGGTGGGCCCTATTCCAACATTGACTGGTGTCCTTCGAAAAAGGGGAAATTTGGACACAGAGAGAATGGCATATAAAGATAAAGGCAGTAAGCTGCGGAACATCAAAGATGGCCAGTAAACCATGAGAAGCTAGGATAGAGGGGTGGAACAGATTTTCCCTCACAGGCCTCCAAAGGAACCAACCCACCATCCCTTTATCTTGGACTTCGAGGCCCAGAACTGTAAGATAATGAATTTCTGTTGCTAAAGCTACTCAGCCCGTGGTGTTTTGTTACAGCAGCCTTAGGAAACAAATACAGATGATAAATTAAGCCATGGAATTAGATAAGTTTGTTTAAGAAGGATGTGTTGATTCAAAGGGAAGGGCAGAGAAGGGGATGGAGGGCTGATACTTGGGGACCTATTGAAGGGAAGTCACCTCTTCCTCTGGGAGAGGAAGGAGGAAAAGCCGGGTGCAGATGAGATGAGGGTTCCCAGGAGCATTCCCAGGAATAGCCTGAAGGGATGTGGGAAGAGAGAGCAGGAGGGGAAGGGGGCTGAGCAAGACTGCCATGACAGCAGAGTGCCACAAAGGGTACCTAACTTGGGCCCGCTCCCTGGGGAGCTCTCACACCTCAGAGTTGTGCCAGTCATGGGGCAAGGTTGCCAGGGTATTTATATTTCCAAAGGTTAAGAGCTGCCCTTTGTGGTAGGGGGCGGTGGGATGTATATTTCCAGCTCCCTGCAGTTCTCTGTGCAGGCACAGTGATTGAGGCAGCCTGAGGGAAGTCCTCAGGCAGAGACAGAGGTGACAGCTGGGGGGAGTGACAGCACACAGGGAGCTGGTGTGTCCCCAGACAATGAAGGACTCTGAGGCAACATGGGGAGAGCTGTGACAGCCTCTGCTATCCAGATGTGGGTTGGCAGGACATTAAGAGATTAACACATGAAAGGTTCTCTATCCCCTTCTTTTCTATAGGTGGGACATCCAAGGAGAGTGAAGATTTAAAGTACCAAAGAGAAAGCTGATCAGGAAAATACAGAAAGATTGCCAGGCAGCAATGGAGACGCAGTTGAGAGAGAGACCATGACCTTGTTGTGTCACAAACACCAAAAGCATCCAGGTATGACAAGACGATGGGGCAAAGGAGGAGTGATTGGCAAAGACGTGGTGAAGGCATTCAGTCTTTCCTGGGTAGGAGAGGAACTTACCAAAGAGGAGGTGAATAGAAAGGGAGACAACAGAGAGGCCAGAGGCTTGGCAGTTTTAACAAATTTGAAAAACAGGTGTAGTGGGAGCAGCTGGCTGAAAAAAATGTGGAAGGATGTGGGGGTGTGGTCACAGGGAGATGTCTGAATTCAAGATTTAAGAAATGAAAAAAAAAAAAAAAAAGGTTTAAGAAATGAGGGAGTCCTAGGTGATGGGAGGTCCAGGGTGGGACCATGACAGTGGTGGGTACCTGAGGTGGAGCAGAGGTGAAAGTCACTGGAGTTGAGGAGGCCAAAGAACCAACAGGCTGCTCTCAACACGTTGCCAGTGCTGGCACCACCTTCTCCTCTCCTGGCTGAAGCCTGTGGGACCAGATCCGGGAGCCATGATCACTGCAGCCCTGCCAGCTATACCGCAAAGTTGCAACAGAATTTAGAAACTATTGTTTGGCTCGAAGACAGAAAATGATTGAGATTGAAGACGGAAATAATTTAAGAAACATTCACAGCAGTGACTGGCCCAAGTTCTTTTGAAAAGTATCTCAGAGATATTAACTGTTTTTTCAAGATTCAAGTTCACCAAGTAGCAATTGACTAGCTTCTTGGTTGAGCTGTTAGCCTTGAATACAGAGATAATGCTGAATAATACAAAGACTTGGGACATGATAATGCAAAACAGGCAGACAGTGCAACTAAAAATGCAGAGCTGTTGATCAATTTGTATGTAAATAATCCCAGTTGCAAGGCTTTGCTAACTTTATTCAGGTTCAGGGTCACGGTGATTACCTGGTAATGTGGTGATGTTTAAGACACTTCGCTTTGTGGTCCAGGAGCTCCTGACACAGGATGCAGCTGCTGGAGCAAATCAGACAGAAGATTTGCCTGTTGCTGTAGACAAGCATATTCTTGGTTTTGACACAGGAAATGTAGTTCTAAATGAAGCTGCTCAAATTCTGCTGTATAGAGAAGAATTCAGAGAGCTGCAGACAAAAATTAATGCAGCCACAGTGGCTGTTTAGGTGATTCTTGCTGAACCAAAGATAGACCACAGACTGGGGCAAATTAGAGGATGAACATTTTAGGATTTCAGCTTTTCATCTACTTAGTGCAACTGGGAACCATGTACACTCTGACATGTGTTTGGAAATCAAACATCACATTTTTGAGGGGGGAGTCCTAGAAAATGAATAATGGTCTAGAGATTTACCAACATTACTTTTTCTTTAATAAAGTTCCGGAAAGTGGAGAAAGGAAAAGAGAACTGACAGTGTGGATGTGGAATGGGTCATCTATGTGGACATTAACACGCACAGGAAGGCTCAGAGCCAGGTGCCAAATACAGCAACGCTAAAAGTAACCACCGTCACTACCATGTGCTGAGGGGACCAGCGCAGTGCTGAGTGCTTCCGCGTGCTTTATCTCATTTCATCCTCCTCTTCCTTCAGGTCTCAGCTTAAAAAGCACCTCCTCCTTAAACTCCTTCCCCATCATAGCCTTCCTTTATTCTCTGTCTCAAAGCCTTCACTGAACATATACCAGTTTATGATTTTATTCTGTTTGGTTTGTAGCTGAATGAGTGTTGAATGCCAGTAACTGCGCTCCAAGAGGAGGTTTTTATCACTATCCCATTTTACAGCTAAGAAAATTGAAGCTCAGACATTAAGTGATTTGCCCAAGAGCACACAGCTAGTAAGTGGCAAACCTGAGACTGGAACGTAGGAAAATCGGACTCCAAAGTCCACATTATTAATGATAACACCTTCGAAAACTCGTCAGTGAATGAGAGGGGATGGCCAGGAAGTGGGGAGACGGGAGTTCAGAGATTGGTATACTGGGTTATGTGGTAGTTGTGGAACCAAGGGCTTTAATACTAGAAATAGTTCAGAAGTCACCCTGGGAAGGAAGGAGGGCTCCTAACCTACTTCCTGACTCCAGGTATTTGAGATGTGAGCAATGAGTAGCATCCTTTTTAGAGAGATACGGGGAAATCTCTTGGAGGAGTTCTGTTAGCCAAGAGGTAGAGGAAAATTCCATGAGGAACTCACTCTCCTACATGGGTTTGCTTAGCGTAGCTTGAGACTCCAGGGGGAGCGGTGGGAAGCTTCAGGGGAGCAGTGCAGCAGGAAGAGGCCACACAGAGCAGAATGCAGACGGGGGTGTAAAACAAGATATATAATAGGAGGTTTACATTTTGAGCATTAAACCAAGGATCAGAGAGTTTGGGAAAGTTTGGCCACACATTCGCATAGAAGCAGTTATAGCGTACTTCTGATGGACAGGAGAAATTCAGAGCATTCTGGAAGAAGTTAGTCTTCCCCTGAGTTGACTGGGCTTTTGAAGACAGTCTCATCCAGGTAAACTGACCGGTGATAGTTTTACGTGGTCCCCAGGACTCTCTCAGCAGTTGAACACAGCGGAGGTAGGGCGAAAGTGCACACGATTCAGGCCTCCAGGAATGTGTCAGTAATGGCCTATATTGATTCGCTTCTCACAGAATCAGACAGCACAACAGGAGTAAGCCCGGAAGTCCGTGGACAAAAACTGTTTACTCAGCATATAACAGATGCCCATCGCACATACCAGCAGGATGCCTGCTAAATGCTTGTTGATTGAATGATTACTGGATGGAATGACTGTTGTGATGGAATTTAGCACAGCCATCTAGGAATACAGAGTATTATTAGAGACATTTAAGTTCAAGATCAGATTTGAGTAAAGATTGAATCGGTAGGATTCACCCCTCCAAAATCCTCAAAATACAGCAAAGTGGAGGCTATTTTTCTGTGTCTAGTAAAAGACACCTCACAGAAGACTTTCTATCTTAACCATTTTTAAGGATGCCATTCAGTCATGTTAAGTATATTCACATTGTTGTGAAACAGATCTCCAGAAATTTTTTGGCTTGTAAATCTGAAACTCTGTACTCATTAAACAACTCCCTTTTTCCCTCTCCCCACCAGCACCTGGTACCCACCGTTCCACTTTCTGTCTCTATGAACTTGACTACTTTACATACCTCATACAAGTGGAATCGTACAGTATTTATCCTTTTGTGATTGGCTTATTTTGTTTAGCATAACATCCTCAAGGTTCATCCATATTGTAGCATATGACAGAATTTCTTTTCTTTTTAAGGCTAAATAATATTCCATTGTATGTATATTCTATATTTTGTTTATCCATTCATCTGTTGATAGGCATTTGGGTTGCTTCTGCCTCTGGGCCTCTGCTGCTATAAATATGGTTGTACAAACATCTCTTTGAAACCCTGCTTTCAATTCTCTAGGATACATACTCAGAAGTAGAATTGCTGGATCACATGGTGGTTCTATTTTTAAATTTTTGAGGAACTTCCATACTGTTTTCCATAGTGGTTGTACCATTGTACAATCTCCACAATGGTGCACAAGGGTTCCAGTTTCACCACATCCTGATCAACCTTTCTTAGTTTCTGGGGGGGGTTTTCTGGATTTTTTTTTTTTTTTTTTTTTGATAGCCTTCCTAATGTTTGTCTTTGTGGTTTTGATTTGCATTTCTCTGATGATTAGTGATGTTGAGCATCTTTTCATGTCCTTGTTGGTGCCTTGTATATCATCTTTGGAGAAATGTTTATTCAAGTCTTTTGTTCACTTTTAAATTTGAGTATTTGGGGGTTTTTGTTGTTGAGTTTTAGGAATTCTTTATTTAGTCAAGATATTAATCCCTAATCAGACATATGGTTTGCAAAAAATTTCTCCCATTCCATTGGTTGCCATTTCTCTCTCTTGTGTCCTTCGATGCACAGAGGTTTTTAAGTTTGATGTGGTCAAAATGTAGACAATTTTTAACCACAGTGAAGTAGCTAAGAGATCATGAACTAACATATCTAATGTTAGAAAGAAAATGAAGACTGTTTATGTGATTAGGAAGATATTCAAGGTAAACTGATATTTTCACTAAAAACTCTCTTCATTTGAAGTGTTGGCTTGGGAACTGAGCCTGCAATTACTCTGGGCTGTATTACTGAAGGGGCTCAGTGCAGCACTAGACCTTCTGCTTAATACAGTAAAGCTGATGTTATAAAACATGGTGCAAAAATTATCATTAAGAAAGGGTATTAAGCAAAACCAGTAATATTAGTGGTTTAAAAGTTGCCTTCTAGATTGCAGCCATTACAAATGTTAATAAAACCTTAAAGGACATGATAGAATGCTTTGGAAATAATGCTAAGAAGAAAACAAGTTAGAGGTAAAATTGAATAATTCATATTCCTAAATTTAACAAAACACATGCAAGACTGTGATGCTGAAAACTCTTTGACAGAATATTGCCAAGACAAAGAAGACCTAATTAAACAGAGAGACATATCACGTTCATAGATTGTAATACTCAGTATTGTTGAAATACTTTAGTTATCTTAAAACAAAAGCCCATTATCAGTCATTCATTGCTTAAAATGGTGATTTACATTTTCTATTACTATCATATGAAAAGTGTAAGCATTTTACTTGGATACTTTATGTTGTTGAATTTGATTAACTTCAGGGTGGGCTCAACAAAAAAGTACTTTCTGAATCTGCAAAGAAGATGACCAGAGCCTGGATTGTGGGTTTTTTACTGAGGAAATAACCCAGAAGTGAGCAAATCCTGACTCTTCTTCAGCTATAACAATCTGGGACTGGACCTCAGTTTCAGAGGTAGAAGCAATTTGTGAAATCACCTCTTAAGATGGTATGAATGAGGGTATAGCTCAGTGGTAGAGTGTATAGCTAGCATGAATTAGGTCCTGAGTTCAATCCCCAGCATCTCCATTAAAAAAATTAATAGGTAAACCTAATTACCTCCCACCAAAGAATTTTTTTTTTAAATAAGTAAAAAAATTTTTAAAGATGGTATAAATGAAATAGTCCCTACAGCAAGAAATGTTCAATTTCCCCTCCTATAAAGTGAAAGTAATCCCTGTGCTCCTGGGTGGTGAGCTGTATGCAGATAAGGTTAGATCTCTGGAAAGCTGACTATTCACATGAGAGTTATTCACAGTTCTCATGCCCTGGGGCACTCCAGTGTGAAAAGTCAAGTTGAAAAGGGAGAACCTGCCAGCAAGGGAGACTGAAAAAGGGTGTCCACTAGGATGAGGAGAAAACCGTGTGGTGTCCTAGAAACCAAGTGAAGAAAGTATACTTGATACTGTGTTAATCAGGGTCCAATCAAAAAGAAAACGAAGGGGGGAGGAGTATAGCTTAATGATAGAGTGTGTGCTTAGCATGCAAAAGGTCCTAAATACCTCCATTGAAAAAACAAACAAGTAAACCTAATTACCTCCCTCCAAGAAAGAAAGGAAGTAAGAAAGAAAGGAAAGTTCTAGGGATTTCAAACAGAAGAAATTAATAAAAAGAATTGGCTACAAGAGTATTAGAAGAGTTGGAGGAGCAAAGAGGAGAGGAGCAATTACTCAAAGATTATTAACTTCAGGAAACCATCACCACTCTGAGCTAGAGGAGCAAAAATTTTACCCAATGCTCAGGGGCACTGTGTCCCTAAGGCTCCTGTTGGCTGTTGGAGCCCAATTGTCTAAGCAGCCACCACTGCTGCCATTGTCATTAGAGCCAATGCTGTCACCACCACAAAGGCTGTCATCTCAGCTGTACTGCTGTCACTGAGGCCAAAGATTCCACAAGAAACCAGAGTCAGAAAGGTAGTCAATTATCTCCTCCTTCCATCTTCCCGTGCCTTTCATTGACAAAACCTAAACAGAAACCAACTAATACGAGAGTCTGGAAAATATAATTTGTCTCTCTGATGCACAGAAGGGCAGATAAGGGCTAAGAGCAATAGGCAGGTGACCAGCACAGCGTACCCCTTGGTTACTCAGCATCCATTCTCATTCTTCAACCTGTATTTAGGTAAAAAACTAAAAGACCAAATTGAAGTTACTTACCAATGCTGTTTTCATCTTATAATGTTCTTGTTCATAAACCTTTCATAGCTCTCTATTATCTTCAGAGTAAAGTCAAACCCCATAGCTTGGAGTTTAAGAAACTACAAGCGGATAAAGAAGATGTGGTATAATTATATGATGGAATACTACTCAGCCATAACAAAGAAAACAATAATGCCATTTGCAGCAACATGGATGGACCTGGAGATCATCATTCTAAGTGAAGTAAGCCAGAAAGAGAAAAAGAAGACCACATGATGTCATTTATATGTAGAATCTAAAAAAAAAAAAAAAAAAGACACACGTGAACTTACTTACAAAACAGAAGTAGACTCACAGACATAGAAAACAAACTTATGGTTACTAGGGGGAAAAGGGGGTGGGAAGGGATAGATTGAGAGTTTGAGATCTGCAGATACTAACTACTATATACAAAATAGATAAAGAGCAAGTTTCTACTGTATAGCACAGGGAACTATATTCAATATCTTGTAGTAACCTATTATGAAAAAGAATATATGTATATGTATGACTAAAACATTATGCTGTATGCCAGAACTTGATACAATATTGTAAACTGACTATACTTCAATAAAAAAATAGAATAAAAAGAACCTACCAAGCTAGACCAAGGTTCCTTTCATAACTTTCACTACTCCAATTAGATTGATCCATATTTCATTTCCCTAACACACCTTGCATATTTCTCCCTCTAAGGCTTTGAGCTTGTCATTTTCCCCACCCAAATTGTATTTGCCTTCTCATTTTCTTTTCTTCCTCCTTTGGTCCAAGCCTACCCAATATTCACGGCATGGCTCAGATCAGTCTCTCCACACAGCCCCCTACCAAAGGCCCCCACCCTCAGGACTCTTGCCAGTCTCTGAATTCCTCTAGCCTATGCTACTGTCAGAGACCAGCTAGCCTTCCTGGCATTCCCAGTGCACCTAGTGGCATATTGCCTCCAACCTGTCTATTTACTGGCTGATTTCTGGTGGTGGAGGATAGGGAAAATCAATTGGCAACGCACAGCCAGCTATTAATTTGAAACCCAAGGCACTTACTTCCCAATATCAGTTTCCTGCAGCCTCCCAGAGGCCCCACCAAGGCTCCGCCTGTTTGATTCTGAATCATAATTCGGAGCAGTTCGTCAATTCTCCACAGTAAACTTCAAAGGAGTTCTGTTGGCCTCCAGAGTCACTGTTCTCAGATTACTAACAAGCTAGCAACCTGGTCGAGGGTATTACTACACCACGCAGCTTGCTAGCTAATATCAAGTCAAAGCAGAAGCAAATAAAATGCTTTTGGTGGATGCTGCTCAACAGGAATTGTGTGCCCTGAGAAAACTTGCAGGACACTGAAGTGCAAAGACTCAGAACTAAACAAATTTCTGCTTAGTCGTTCTGAGTTTGCTCCTGACAAAGGTGGAAAGAAGCAAAGCAGTTATAAGTCCTCCTTCTCTTCGGAGGTTTTAAGATGTGGTTTGGAATGCCAGCTCCTGTGCTCTCCCTTTACAAAACACCCAATTATCCATTGAAGGCTATATTAATCGTCTATTATCCTGAGTCACCACATACGACTGTTCAGATTGCACACTGAACAAATCCAGAGGGCACCATCTACATTATAGCCTGTGGAAACCATACCCCTGTGTTGAGTGGTGCACAACCTGAACATCCAAACATAGCAGCCTTGACTGTGTTCTTCAATTTTGTAAATATTTAAGCTTTTTTGCCTTTTATTTTCTTAATACCCATTGTTTCCTGCCTTTGGGTCCCTACCAGCAGAGATGAAACTACATTAATATCTGGTACTGAGCTAAGTACTCTCTTATTGATTAACTTTTAATCATGGACATGAGATGAGAATAGTAACATTAATACACTCATTGGTATTGGTCACGTACTATGTGTAAGATACTTTACCTATATTACTACAGTTAATCCTTATGATACCCTACCAGGGATCAATTTTTCATCTGTACCATTGGATGAGAAAGTTGAGGCTCAAGAGGATTAAGTAAACTGCCCCTGGGGCTCCTAAACAAAGCTACAAAGTGGCTGAGATGAGGATTCAAAGCCACTTCTGACCCCAAAACTCATCCTCTTTCCACTCCACCATCTGTGACACCTTCTCTGTGCTCCATAATCCCCCAACAAGCTTGACACTTGTGATCTCAGTGAACTAGTGCAATTAAAACATTCAATTAACTGGAAACAGCAGTGATGTCACATAATCACACCAGACAGAAGTCAGCCATCACCCATTTCCATCCTGATGGTGTCACTAATTAGAGACGTGCTTACCTCTCTGTGGGCCTGTGTTCTCATCTGTCAAATAGGGGTGATGTCTTGGGATCTTTTTTAGGATATTTAACTACCAACAATTCCTATAGCAATGAGCATTTAATCATTTGCATTCCCTGCATTTTTAAGTTTGTTGGTCTTTTTGGCCCCAACTAAACCCTCTTCTGATCACTTCAGCCACCAAGGAGAGCTCCTTGTGGTCCCTGCTTCTCTGTGCTTCCCTCAGGGCACTCATGTTACTTCTTCCCCCTCATCCTCAAGACCCCAGTTCTGAGAGCTTATTCCACATAGATTGTAGGCTTTAAGACACTTGCTTTTATTATCAGCGGCCTTTGTTTCTTTCCCTCTCATGTCTCCAGCTCTTTCAGGATTTCCCAATGAATCACGCATTGTACTACTTAAAGAGGGCTGATGTCAGAGTTATGGTCAAGCAGTGGGTGAAATGGAAGGATGGATGCTGTGTTCCTTCACAGACCCTGTCTTTTGACTCAGCATCACTCAGTAGAACTAGAAGATGTCCTAATGAGCAACCATAAAAGTTTCAGATCCAGATCAGGTTTTCCTTCTTAATATGAACAATCATTATGACTATGATTTTGAGGGTGGGGGAAAATAGAGATCTGAATAAAATTAAAATGTGTGAATTATTTCCCAAATACAGCTAATATTTTCTGTTCCATCACGCTTGGATACAAGACATAATACTTTTTTTGTTTGTCTATATCATATTATATCTGGCTCTGAACTCTTACCTATCTGAATGGGAAAAATATAATCTTCATTATATGGAGAGGCTGGCATCCTTCCCCTTCCACCAGAATTGCACTTGGGTATCAGGGAACTTAGGCAATCCTGAAATTTGGGAGAAACTTCTCTGACCTTCTGTCTATTAAGATTGACAGTAAGAGACTCATCACCCAAAACCACGTGGCCTATAAAAAGATGACAGTTCATAACCCAGCCCCAGGGACCTCACTCACTGCCAGGACTTCACTGATGCTTGGGGTCTGAACCCAAGGGTTCTATGCATCACTTCCAACAGAGCAGCAGCCCGTCTTGGAATGGTGCATGGTGGCTGGGCACTGGTCTCTGCCACTCTTGTAACTGCCACAGCCACCAGGAAGAATTCTCTGTGGTCCCTGCTTCTGTGTGGCTCCAGTCTGCTATCTAAGTCTGGGAAAGGGGCATGTGATTGGTGAACCTTAGATCACTGCAAACAAGCACCTATACTGTGAGGAAACTGCCTCTTACTGAGCCAAGGAAAGTAGAGGATTCCCCAAACAGGGCATGGGCAGGGACCTTGGCGAAACTCTTTGTCCTCTCAGCCTCAGCTTCCTCAACTGAATATAGGGATAATGACACTGACTTCACAGACTGAAAGCCCTGGAGACAAAGGCCAACCTAGGCGACCTAGCCTCCCGGTCTCGGGGTTGTGGCAGGATGGAGCCAAGGGAGACAGAATCCCAGGAGAGGGATGAGCTGTAAGGAACATGACTGGAGGTGATCACGTTCAGATCAAGGCAAGGACCTGAGCTGAAATGCCCACTAAAGGTGGGAATCATCCAGAAGTCATTCCTCTCCAACAGTTATCACTGAGCCAAGAAGATTCTAGAAAGAGTCAGACTTAAAGAAAGGAAAAAGAAAGAAAAAAAGATGCTTTAAAGTGGGAGGCTGTATGCACACAGAGCCAAGAGAGGGAGGAAAGTCAAAACATAGGGCAGTGCTAAAACAAAGGTCATCTTGCCCTAAATCAGGATTGGGTAACAGCGTCAACTTCTCGCTGAGGGCTCCAAGTCATCTGATCCTCCCCCATGCCAGCAGGCTGCCTGTTAACCACGTCACACAGTCGCAAGCACAGCAGCAGTGGCACTAAACAATTAAATCTCTGCATCTTTGCTTTTCATGCCTAAGGTCTCTCCATGTGAGAAAAACCCCCCGGGACTGTGTGCCTCCTCTCACGTTCCAGACATGAAAATAAATAGCCATTGATTATGAAATATGGCCCCCAAAGGAATGTTAAAAACTTGTTTACTGGTATTTTTCATCTCTACAATAGTTTGAACTTAAAAATAATAAAAACACTATGACTGTATACAATGATATGTTTAAATATTTTTAAAACACCCTGCACAATTCTATGATATTACTATGTATTTATATGCCATATATGTGTTTGTATACATATATATATATATATATATATATGGAGAGAGAGAATTTATGTATATGTATATAAATCATTAGATTAGATGCTTTTAGTAAATTTTACTAAAAATTATACTAAAAATTGTTGAACTGTGCATTTACTATGGGCATACTTTGTGTTATGTAAATTATACCTCAATAAAGCTGTCTTAAAAAACCACTCTACACAAGATTTGAAAACAAAGTACAAACTAGATGAATATATTTGCCACGAAGATAACTGGAATAGAGGTATCCTCACTACATAAAGAACTCTTCAAAATCCTGAGAAAAATGTTTCCATCCCAATAGAAAAATAGGCTGAAGAAGAAACAGAAATGATCAGTAAACATGAGAAAAATCTTCATCTTCACTAGCAATCAAATAAATATAGTTTTAAGTAGTGAAAGTTTTAATGTATAAAAAAATCTATAAAAATTGCAGCTTCTTTTCTAAGATAATATCCAGAATTGATGAGGGCGGTTGACCCAGGCTGAGAAAACACCTAGACTTCCAAGATGTCAGCTCCCTTCCTAACCAAGGGTGAATTTAGTTCTCTTTCTGTTTCAGTGTCACCCTCAACTTTCATCTCTTCTACCTTAGTGCTACTGGCTACTCACATGACTGTATCATCCAGTTAAATTTCAAACCCTGAGAACTTGTTCCTCACTGTTCCCAGTCCTAGCATCGTACCTGTCACAAGAGTATAAACTCTTCACACGCTTAGTCTATGTTTGTTGAATGAATAAGAAGAGTGAAATTGGTACAGCTTTTCCAGAGGGCATTTTGATTACATATGTCATGTCCTTAAAATTTTTTGTATTGTTTGACTCGGCAATTCAACACTTAGGAATTTGTCCTAACTAATCTGTACCATGATATTCATCTCAGGGTTACTTTCAATGATGAAAACTTGGAAATAATGCAAATGTCCAATATTCAGTAGTAGAATTTTTTAAATTTTTAAATTTTTTTCTATTTTATGACCTTTTTATTGTGCTAAAATATACATAGCATACAATTTACCATTTTAACCATTTTAAAGTGTGCAATTCAGTGACTTTTTTTTTTTTTTTTTGGTTGGGGGAGGTAATTAAGTTTATTTATTTATTTATTCTTAGAGAAGGTACTGGGGATTGAACCCAGAGCCTCATACATGCTCAGCATGCGCTCTACTACTTGAGCCATACCCTCCCCCTCCCGGTGACATTTAATACATTCACAATGTCATGCAACTGTCACTTTTCTCTAGTTTCAGCACATTTTCTTCACCCCAAAATGGAACCTCATACCCATCGAGCAGTCACTCCCCATTTCCCCCTCCCCCAGAGCTTGGCAATCTGCTTTCCGTGTCTGTGATTTTACCTACTCTGGATATTTTATATAAACGGAATCATACAATATTGTATGTGGTCTTTGGTGTCTGGCTTATTTCATTTACTGAATGTTTTCAAGATTCATCCATGTTGTAGTACTTTATTCTGTTATACGGCTGAGTAATATCCCATTGTATGAATATACCATATTTTATTTATCCATTCATCTGCTAATGAACATTTGGGTTGTTACTATGTTTGGCTATTGTGAATGGTGCCACCATGAACATTCATGTCCAAATTCTTGTTTGAACACTGTTTTCAATTCTTTGATGTATATACGCCAGGAGTGAAATTGCTGGGTATTTCTGTTTATGTTCTGTAGTAATTCTATGTTAAATTTATTGAGGAAGCACCAAACTTTTCCACAGTGGCTGCACCAAAATTTTACACTCCTATGCTCAAGAGTTCCATAGATGAATATTTTTTTACATGCTTTTGCAATGCGAGTCTGTCCTGGCTTGAATAAAACGAAGTCCCTGCTTCTAAGAAACTGACATTCAGAGGGAGTTTTGTAATAAACAAGTAAATAAACATTATCTTCTTTTGATTTCTTTCCAATCATTTAAAAATGTAAAATTCATCCTCAGTTTGCAGGCCATACAAAAACAGGCTGCAAGCCAGACTTGGCCCGAGGGCTGCAGTTTTCTGACACCTGACATAGATTCCCACTTACCAGGACAAACCCAGCTGCTGCCAACCTGCCAGGTACAAAGATCAATGCTGAGCTCCCGGATACAATGCCTCATGACAGGCCAACCGACCCCTTCTGCAGAAAGAGGTAGGGTTACTGTTTTACCACCGGGGTTGGGAGGAATGTGCATGGAACCCCGATGATCTAGTCAGGTCCCCCTTGATGTCCCTTGACAATTGTACTGTGAATGGACAAGTGCTGCAACCCTGGCCTGAGAAGGGCCTGGTGATCAGGGGCTCAGACCACCACCAGGTAATCCCTCGAGATTTAAAGAAGTGACACTGAGTGTGAGGAGAGCTCAGGAGGGAGAGGATGAGTGCCAGCTGTGGACCAAGACCCCGTGCAGCTATCGGGGCTGTAGTTCATCCCAATAGCCTCCCTCTTCCAAGTTTGCCCCTTAGTAAGAGAGACCCATGAGGGAGCCACCTGCTCCCCCAGTAATAGATCTGCACGGAGCAAGGAATGGATTTTGGCCACCATGGAAGTGTGCTACTGAAATCTCCCTTCAAGAGTGACCTATCATATAGTTCAAGTGGTAGGGTGCATGCCTAGCATCCACAAGGTCTTGGGTTCAATCCCCAGTATCTCCTCTAAAAATAAATAAATAAATGAACCTAATTACCTCCCCCTCAAAAAATAAAAAAAAAATTTAAAAGAAAATATCAAAAAAAAAAAAAGAGTGACCAATCACAGTGTGTGAAGTTAAGCTAACAGCCTCAGCCACAGCGCCTTCAGGATTCAGGAGAAGACCAGTGTCCCAGCTCCATCAATTAGGCAGGTAAAGTTCCGTCTTACCCAGCCTCTTTGTTCTGTTCAGGTCTTCCATTGATTGGACGAAGGCCACTCACATTAGGGAGGACAATCTGCTTTACTCAGTCTACCTATTCAAATGTTAACCTCATCCCAAATCACCTCCACACACACACACAGAATAACGTTTGACCAAATGTCTAGCACCCCAAAGCCCAGTTAAGTTTACTGTGTTTGCCTACTTGTCTGTTGTGTTTCACAGTCTCTGACTGTAGGCTCAGTGATACTCATAAAAGAAGCAGACACATTTAAGCAAGCATTTGCACTCTGGGACTGGGTAATAATTGATGGGCGTCTTGGCTGATATAAAACTAATCTGATTAAAATTAAAACAAGTCAGTTATGAACTATGTAAAACTAACCTAAAACTAAATTTTACAAATACTGTGTACCTTGTTGGCTTAAGAACTCCTTGAAAACACAGGAACTGTCTTAAATTATCTTTTATCCCCTCAGCCTTGTATATTGTCAGAAAACCTTATAGTGTCTCAAGGTTTCAGTCTCTTCATCTGTATAATGGGGAGAGTTATAATACCTGCCTCAAAGTAGTAAAGATTAAATGAGATAATGTAGATAAAATGATAAGTATCTGGCATGTAGTTAGTTGTTATTCATCATCATCACCATCATTTCTACATAAATCAATTATGCAACAACCAATGACGTGTACCTTTTTTATGTATCCACAACATCCTTTGTTTCCCTCTGCTTCCTTACAAAGAGAACTCTGATTTTGTTCAGAATAACAGTGGTTAGCCTTCCTTGATGATAGGGTTGGATATGAGACTCAGTTCTGGCCAATTAAGTATCAGTGGGAATTGTTCCATCCAACTTAACAATTAGTTCCTAAAGTGTTGGTGATAGGAGGTAACTCAGCTAGCAAAGGCCTTTTGAACACCATCCTACTGTTTCTTTTTTCTTGGGATGTAGACATGATGCCTACAGCTCCAGCAGCCATTATATGACCATGAGGTAATTTGAGTATTGAAGCCAGCAGTAGGGGTAACAGAGAAGAAAGAAAGGAGGAGGAGCCTGGATATCTAGAAGCTGCCATACCAGTCCCACCCTATTTCTGACTTCTTATTATACAAAAAATAAACAAATAAGTGAACTTCTAATTTGTTTAGACTACTCTGTAAACCTGTTTCCTAATCTATAAAATGGAAAGAATAATAGTAAACAATCTCATTGGTTTCATGTGAGGATTAAATGGGTTAATACATGTGACTTAACTGAAAATTGAGCAGAATGACCTCTAAGGTTGTAACATTCTACTACTTCTTGAGTTGTTTCCCTTGCTTTTTTTGTAAAAAAAAATGCCTGGCATTTAAATGCTCAAAAATAAGTGTTAGCTATAATGATCAACATTATTTTTTCAAGTTTTGTTACTGGCAATTGAACCCAACTTATAATCGATACAGCAGCAATTTAAAACTACATTTATTAAAACTAACTCATGGCCAGAGAATCTATTCTTTATAAAATGTTTGGTGGGATGCACCTATGGTCAACCAATCTACAACAAAGGAGGCAAGAATATACAGTGGAGAAAAGACCGTCTCTCCAATAAGTGGTGTTAGGAAAACTGGATAGCTACATGTAAAAGAATGAAATTAGAACATTCTCTAACACCATATACAAAAATAAATTTAAAATGGATTAAAGACCTAAATGTAAGACTGGATACTATAAAACTCTTAGAGGAAAACATAGGCAGAACACTTTTTGACATAAATCACAGCAATATTTTTTTGGCTCTGTCTCCTAGAGAAATGGAAATAAAACAAAAATAAACAAATAGGACCAATTAAACTTAAAAGCTTTTGCACAGCAAAGGAAACCATAAACAAAACAAAAAGACAACCTACAGAATAGGAGAAAATATTTGCAAATGATGGGACTGACAAGGGATTAATTTCCAAAATACAGAAACAGCTCATACAGCTAAATATCAAAAAAAAAAAAAATCAAAAAAGTAATCAGAAGATCTAAATAGACATTTCTCCAAAGAAGACATACAGATGGCCAACAGGCACATGAAAAGATGCTTGATATTGTTAATTGTTAGAGAAATGCAAATCAAAACTACAATGAGGTATCACCTCACACCAGTCAGAATGGCCATCATCAAAAAGTCTACAAATAATAATCCTTGAGAGGGTGTGGAGAAAAAGGGATCCTGGTAAACTGTTGGTGGGAATGTAAATTGGTGCAGCCAATATGGAAAATAGTATGGAGGTTCCTTAAAAATCTAAAAATGGACTTACCATATGATCCAGCAATCCCACTCCTGAGGTATATGTCCAGAGAGAACTCCAACTCTAACTGAAAAGACACATGCACCCCAATGCACATAACAGCACTATTTATGATAGCCAAGACATGAATCTAACCTAAATTCCCATCAACAGATGACTGGATAAAGAAGATGTGATACACACACACACACACACACATATGCATGCATATATACCAAAATGGAATACTACTCAGCCATAAAAAATAATGAAATAATGCCATTTGCAGCAACATGGATGGACCTAGAGATTATTATACTAAGTGAAGTGAGTCAGAAAAAGACAAATATCATATGATATCACTTATATGTGGATTCTAAAAAATGATATAAATGAACTTATTTACAAAACAAATAAACTCACAGACACAGAAAACAAACTTACGGTTACCAAAGGGGAAAATGTTGGGGAGCAATAAATTAGGCATTCGGGATTAACATATATAAAATAGATAACCAACAAGGGCCTACTGTATAGCACAGGGAACCACATTCAATATCTTGTAATAACCTATAATGGAAAAGAACCTGAAAAAGAAAAAGAAAAAAAATATATATATAGCTGAATCTCTTTGCTGTATACCTGAAACCAGCACAACATTGTAAATCAACTATACTTCAATTAAAAAGAAAAAAGTAGGGGGGTATAGCTCAAATGGTAGAGTGCATGCTTAGCATGAACAAGGTCCTGGGTTCAATCCCCACTGCTGCCTCCAAAAATAAATAAATAAATAAATAAACCTAATTACCCCCCCACACACACACACACAAAACAAATAAATAATATCACCTAGAAAATGTAAAGAAAAAATATTTTTAAAAAAGGTTTGGTGAGAGAAAAACACATTATAAAATTGTGTAGCTGGCATGGCTCCAGTTTTAACAATTATAGAAATGCTTAGGAACGCAGAGAAGTTTTAGAAATAATTAGTTCTGAGTGGTACAATCACAGATGATGTTTGTTGTCTTCTTAGTTTTATGTCTTAAAAGTTAACAATAAACACAGGACATTTATACCTAGGAAAAATGTTATTTTAAGACATTAAAATAAGGCTAAGATATAACAAGTTATTTTTACCTTTAGCAGATTCAAGGTAGCAATCTATGTGCTAGAATAGATCATCTAAGTTAAAACTAATAATAACAAATATGTGCATTAGTGGTGAATTCACCCACAAAGCAGAACCAGTGGGAGCTCGAGGTTAAAAGAACAGTTTGTACACAGGTAAATTGACAATGTGTTAATGTGTATGTGCCCCAAAAGTTTCTGACCCAAAAGTAAGGAATGTCTAAAAGGGAACACTGAGTCCTCTTCGGTCTGGGGAACGTAGTTTGCTGCCTAATCATTAGAGTGAAAAGGCATCCAGGAAACAACAGGCATTTCTTATTTAAACACATTTTAAGGGCAGGTTTCTAACTGATTGCTGGTGGAGACAGAGAGAGACACAGGGCTGAGCATCATCCTGCATGCTTAGCATGAACAAGGCAACTGCCTGAATCAAACAGTTGTAACAATAAAATTAAGCTTGATGTACTGACTCAAGGTCTTGGTTTTGCTTATGGACACAGGCTCAGAAATCCATGGCTTTAACACACAGATTTGTCCCTGTGAGTCTCCCTCCAGCAGGTAGCACAGCCCACTCAAGCGTGGCCATCACCCACAAACCAGGCAAAAGCAGTTTCAGGATCAAGGAAATTCACAAGTATATATTTTACATTTGGGTCTCATTGTGCAATTCTGAGAATGGGACTCAAAGAAAGTGGTTTTCTGACATAAACCCCCAACAGAACATAACTTCTTCAAGAAGAGGTGCAGTGCCAGACCGTTTTCAGAGACTAACATTTGGCTTTCAAAAGAATTACCAGCCCTGGTATTGTGGTCAGAATGAAATACAGTGTTCTTAATCACACACGGCAGCTCTTTTGTGAGGAAGTGTTGTAGGTCCAAAATTCCTGATGTACTTCCTCCTCTGGCT
Source organism: Camelus ferus (assembly GCF_009834535.1). Classification (NCBI taxonomy): domain Eukaryota; kingdom Metazoa; phylum Chordata; class Mammalia; order Artiodactyla; family Camelidae; genus Camelus; species Camelus ferus. The sequence goes on along the minus strand of NC_045708.1, from coordinate 16,560,474 downwards.
CCAACCCTGGTCCCCAACACCACCTGCAGCAGATTTATAGTTTGGTAAACTGCCCACCTCAAGCCCCAGCTGAAAGGTTCTTACTTTCTCTACTTTCCCCAATATCATCTTTTTCAAGACTCTGGAATCCTAAAGCACAAAAGACCAAAGCAGCACTTGGTATGTGAGGCAGAAAGCAATTCCAGTGAGTAAATATTTGTACCTCACTTGCTTCTATTATTTCTTGAGGCATTGTGAGTAATAATAATAATTGCTAACATTCAGGGCCAGCTTCATAGCCGTCCCACCTGTGCAGTTGCCTAGGGCCCCATACTGGTAATAATCCTGCACTTGGCTTAGTGCTCTATTATTGTCATCTTAATTTCTGAAAGTTTCCATTTTATACTGAGTCACCCAAATTATGTAGCCAGTCCTATTAACATTTATAGAACACTTACTATGCACCAGACTCTGTTCTGAATCTTTATCCCTATTAAACGCTGGCTGGAGCACCACAAAACTATGTTAATTTCCTCCATTACTTAAGGTAACTTACAGGAGTCTGTTTTCTAGACACTAAAAAGAACTTGGGAGGGGGAGTTGGGAGACACTTGTTCAGCAACCTTGTTTTTTAAAAAAAGAATCATGTTACTGTCTCTTTCAAATCACAAATCTGTAATTAGTTAACTTGCTTATTTTCTATGGAAACGTTATTCAAGCCCTTTTCACTTTCAGTCTCACAAATGTAAGGTGGAGTTTTCCAGAGGCTTCATATGTGATGAAGAGTGGTGGAATGTGTGCTTTTAAGTAAACATTAATAGTAATAACCCACATAAACAAGTCTTTTGGGGTCTTCCCACAATTTATAAGAGCGGAAATAGGTTCTGAGAACAAAAAGTTGGAGAAACACCGCAATACAGGAACGACGCAGATCCAGGAAGCCTTTAGCAACAGACACTGTAGATGACAATGGAGACTAAGATGTGAGGTTTGCTTCCCATTTTGGCTGGGAAGAGCCTTTAATCAGGAAGAAACAGCTGGAGAGGTGGAGGAAACTACCAAGAAGCAGCCAGGGCAAAGGCGCTCAGGGAGCGAGTGAGGCCGCGGCGTGCAGAAAGCACCGGAGAGGCAGGCCTTATCGCTCTGCAAAGACACCCACTCCTAACAGGTGTGTAATAGGAGAAGCTGTAAATTCTTCTCTTGCGAGTCAGTGATCAAATAAAAGCTAGGGCATAACGTGGATCAGACAGGAAAAACTACGCCAGCTTGTAACAAATATACAGTTTGGCGTACAGGTTAAAACATCTGTTTCCTGGCATGGTGGGGAGGGAGGGGGAAAGTTGTGCAAGGCAGAAAAGGGCGGGAAAATAAGGCACTAAAGAAAGAAAGAGCGGGCTAGGGGCAGAAAAGGAGGCAGCGCAGAAGCCAATGAATGAGACCGAGACTGCAGCACGTACTCCAGCCACCCGCATGCGCAGGCGTTCGCCGGGTGATCTCGCGGGAAAGAACCGTTGCAGGTCCCGGCGTTGGCCCAGGTGGGGGTGGGGGGAGGCGGGAGTAAAGTCTCGCGAGAAGAAGCAGTTGCTGTAGCGGAGCCTTCTGGCTGTGTGTGTCTGAGGAGCTGCCGCCGGAGCCGCCGAAGGTTCGCTGAGCCCGTTAGTGTCCCTGCTGAGACTCACGCCGCCGTCATGTCCCGGTACCTGCGCCCCCCCAACACGTCTCTGTTCGTGAGGAACGTAGCCGACGACACCAGGTATGTACAAGGGGAAGCACTCTGGGCCTACGCAGGGAGGCCGCAGGCGCTGGGAGAGGACCCGGGCGGCGGCGCGCTGGGCCTGGGCCGGGGGAGGGGAAGGGGTGAAGATGGCGGGTCCCGCACCGGCTTTCGGGCCCAAACTAGGCCGCGCCGCCGGCTCAACCGCCGCGTGGGTGCGAGGGCGGCGCCGCTGGTCTTCGCGGGCCGCGGCGGGGAGCGCGGGCCGCGTGGCGGGGTTTCCGTCCCCTCCCCCTCCTCAGTTCGGGGGGCCCTTCCTTCCCGCTTCCTCTCCGCCGTCCAGCCTCCGCCTCCGCGGAACATCTGCTCCCCATTGACTTGAAGTTCACGTTCTTTGGGGTGCACGCCCCCTCGGCCCAGAAATCTTTTTTTATCTTAGTTAAAAAATTACTTTGCAGTAAAATAACGGGATCGGGGGTGGGGAGTGTGGCGAAGCATTTGCTACCCTTTTTTTGTTCTATTTGTGATTTTTTTTTTTTAACGTTGGAGATGTTTAGAGAAAGGGAATTTTGAGATCAGAGAAATAAAATTCTCCCAGTTAAACGGTACGGGTTAGTTCTTGCCATTTCCCAGAAATACTGATCACCCTTTGAAAAGGGAGCTTTAGGAAGCCTCTACGGTTAGGAAATTGATGGCTAAATTGGATTAATCCAGGCCGCGCCTTTGTTCTCAGAAATTTCCTTAATTGCTTGGAGTTGTCGCAGAATATTTTGGAAAAGATCTTATCACAAGATGAGACTTTATTTTTTCACAAATAATCACTCTAAACTAAGAAAAAAATCCAAAAATTTTGGTAGCCTTGTGTGATTTATATTTTTCTTCCTAACTTTAAGTGAGAAAGTAAGCAATAGTAATTACTCTAGCATCTAGGAAACTTTCCCCTTTATGTCATTTTGACATTTATTAAGGAGTTTTATATATTTGTGACTTTCATTTTTCAAACCGTATCTACCTACTAGTAAGTGTGTAAGCCTGTCGCTAAAATTTGGGGGTAAAAATATAAGTGCTTGGTATTTTTCAGAATAATAGAGTTGCTTTGATACTGTAAAAAAAAATTAGCAATACTTATATACAATTTAATGCTACTATACCTTTTACAAAACATGAAGGCTGTGGATAAGAACAATAGAGAGAAGTTGTAATCAGGTTTCCTTAAACGTTTGCCTGTTGTTAATGTAAAATAGTAATAGATTTTATTATAAACTACGTTTTTGTCTTCCAAAATCTTGGATTCTAGCTTTCTTTTTCAAAAAGGCATGTTGTGGTGTATTCTTACAGTTGGCTCTTGATGTTGAAATTTAGAAAGCTTGTCTTTCAGCTCACACAGGGACATAGCAGTCCCTTTCATTAATTGAGATATTAAGAAAGAAATCTATTTCTTACAAAGAAACTTTTAAGAGAGTGAACATAAAAATTTGGGGTTTTTTTTATGATGTTTTAGGTCTGAAGATTTGCGACGCGAATTCGGTCGTTATGGTCCTATAGTTGATGTGTATGTTCCACTTGATTTCTACACTCGCCGTCCAAGAGGATTTGCATATGTTCAATATCCTTTCTTCAGATGGCTGATTAGTGAGGGGTGTTGAAGTTTGAGATTCAAGTTTATGTAAGAGGTAACATCTAAAAAGTAGTTTTTTTTTTTTGTCCTGTAATGTCTTATATCTTCAAAAAATTTTTAATTAATTCTGACTCACACATTACTCTATTTCTTAAAGTTAATCCAAAAATAGTAAAATATTTAAATTCCCATTCATTGCTGCTGAAACTCAAATCAGTGATTATAATATATGATTTAAATTTGAATACACTCTGGTTGCTACCACCTTTAATGTAACTCAGATTAAAAGTTAATATGTTCTTGTGCTTAGCAATTAAAGCTTGGTATTCTTGTTTGTTAATTTGAATCACTTGATCAAAAACAAATTGTATAACAATGAGGTAAGCTTCTTTATATTGTCCCCTAATTTGCTGTCCTCTGTTGTTACCTCAGAGAATGTAAAGCTGTACAGTTATGGCGACCCCAAAGAGAAAGCATGAAAGAACCTTTAGAGTAGAGTTCAACACTTAAGGCAAGTAGACAAGCCAAAGACCTCTTAAGGATCAGGCTTGAAGAGAAGGGAGAGTTTGGGAAAAGAAAATATAAAGAAAAGCTGGAAGAAGGACAAGCCTAATGGGAGACAAAGCCTCGCTTTATCTACAAAAGGGGGAAAAGGTTGTTTTTCAAAGTTAAAGATAAAGCCATCTGTCATATTTGGCCAAGCATCTCATGACAAGTCCTTCTGACAAGCACTTAAAGAGTTAAAGGTCAAGATGAAGTTGAATGATGGCCAAGATTAAAGGAGTCATACCTGATGTATCCTACAGAATAACTATTTTCCTTTTTTCTTTTTTCTTTTTTCTTTTTTTTTAATGTTTTGTAAGCAGTTAATTTTCAAAATTATTCTGGTTTGGTCTAGTGACAAAACCTGTAACTTGATTTATGTGGGCCTTTGATGTTGTGATGTGGTCTTGTATAAATGCACTCTCTCCTAGCTTGTCAAGTTAAAGTGTACCAGGATGTAATCTTGTTAAGCTTAAACCCTGCATATTTCTGTTTTGGACCAGGTGGTCAGATGCCATAGGGTAGTAGCAGTGCTTTTTGGAATAGCATGAGGTTCTGGGGTCAAGCTGACCTCACAGAGCCGTGCTTAAAGGAGAGACAGGTGCCTGCACTGGGGAACTACTTAGAGACAGCTCTGGTGGTCTTACAAGGTCAGACCCACTAGAGACACTATCTGTTTATAGATTTTAAAGTGACTGCTAGGGGCACACACATACTCCTCATTTCTGAAACTTAGCTCTGTGAAGTCTGCTGGCCTTGACTACTTTAGCACATATGATCAGTTGGCCCAGAATGGGTTGCAGAAGACCTTTATCCTTGGTATAGGTACCTAATCAAGATCTAAGGGAAGGAAATTGTTCCCTGTCCCAGAGTTTCAAGTGACGTTACTTCCTTCAGAGAGATCATCTCCCTGTGACAGCAAAGGTTTGAGCTGTGGACTTCAGGCTAGAAAAAAATTCTTAATTGCTTAAATTCAGTGGATGTCTTGAAACTTAGCAGAGTCCTAGTGAGACTTAAGGGAAATGCCAAATCAGCTACTCCTTCAGGGTCTGTGATCAAGGACAGTTGTGGGAATTGGTTGCAAAGCTTTGTTACATAGAGGATAAGAGCTATATCTGGCTTGGTTTAAAAAAAGAAAAAGTAGCAGTGCATTCTGGCTTACAATGTGGACCTGATTTTGCCTGATTAGGGGGTAGCCTGGGAACCAGGATCCACAGTTTGACTCAAGAGTATGTGATATTCAATACAGAAAAGAGTTATTATCCAAAGGAATCTAAGGGCGAATTATATATATATAGAAATTGTTTTTACACAAAGTCTTCTGTGGTCTTAATATAATTAAAAAGAAACAGGTATCAGGATTTTGCAAAGACCCTGAGTACAACTTTCTTCGTAACTGGCATCAGAATGATGTTTAGCTGCCCCTGCTGTGGTTCCCTCTTCTACCTGACCCCATTCCCAGCTAGCCTTCTCTTAGAACCTTGCCATGGTTCATCCAGCCCAGGATTCTGTTTTTGAGGGTAGCCCCAGAGGAATATTTGCTCTCATTAATAACTTATACTTCTTGATCTAAATCCTTTAGGAAGTTATTCTCTCTCAAAGTAACAAATGAAGTAGTATACCCACTAAGTGAACTTGTTCTTTTTAATTATTTTAGAGCCCAACTTCATTAACCTTGAGGGGTGTTCAGTTAACAGTATTCTAGGTTCTAAACTCCCCATCAACATTTGTCTTTTCATGATGAAAGCCTCATGATTTAGGACTTGAGAAAACCTCTCCTTCCCTATACACAATAGCCTCAGAAGAGAGAGCTGGGACCCTGCTGTGGTTCTTAAGTCCTTCCAGAACCAAAAAAAAAAGGGGGGGGGTGGGAAATCTAGTGCGGCAGACCTTTTAGTCTCTGGAATAAAAAGAATATTAGTATCACTCTTGAAGGGAGTGTATTGCTTCAGGAGTGTGTTTTTTGTTTTGTTTTGTTTTGTTTTTTAATCAGCACTCAGGATGTGCACTCTTCTCTCAAATTTGAGAAATAGAAATGGACAAATTAGAATAGTGAATTTTAGTACTGAAAGAAAATCCAGACCTAACCTAGCTCCCCTTCAAAAGCTTTTATATCAAACTGCTCTGAATATGTGCTTGGCTTCCATTAGAGTGGTGGTTTTAGGAAAGGAGCTAAATTTGGCCAGAATAACTTTGTAAAGCTTACATTGAGAGGGGAGGGCAAGGCAGCTTAGCCTCTCAGATCTAAAACAGGTACTAGCAGTTCCTGCTTTGGACTTACATTATCTTGAAATTTTCAAGTTGAGACCAGTCCCAAGCACACTTTGCAGGAAGCTGTATGTTTAGTGTCACGTTAGGGCTTTCCAATCCAGGAATATTTGGAAATGGTCTTATTTCTTGACAGCATGCTTTTATAGTCTGTGCATGGATGTAATGTGCTTTTGGTATAGTTATGTCTTAAGTATTGCTTGATTCTGTCTTGATACGTACAAGTGGCTAGCGTGCCAGTCTTCCCAGTGCTGTAAGGAAGACAACTACGTGAAATGATCGTGTTAGATCTGTCTGAGAAAAATAGCAAGATTAATTTGAGGTTAATGTTTTCATCTCTTGTAAGGTAAGGTATATTCCGCTTGCTTACACAAGAACTATTGGCATTTTCTTTTTTTCATTTGAAACAAAAGTATGAAAAAGTTTTGGTTTTATTTTAAGAAATTTTTATTTCTGCATACAAAATAGAATTGGCAATTGTTTTTCTTTTGTTTTGTAAAATTCTTAAAACTCAGGAAAATCTTTTGATGGGATTACTTGGTAGTTCAGCTATAACAGACCTTACTTGAATAATAACTTTATAATATATATTCACGTGTTTTTTCAAACTTAATGCCTAGGAAACCACAAGTGCTTTAATACTGTAAAGTGTTTATAGCTGAATCAACCAACTAGGAAGTGGGATCTGGTTGATTTTCTGGAATAATATTGAGAGATTGTCAATTGTTCCAGACTTACCAACTGAACTTTCATTATCAAAGTTTGCAAAACTTCCCAAGCCCCTTAACATTTAGCACATTTGAGGATGTTCGTGATGCCGAAGATGCTTTACATAATTTGGACAGAAAATGGATTTGTGGACGCCAAATTGAAATACAGTTTGCACAGGGGGATCGGAAGAGTAAGTACCCTTTTACCTAATTATGTGTAATACATCGTTTTTAGACATTGTTTTGAGAGTGCCTCTTGAAAGTATTTGTGTAATTTGTCTATCTGCTCAAAATCCCAAAAGATAGTTTTTGAGAAGATAGAGTATCTTGAGTACTTTGCAGTTTCAAGGTAGACGTAAAGATTGAGAACAACTGCAGTATGCTTGCACTCTTTAAGAAAGTAGATCAATGCTATCAGTTGTGGCATGTATAATACTGAGGGTGGAATCAAAAGGAATAAAATTTGGAAGGTTTTGATTCTCTTGAGCCATTTTCCTTCTTAAAGATCTTCAAGGTATCATTATGGGTAATTGTGTGGGTGCATGGCTGTAGAAATGAACAGATAGAATTAGACTGGGAAGGACTTAAGATTAAACCTAGAATAGTTTTTATGTTAGACTTTGGTTTTTATTACTTAGCAGGCATACACCAGATATTAACTGCATGCTGATGACACAGAAGTACAGACTTTGGAATCAGAGGGACCTGAGTTTGAATTCTGGCTCAACCATTATGTTACCTTGAGCAAGATACTAAAAGAGAGAGATGAAAGTAGCTGCTGGAGAGAGGAGGAGCCCTTAGGTAGACCCAATCTATCGGTGATTCTCTAGTTCTTCGGTTGAGTGATGGATTCCTGGGTAGTCACTCCTATTTATACATACTTACACACATACTTAAAGTATCTACTTCATAGGGTTGAATGAGATAATGTAAGAATTGAGGACTGTCCATTCAGTCCTATAGTGTGAGTGTGTCTAAGGCATTCAATAAATGTTGTCTTGCGCTTTTCTTTGTCGTGGTTTCTCAGAAATGTATAACTATATTGTTGTATTTTGACACTACACATCGTTCATAGGCCACCGATAAGTATTTTGTCATTGTTAACTGTGTTCCTAATGAATGGAAACCATGACAGGATAATTCCAAATTAGTGTGTGGTTCAGAAGTCATTCATACTTTAATTTGAAATTTAAAAATTACTTTCATGTTATATTTTCCTAATGTAAAGTAGTTGGCACATTTTTGGACAACAAGCTAGATGGCAAGAGGTACTTGAAACATAATAGTTGTGGAGATACTTGAGAGTACCATTTTTAACATAAAACAGTCTTCTGATAACTTTTCCAAGATTAATATTCACAATTAACCTTGACACAGATTTAGGGGTATAAGAGAAGAGGATGCAGGAATTTTTCCTGTACTTTGAAGGCTTAAATACTGAGTTTTTAATGTTTGTAAATATTTCTTTTCTATGTATTTTATAGCTCCAAATCAGATGAAAGCCAAGGAAGGGAGGAATGTGTACAGTTCTTCACGGTATGATGATTATGACAGATACAGACGTTCTAGAAGCCGAAGTTACGAAAGGAGGAGATCAAGAAGTCGGTCCTTTGATTACAGCTATAGAAGATCTTATAGTCCTAGAAAGTAAGTGTGATGTGTGTAGCACAGTGCTGTCAGAAAAGATCTATGTTTGTTAGCCTTTGTGTGTGTGTGTATGTGTGTGTGTGTGTACTTTTAATTATGTACATTGTATGATTTGAGACTAAAATATTTTAGTGCTTCATTTTAAAAGTTTTATGGTTCACTTTTTTAATTAGATACTTTAAAAGACTTTGTAAATAGACATGTGTCACTGTTTGCTTTTTCTGATATACTTTTTAGCAGTAGACCGACTGGAAGACCACGGCGTAGCAGAAGCCATTCCGACAATGATAGGTAAATAACTTTGCTTTGAAAAAGACTTGTACATTTTTCAATTTCAGAGTGAACTTTTGCTCTAAAAATAACAAATTTGATTAATATAGAATCTAATTTTTACTCTAATTGTATCTCTCCTCTGTTTTGAAAGATTCAAACACCGAAATCGATCTTTTTCAAGATCTAAATCCAATTCAAGATCACGGTCCAAGTCCCAGCCCAAGAAAGAAATGAAGGCTAAATCACGTTCTAGGTCTGCATCTCACACCAAAACTAGAGGCACCTCTAAAACAGATTCCAAAACACATTATAAGTCTGGCTCAAGATATGAAAAGGAATCAAGGAAAAAAGAACCACCTAGATCCAAATCTCAGTCAAGATCACAGTCTAGGTCTAGGTCAAAATCTAGATCAAGGTCTTGGACTAGTCCTAAGTCCAGTGGCCACTGATAGTATAAACCATGATATTTTTAGGCATGTATCATTCATTTACTCATAGTTTGGTTTACTTAAATTATCAGGAATACAATGTTGCAATGATGCTTAAAAATACACTTGTCAGTTTTCCCTGTACCAGGCAATGGTTATAATTAAAATGATATGCTGTTGAGAAGCCACTCTTAAGAGTCCAGTTTGTTTAATGTTATGGGCAGCTACCAATTTGTGGTGTCTCTGTATATTTTTGTAAAGATTCTCATTTTTTTATGCTTGAAGTATTGGTGAAAAGATGTTGGTTGACCATAATTTGCAACATTGTCTTATTAAAAATAAACTTTCATATCCATATTTGGTAGAACTGTTAACCTAGAAATGTAGCTTGCTAATAAGATAGACTGATACAAAAGTGAAGTTGTAGCCACAGTACAACACTGACCGACCAGACACATTTAGGTTCAGGGTGGACCTTTTATTTATCTTGTCAAGATGTCTAGGCCCGTGACAGTAATTTATGGCACAGTGTGGAATAGTTCTTCTGTTAACCTCACTGTCTTGGGGAATGATGCCAACTAGGTTAAGTAGCATTTTCAGGGAGGTTGAGTTTTTGACTGAAACATGGAGCCTTCGCTGCTTTTTTCTCGTTTCTGTGAAGATTTGGAACATACAAACGTTGGAAAAACTCACCTTAAAATTTGGGCAGGTTATGATGGCAGAAGTAATTTTAAGGGGAAAAGAATGCTCTTATGTAGTTCCTCTAAACTTTAAGGAGCATTGTTGACCATAATCCTTAGTTTTCTTACTGCTGTTAAAAGCAAGTAAATTGTCTCAAAGTAGGATTTGTTTGTGTGTATGCATAGAGTAAAAAGACTGAATTTTGATGCTTATAGCACTTACATGCGTGCATTGGTATCAAAATTTACCCATCTCTTTATGAAGAAGGCTTGTCCACACCTCAGTTTATTTAATGTGAGGCAAGTTGAAAGACAACAAACACTCCCATTCTAAGTGATTCTGTGGTGCCATGAAATTTAAAATAATTTGGAAAAAAATTAATTTTAAGAAAGTCTCACATCTCTTGAGTTTTTGATTATCAGTGTAGTACCTGGTAGTACCTGATGAAGATAAAAAAATAACACCCTAACAATTTATAATTTCTAGCATTTCTCTGAGAGATCAGTTTGGGGGCAATAAAAGTGACTTGACGTGTCCAGTCTCATTTCAGAATAAAAGCTAGCATCTTTAAAATTTTTAGATTGCTTGCTTACAGGTATAAGAAAGAGATGTTGTGAGGAAACGATTCCTTTTTAGAGGATTACTTTTTTCAATTTTGGTTTTAGTAATCTAGGCCTTGCCTGTAAAGAACAAAAGATGGTTTTTAAATACTGTTTGTGGAATGTGTTTAAAGGATTGACTCTAGAACCTTTGTATATTTGATAGTATTTCTAACTTTCTTTTCTTTACTGTTTGCAGTTAATGTTCATGTTCTGCTATGCAATCATTTATATGCACGTTTCTTTAATTTTTTTAGATTTTCCTGGATGTATAGTTTAAACAACAAAAAGTCTATTTAAAACTGTAGCAGTAGTTTGCAGTTCTAGCAAAGAGGAAAGTTGTGGGGTTAAACTTTGTATTTTCTTTCTTATAGAAGCTTCTAAAAAGGTATTTTTATATGTTCTTTTTAACAAATATTGTGTACAACCTTTAAAACATCGATGTTTGGATCAAAACAAGACCCAGCTTATTTTCTGCTTGCTGTAAATTAAGCAAACATGCTATAATAAAAACAAAATGAAGGAAATAATGATTAACTGGAATTATTATAGTTTTGGATGAGATTCTAAAATAATAATGGAAACAGTCCTTTGTAGACTTAGTAATATTTTTACTCAGTGTTGCACTAGGCACAACTTTTACTTTGGAAGTGATAGAACTTGCCAGAAAGATACATCTTTTACATAGTACTTAAAAATTCCTTATGTAATGTCAAAGTTGTTTCATGATTGCTTATTAAGCCCCTTGGGTTAAATAACTTAGAGGTTATTGATAGTGTTAAGATACACATTAAAGTGAAATTTGAGTCAGCTGATTGTAAGTTTATATTTTCATTATTGGATGGACCAATAATGCTGCTCTTCCCTATCCTAAACAAGATGGATTGGGCCTTATGTTTGTGGCATGTTTTAAAGTATTTTTGCATTGAATGTTGGTGAGCAGTTAGTATTAAGTGATAGTCACTTTGGGGAACTGGTTTAGGTGTTTTGTGGTTGAGTCCTAGCTACTTTATAATGACAAGTATAGCTAATATTTATTGAGTATTTGTGATGTGCCAGACACTTCTAAAACCTTTATGTGTTAACTCATTTGCTCGTTACAAGACCCTCTGAGAAAGATACTTTTATTTCCTCCATGTCACAGATAATAAGGAAATTGAGACACAGAAAAAACTGTAAAAGGCAGATCCACAATTTGAGCCCAGGCCTGATCCTTAAGATGGTTTTTTTAAATGAGCTATAATTACAGTAGATTGAGGAAATAGCCTATTGAAATTGTTCACATTCTCTGTATAGAATTAAGGCCTGATGTTTTCATTGTTTTTACTTGTCACTTATTTTTAGACTCAGATTATTTTCTTGAGAACCTTATATATTGTTTCTCAAGTGACGTACTGACATAGCTTCAGAGGGACTGTTCATAGTTGAACCTATGATAGTTGGGATCCTGCTGTTACTTGATGAGGATCCTTACACAGGGCTTTAATTTGGGGTTACATAGTTAAGTTCTACAATTACTCAGTTTCTACTGTGTCTGGCACTGTGCTCAATATTAGAGTAGGACATACCGAGACTCAAGCGAGGGCTGACACTTCACCTCTCTTTTTACTTAAGATCTCTCTGCACTTTTTTTTTTTTTGAAGCCAAGTAAGCAAGAAGAAAAATGACAGATAATGCTTCAGTGAGAAAGGAAAGGTGCTACATAGAGTATGAGCTGTTAAGTTACAACCCAGGGAAAAGACCTGGGAACTTTTATACTATTCTCTTGAAATTTTGGCCCTGTAAGCTGCTACATCCAGTTCAACTAACAAAATCCTGTATACCACAGAGAAGAATAAAGAAAACCAAACTGACAAACATCCTTCTTTTATTTAAGACCAAACTGCAGCTGGAATACCCAGTACAGTTCTGCTTACTACACTTCAAGAAAGATCTGAGAAAGCGGAAAAAGAACCAAAGAAGGGCAGTTCAAGCGACCAAAGGGTGGGTGGAAGGTGCTGCAGTATGAATACTGTACGAATATTTTGACTCTGGTCTGAAAAGATAAAAGAATGTTATCGAAACTACATGGAATAATTGAAGTCCCTTCAAGTTTGAAAGTAAGCATTTTAGGACAAATAAAAGGAAATTCAACTTTGTACTTGTGGAAACTAATCCCTAAGTCTGCATAGGTTTATATTGATTTATGGGTAACAGGTCCATGTTAAATTATTGGAAACTAGGATGTCTGAATATCAAGGAAGACAGCCATAGTCTCTTACAGTGCCTCTATTGGTCTGTCTCAAGCTGAATTGGGTGAGAAAAGGTATGGTCCAATATAAAGTTTTTCTTAAACTCAGTTGTGTTTTTGCTATTGGCAAATCTTGCCTTTGTTCGTTCCAGTGCCAGTGTTTTCTGCTTAATGGTTTGCTTTGTTGGCATCTGAGTTTATTTACTTGTATGCCACATGCAGTTTACACCTTCCTTAAACACTCTCCCCTGTAAATTCCAATTATAATACTTCACATCCAGCTAAGAGGGTCCATCTCTTCTCACCTCTTTCCTAGTTAGTATATTCAGCAAACATTTACTGAGCCCTTACTGTGGGCAAAAATTGTACTGGGTAATTGGGGAGAAAAACAGATAAAATTCATTTATTCAATAAATGTCTACTGAGCACAATCTAGTGAATCAATACAGTATGGCCTCCTTGTTTTGTTTGAGGTGTATTATTCATAACAATACTTTACACCATTTTATCCTGTGTAATTATAAAACCCAATATACTATCAAAGATAAGTAATTTTGTGGTTATTTGCCATTTAAAAGTATTTCAGTATTTGTTTGCATCCCATTAATACAAATAATGAAAAAAATGATGTTAATCTGTAATAAATGATTTATTGTGCAGTGACTGTAATATACTAGAGTTATATTAAATTGTTAACTGCCTCCTCAAACACATTAGGAGATAATCCCAAAAATAAGTATTTAACTTTGCATCAGATATAAAGGAGACTCTGGGTGCTATAATTAGATTACTTTGAGGCAGACAGAGAGCTGTTATCCCAACTGATTTAGTTTGTTCTGTAATTGAGAAAATGTTCACCAAATTATACTTTTTAGTGATTTACATGTACATTTTATAGGGGACATGTTCTGTGTATAGTGAATAAATAACTTTTATAGTATCACAAAATGTTTTGGATTCCTTAGTTCCTTATTAGGATATGAAGTTTACCTGTACATTGATTTCATCACTTGCATATTTTTTTGTCCTATTTCTACCACACTTAAGACTTTGTGTAAAGTTACCTAAAAATATGGAAGTGGTTAAGCCTTTGATAAAGATTTTGAAAATACAGCAGAATACACCTAAGGGAGAAATGAAGGTATTTTTACCTGTTTTATTTTTTTAATTTTCAAACTGGCCCAAGATCACACAGCAAGTAAGTAGCAGATACTAGATTAGTGTCCGTGGTTTTTCATTTGGTTCATCTTTGCTTCTGTTCTGCCTTTTTTTTATTTTAATCAAATGGGGAATTTTTTTATAACTTAATAGAATTAATATAAGGGAATCTAGAGTTCATTTGGAAGATTTAATAGATTTATAAAAATTTAATTACAAAGTTTTGTTTGTAACTTTACTGGATGAAAAGGAGAGGTTAAATGTAATACAGTATCTCACAGCTGTTGTGACTCAGGCACTTTTCTAGCCTGGCTTTCCAATTTTTAGTCTCACTGCATTGCATTTTGATCATATTCCTGTTTACAAAGTCCTGAGATACTCTAAAGTGGGGAGGCTGTGACCTGAGACAGCACAGTGCTAGCTCAGGAATAATCTTAAGTGTTCAATTAGGAGGTCTATCAGAGCTTCTAGGAGTCCCAGGCATAAACTGTTCTCATTGATAAATGAAGTCAACAACCTGTTTATCTTCAACTACTGACACCTATAAGACATAGCTAGCTCCTATGGAAAAGGCTGCTTTTCTTGGGTTTTTTTTCCTTTGCCCCCTCCAACAGTGTTGGTTATGTTCATTGCATTGTTTATATGTATTCCTAACAGTTGTTTCACCCATATATTAAAGATGGGATTTTTTTATTTACAATAAAAAGCAAGGCATGTAAATTCATTTTATTGATAACTGACAGAGTAGTTTGTAAAGTAAAAGGACTTTGTCTGGTTGGTTTTTTGGTTTTTGTAGATCACATCTCTTTGAATGCTAGTTTTTTGGGGTTGTTTTTTTTGGGTTTTTTTTTGTTTTTTTTTTTTTTAGGTTTAGCTCTGCCTTACAGATTTGTGACTGGGTAGGCTTTCCATAATTGTATAAGAGGTTTGAGATGTACTCTGTCCCAGTTGTTCTACAAAGTAATTGCCTATGAGAATACAATTAAACACTAGAAAACTTACCAGGAGTTTTTTTCCACCTTGTGCTTTCTTTTGGGATGAAGAGAACTTAAGTGTAAGGATAGGTTATGGACTCAAGATTCCATCATACTATATATACTGCCATCAAAAAGATAAGACATTTAAATTAAAACACTAAGTTCACACTTCCTACAGGATAAGTGAGTTCTAACAACTTTTTCATTCTTAACGAAGATGTGGGAATTCTGTCACCATCCTTCCTGTAGGCTGTAACTTTATTAGTACCTTTTTAAGGTATGAGATGTTATGACCATTAACTTTTTACGTACCCATAGCC
This sequence comes from Camelus ferus, assembly GCF_009834535.1. Lineage (NCBI taxonomy): Eukaryota > Metazoa > Chordata > Mammalia > Artiodactyla > Camelidae > Camelus > Camelus ferus. Next base: position 16,545,329 of record NC_045708.1, on the reverse strand, counting down.
ATTAAAATTTTACTTACGCCCTTCTCTGAACCCTTTTATCACTTGAATCAACCCCAAAGCAAAAACCTAATACATCTTTTAGTATACATAAACTAACAAAGATGCCCAGGATGAGGACTGTTGAATCTAGTCAAATTCCAGTGCAGTACAGAAAACATGGCAATCCTTGGCACTGGTAATAGAAAATACACTGGGAATACACCAGGAAAAAAATGAGCTCAAATATTGATTTCTTCCAAGTCACTTATACTTCATTTGCATGAGAAGATACAGCTTGGGATTCATTGCCTAATTAGTGTGGAACTCTAAAAAGGATTATTCTTGAACAAGTTTAAGCTACCCTATCATTTGGAACCTATTTTAGAAAGCCAGTGTAATTCTTGTGACTTTTACCACATGTCCCCTTGTGAAAATTGTACCTTTACGTATCAACAAGTAGTAAAACACAAGGGTTCCTGTCAACTTGAGGAATTCTTTTGTGCTATTTTTTTTCTATAAACCTAAATTATAATGTAGTAAAAAAGGAGACACAAATCTGCTTTACTCAATTTATCAAATGAATTCAGAAACTTCATGTATTTCCAAAGTATTCTATAGCCTCTTAACTGTTAAGCCCTGCTGGGAGGAAGTCACAGCTAGTTGCCTTTTTCTATTGTATAGCTGCTGAATTAATCCAAATGTTAGTAAGCAAACCGGTTGCCTCTTAAAACCCACAGTCCTGTTGTATTTCAGTTGGGCTAATTATGTGCATGCTATAAGAATATTAGTTGTAACAATTTTTATCAATAAAAGCAAGCCACTGGGGAAAAAGCAATTTTATTTTTTAATTTCACACTTCAAATTCATATATGTACATTAAGTACTATATAAACTTTAGGATTTGGGACGTTTTATCTCACCTGAATTTATTTGGAGAAACAAAACTTAGCCATTCTGCTTAAAAATACAAAAAAAAAAAAGAAAAAGTTGCCAAATTATGTAATAGGGACCGACCTACATTCAAATTTTAAACAGATTCCCCCCACACACACTTTTAATTTACTATTCGGTTAGCTGTTATAATTAGCATTTATCTTTAAGGTAGGCAAAGCATGTTATCAAGGTACTATGCAAGAAATTACATCTTTTGCAACAAGTGGTCCCCTGGGTTGCATCCCTGACGAAAAAATCACGGTACGGTCATTGTACACTGTACTCACAGGTTACACAAATTGTTGAAAGCCAAAATGAATCTCTTAAGGTTGGAGAACCCTCTTAATAGTTGACCTTTGAGCTTAAGAAAAAAAAATAGTAATCTCATACTGCATTTCACATCTCTCAACAATAGGAAATGTTTTAGCAGCTTAAAACCTTTTCGGTTATATAAAACTTTACACTAGGATTTGCTTTGAAATATAGTTTACAGCAAGATCAATTATAACATACATACACTGGCACTTTAGCACAAGGGCAAACTTTAAAAGCAAGTTATTTTGGACCTTTAAAATTAGGCCATAGTATAAAAAGAGTGTCTTATATTCAGCAAATTCATACTAAAATACTCTATTTTTGTAGGATAAATGCCAACAAAACTTTACATATGCTACAAGTTTATTACATATATTTACATAGATCTTTCCTAGGTACTTAAAACTTTCACATTATACAGCTCCCCACTTTAAACACGCTTTTGCAGGGATCTGAAGCCACATCACTGTCAGAATAGCTTGTGCAGTGCCTTAATACAAAAATGTATTTTGAAAGCTACTCGGTGAACACTAAATACTGTTTCTATAAAAAAATAGTTTCGGTGCATTTGTTGGCAGACACCTATCCCGCTGCATGTCAGAAATGGGGCCCAAGGGGATATACTCTCATTCTAAATAGCCCCTAGTGCTCTTTCCACATTCACCATACAGTTCACTAAACCACGACTATTCTCTAAAGAAAATTCACATTTTCTCTTAGCAGTGCATCAGGTTGTTAGCATATTACTGGTTTGGGTGTTTCTAAACTTTCAAATATTCAACTAGTTTTCAACCCTAGTTATGTCTTAACTGGATGCTTATCAGATTCGCCAGCTTTCAACAACTAAATATACTGATCCATGAATAATATTAAATTAGTATTTTTCCCCAACAAGCAATAGAAAAAGTTGATTCCTTTACCATTCTCCAAATCTAAACTTGAATGGTTTCACTTGGTTACTCAATTCAGAACACTTAGTATTGATACCAAGAACAATTATCAGTAATTCAGTTATTTTAAGTTGCAGTGATTCTGTTACATCATAGTGCACATAACACATAAAGGTGGAGTGTAATTTTCTACATTAGTAGTTTTACAGAGAAATTCCCAAGTGAATTTGGTCTGAAACAATTGCCAATTATCCTTAAATATGACTAAATTTAAACATTAGTACTTTCTTATTTTATACTTGTACTTTGAGTAAGGTTTTAAGTTGAAATGTCATTATTTCTTTATCAGAAGGATTAAAGGAAACAGGAACCCAGTGGCTTGGTGGTTTAGGAAGAACACTTGGTGATGGTGGCTCACTAAATTTGGCTCCAGCATAGTTTTGATTAGTTTGAGACTTAAAAAGTAAGGTGGGACTTGATAAGCTAGAGTTCCAGTTTTGACTATTTGGAAAACTTTTGTTCTTTCCCCCATTTTGCATGGCTTGCCATGCAGCTGCTGATGAATTGTAAGTATGTCCTCTTTCCTTTTTCTTATGAACAATCTTCATCTGAGAATTCTGATCCTTGGTCTTCTGTCTGTTAAGCTGTTGTTGGTTCTTACTAACATTTCGAGATTGAGGGGCTGGAATGTTATACCTCTCTCCGCCACCCATCTTCAGCTTCTTTGTCACCTGTAAGTGAATGGAAACAAAATACTGAGTAAAATTCCACTTAAGACAGTTTTGTTCAAAACTTTTAACTTCAATGGCCTCAATCTGAAACTCCAGAAATCTTGAGGATGATTCAAATAGGTGCTATGCAGCTGCTTTAACTTCATAATAATGTTCACACTTCATCACATGCACAGCCTTCCTAAGAAAATGAGCTTACCCATAAATCTGAATAATCCTCTATTTAAAAATAAAAACAATTAAGTTGGTTAAGTCCATCACAAAATGTCTGCCCCATAACAAATGAAGTTTATACCTTTCAGTCTGCTTTTCAGATTGCAGGATTTCCACTACCTGTCCTCTTCCTTGCTGCCAAGCCCAGGATAACCGATGTTGCTTTCTGACAGATCCTTTCCTTTGTCTCAATACAGAAGTTTTCATGGGCCGATCTGCTGAGTTCAGCCTAGGAGCTGAGGCCAACATCTGAGTCTCCTCAGCACACAAACTTAAGAGAAGTCCTAGCTAGAAAAGCAAAGATTTTTTTCATTATTTCAGTTCAAAACATGGAATAAAGTGATCGTTTATATTTACTACAGAAAGTTACAGAATGGCTACTTCCTAAACTAAAAAGGCAGATAATAATGACTCTAAGGATGACTTTGACCTCTAAACTGTCATTTAAGAACTCTTCTAAGCCTTGAGATCCAGGAACTCCTGAGGAGTTGGGGGCGGGGGGGAGGGTGTCCGCCAAATCACGCAACAAGTTGTATATTTTTCCTAGGGACCTTTCAGGTTCTCACACGGATTTTGTGACCAAAACATTAATTCAAACCACGTAAGCGTTCACCCTGACAGCCATGCCAAGAAATGGGCTTAAAATTCGTTTTCTCAAGAGACTGTGTTTTAAAAGTCCCTCCAGAATTTCCCAATCTTTCGACACATCACGTATCCGTTTTCACAAAGTAGTCTCCCAACATGTTTACGTCATGCAGTGTTTCCTTTAGTTACGAACTCCTGACTCCTCCCCGTTTTAAAATAAGTTCCAGAAGCCATAACAACCGAAGTCAGTTTCACACTTAAATATATAAAAATGCTTCCCTATCGTGAACATCAAACATTCACGATTTCATTTGACATTCCAAGAAACCAAGTTACCAAAGAAATAATAACTCCTCTTTTCGAAAGGGTGAGAGGCCCTTCGAGACTATTTTAACAGCCTTAAAGAAATGAGTTCCCGGATCGTGAGTCATTCCCTACGCGAGCCCGAATGTTCAGTTCTTCTGACGGGGCTGGGCTTCCGAGCGGCTGCACGTCCCTCGGGCCTGGCCCGGGAACCCGTCCTCCGGGCCGCCCGCGCCCGCCCGGCTTCCCGATCTCGCCTCCTTCCCCCAACAATGGGGAGCGCGGCCGCCAACATGGCCGCGCCCGCGGCGCCGCCGCCACTCACCGACTTCGAGCTCGGGACCTCGGCGGCTGCGACTCCTGCTCGGCGTCGAAGCCCCCCTCCCCTTCCAGGGAGCGACGAGGCAGGAATGAGCGAAGCCCACGAGCACCGACAAGATAGCTGCTGGCCACCGCGGAGTCCAGATCGACCTCCTCCTGCTGCCTCTACCGACAAAATGGAGGCGGCGGCGAACACCGAAGCGGGGCCGGGAAGCGCGGCGGCCAATCAAAACACGCCTTTGCGAGGCCCGGCCAATGATACGCGGGCCGCCGCCTGTTGCTGGGGCCCGACGGGGCGGAAGAAGGAGGGTGGTTGTGGACAAGGGTTTGAAATCCTCCCCCAGAGGAGCATGTCGGGAGCAACTGCTGCGGCCCCAGCGGCCGCCTCTCCGCCGGACCCCGGGTAACTCCGGCCTCTTCGGGGAGGCGCCCGCCCGGCCGCTTCCAGCACCTCGGGACGCAGCCAACGCCAGCCTCTCGCGGCGACCCCGGCGCCCGAGCCCCGCGCACCCCCACCGCCGGGGAAGAGGGGTCAGCCGCCTGCCCGGGCAGCAGCTTCCACCAGGCTGTCCCGCTCGCAGGTCCCGCGGCCCTGGGAACCCGGTGGTTTCCCCGCCGTGGGAGTCACCGAAAGGGGCACTGAGTTCCCGAGTTAAGTTCATTGAGCCGTGTAACTGATTTCTTACAGATGATGGATACTCAACAAAGTTGCTTTTCGGGGCTGGCCCCTGCCCACTTAGTCCTGCTAATCCCTCTGTCCCCAGTCGGGAACTTCTTTGCAGCCCCCAAGCTTGCTGTTCCCCTGCGGTCCCCTCCTGTCCTCCCCGCCCCCAGCCTCGAGATTCTTCAGAAGTTGCCTCCTCGTGAACGCGTTTCCGACACACGTGCGGATCAAGTTAATCGGTCCCTCCTTTGTGTCCTACTGGTACTTAATCTCAGTCACACAGTGTTGTAGCTACTTGTGGCTCTAACTCTTCAGCCATTCCCGCACATAAACCCTCCAGGGGGCAAAGCCAGGTTCTGTTTCTCCAAGCACGGTGCAAAATTTGTTGAGAGAATCGGGGGTGGAGGGTCCGCCCTTATTCCCCTTTCTGCCCAGTTTGTAAGTGAAAGGGGGGCTGGGAAAAAAAGACAAAGTTCAGTTGACTATGCCAGCGAGGTGCAGGGAAGAGGAAAAGGGCAACTTCTTTGGAGTAAATGGATAAGCAACCCAGAGTTGGTGTTTTAAAGGTGAACACCAACTTCTATGAACATACGAACATTTGTGTTACAGGATGGATTTATATATACTTTTTACAAGTCCCACATAATTCGTTTCTTAATCTTCCGTTTTCCCCTACCATCATCCCCTACCCCTGTGTTCTTCTAGCCATGGACCTTAACTTTTCTTAACAAAGCCACTTAAGCTACTGCGTTTTAAAAGAGGAGTTTGTTCATCTAATTTGGTGAAATGTGTAGAAGAGAAGAGACATTTTTGAGCATGGGACTTTCTGGTGCCAATCATTATAGTCAAATATAATGTTCTTAGTAAACAACTGCTAACTTAACTTGAAGGTGTTATCTACTTCCCTAAAATTCAAAAAACTGGTTTAGACATCTGGCCACAGTAGAGCCAGGCTGTATTTAATGGATTCAAGACTTTGACTTCAGAAAAGACCCTTACAATGTATTTTTTAATATAGCAGTTTGTAAAATGAAGTTCTTTTTCTAATTCTTTTTTTTTTATCATCATCCAAATATCTTCCAAGTTCATCCCTGCTACACTCCCACCCCTCCCTCATGGATCTGATTGTGTTACTTAAAAAAAAAAAAAAAAAAAAAAAAAAACCACTTCATTGGCCCCAAATTGTATAACAATTAAATTGCTCTCCAGACCTTATCTGTATCAACACACGGGTGTTGTATTAGATACTTACTCTGCCTCTCTCTGCCCTGTGCTAAATTGTTCTGCTTACATCATTTCATTTAATTTTCACAAATTACGAGGAAGGTGCTATTTTGATCTCCACGGTTCCCTGCAGCATCTATGTCTGAGTCATTTTTGTGTCCTCCCCAAAGGTGTCCTCTGCTTTGCCCAGAGCAGACACTGACTGGCTGCTGCCAGGGCTGTCCAGCCAGCTTGGGCAGTATGAAGCCTCTATCTTGCCATCTGGTTGAGTCACGTTCTCTGCCAGAAAGTCAGAGTTGGACTGCCCTCTGGCTAGCACCGTGAAAGCCATTACCACTTTCCAGACTCCCAGGAGCCTCACAATATAGCTCCAGCCTCATGCTTCATTAATATTTACCAAGTGCCCACAACAGCTCAGAACTGAGAGCAGAAGTTAAAATCACACCTCTTTAGGACATCTGATAGAGCCTCTGCCTGTCTCAGGCTGCCCTTTAAAGTCAGTTCCACCAACATGATCCAATTAGTGGTTCTCAGTTCAAATAGGGAAATGTTGATGTAAACAAACAGCTCTCAGGATGTAGATCAGCCACCAATGCTGGATGCCAAATGCATAATAAATACGTGGGTGTTTAATACCACACATTTATTTAACAAAGGTTTATCTGGTGCCTTCTTTGAGGCAGGCACTCCACCAAGCCCTGGAAATACAACAGTGAATGAGGCTCCATCCTAGCCCTAAAGGAACTCAAAAGCTTTTCCCTTTACTAATCAGAGAGGGAAGCTGGTGTCTGGGGAGATTCATTTCCTCAGTTCTTCCTCTGAGAGTCAAGGACAGGCAGTGCCAATCGTATGTAAACACGAAAATCAACCTACTAACATCCCTAAGGAGTGCAGGTTAGACTGTGCTCAGACCCTGTGGAATGGAAGGAAAAACGAGAAGATTTCCACGCTCGCTGGAATCCTTTCCCCAGAGAATCTGTTATGAATCATGTATCTATGGGAGTTAAAATCAATGAAACCTCTTATGTAAACATTTTCTACCTAATCCGAAAGTAGAAGTGGGGCAAAAAGGTGTTTCTGAAAGTCTGACTTTGGAGGACTGGCGAACTGCAGGCTGATGCTTGCTGTATTTAGACCCCAGGGATGCCAGAGCAGCTGAGACAAGCACCCACATTTGCTGAACATTTGGAACAAGTCTCTAGGAGAACTGACTGACTTTTCAGGCTGGATCACTCACCTCCCCGTGTGTCTATCTCAAAACAAGCTATTTTGGTTCTTTTTCTTCCTCAAGCTCATCTATGAATTCAGAGCCCAACTTTGAATGCTTGCAGGTCTATCAGCTGATGGTTATTTCGGTTAGGGGGAAGCAAGTTCTGGGGACCTACTGAGAGTAAAGTGGACCACATGCCTGATGTTCTGATGTGCCTCAGGGCTCTGATATCTTTGCCAAGCTGGTATCAAAACCCACCCCCCTCCACTCACAGTGAACGTGTTTCCTGGGGAAGCATCTGTCGCACGTTCCCCAGCTGCCCACATGTTCCCAAGCAGTTGCAAATCAGTTCTCAGCCATTACAGCCATTTCGGTCCAATTACTAAATGGGGCACAGGAAGTCAATGGGAAACTCCCACACCTCCTGTGATTCTGACCCAGAGGTTCAACATCTCTGGGACCTTTAAAGGATTCTGATGCCTGGACCCCCACCCCAGGATCAGAATCTTTGAGAACGAGTACTTGGGTGTTCCGGTTCCACTGAAGGGTGGCAGAATACGCTACTCCCAAACATGCCACTTTGGCATAAAGATTATTTTGAGCTAAAGGCACTCGAAAAACAGCAGGTGCAAGAAGCTTGCGTTGAGCCTCCTCCCCTTTTCTTCTCAAAAACAGGAGAAAACTCCCAGGCAAGAGATGCCCTTCCTATAGTAGGAGAAAAGAGACATTCTTATCTCCAGAGAAAGAGGGGGTCAAAGGCCCAGAGAATTCTGCACAAACAGACCTTGTCAAAATCACTCTTCTCTTCCTTTAGCCTCCCTGTATATTTCACTTTTCCACAATTGCCTCCCTTTGTTCAATCTAGTGGAAAAGCATTTAGGCTTTGCCACCTCTTGGGGTCTTGGTTTCCCTATGAAGGCTCCCATGTCACGTAAAACTTACATTAAATAGACTTGAATGCTTCTACCTTGTTAGTCTGTTTTATGTCAGTGTAATTCTCAGGGCCAGCTGAAGAGCTTATGAAGGTGGAGATAAAGTTCTGTACATCCGATTCCAACGTCTCCCTCTGGTTGACACCTCCTGCTCCAAGTTTTTCTAAGGAAACATATGTGTGAAGGAGACTCCCCTTTGTCTTCCATAATCCTCAAAAGTGGTGATCATACCAAACAACCGGAAAAAAAAGTGAGAAACTAGCTCCTGGAGAACCAGAGTTATTTTGATTAGCTCTGTAAAGTGTTTATCTCACGGACGGACTCCCAGGCTCCTTGCTAGTCTGCTGATCTGAACTGTCCACTCCAGGGGCTGAGCTCACAGTACTGCAAGCCGGAAGCTGTGTCAACAGTGAGATGGGCTGCAATGTTCAGAGGAGCAACTGAAATGGGCTCAGACTGGCAACTAGATTGTTAATAAGAGGAAACCTGGGACATCAATACTCACCGAAAAAAAACAAAAACAAAAACAAAAAACATCTCCTAGAAGAAATAAAAGCAAGAATAAACAAATGGGACCTAATGAAACTTACAAGCTTCTGCACAGCAAAGGAAACCAGAAATAAAACAAGAAGAAAACCTACGGAATGGGAGAAAATTTTTGCAAGCGAAACCGACAAAGGCTTGATCTCCAGAATATATAAGCAGCTCATACGACTCAATAAGAAAAAAATAAACAACCCAATCCAAAAATGGGCAGAAGACCTAAACAAGCAATTCTCCAAGGAAGACATACAAATGATCAAAAAGCACATGAAAAAATGCTCAATATCACTAATTATCAGAGAAATGCAAATCAAAACTACAATGAGGTATCACCTCACACCAGTCAGAATGGCCGTCATTCAAAAATCCACAAATGACAAATGCTGGAGAGGCTGTGGAGAAAGGGGAACCCTCCTACACTGCTGGTGGGAATGCAGTTTGGTGCAGCCACTATGGAAAACAGTGTGGAGATTCCTCAAAAGACTAGGAATAGACTTACCATATGACCCAGGAATCCCACTCCTGGGCTTGTATCCAGAAGGAAATCTACTTCAGGATGACACCTGCACCCCAATGTTCATAGCAGCACTATTTACAATAGCCAAAACATGGAAACAGCCTAAATGTCCATCAACAGGTGACTGGATAAAGAAGATGTGGTATATTTATACAATGGAATACTACTCAGCCATAAAAACCGACAACATAATGCCATTTGCAGCAACATGGATGCTCCTGGAGAATGTCATTCTAAGTGAAGTAAGCCAGAAAGAGAAAGAAAAATACCATATGAGATCGCTCATATGTGGACTCTAAAAAACAAAAACAAAAACAAACAAACAAAAACAAAGCATAAAGGACAGAAATAGACTCACAGACAGAGAATACAGACTTGTGGTTACCAGGGGGGTGGAGGGTGGGAAGGGATAGACTGGGATTTCAAAATTGTAGAATAGACTACACTGTATAGCACAGGGAAATATACACAAGATGTTATGATAACTCACAGAGAAAAAAATGTGACAATGAATGTGTATATGTCCATGAATAACTGAAAAATTGTGCTGAACACTGGAATTTGACACAACATTGTAAAATGATTATAAATCAATAAAAAATGTTAAAAAAAAAAAAAACAGTGGAAAATGAGAGCCATCTATTTATATATAAGACCCTGACAATACCTGTCTCCCAACTCTTCACACCCAGGGCAGGAGGAAGAAACACAATCCTCAGCTCAGAAGTCGTGGGAGGCTCTCAAGAGAATCAGATGAGATATGAACCCCTTCCAGCTCCCACAACATGTTTGCTCAGCTTGACAGTCTGTGAATCCCTGCAGACGTCTTGCTTTATCGCTTTCTACTATTTGTTGCACTGAACCATAGCACCAGCACTTTTAACGCCTTCTAAGTCTACACCATCAGCGTGCTTTCAGGAGCATTATCTCCCTCAGCCTTGCCATTAGCTCTGCAGGAGAGGTGTTATTCTACAGACCAAGAAACTGAGGCTCAGAGGGACTTGTTCAAGTCTGCAAGAAGGATCTTCTCTCTTAAAACATTTTTAGTGGAGTTTGTCTTGTTGTATAAGTAACGTATGTTGGCTGAAGAGAAGGCAGGTAAACAAAAAGTAAAATAAAAATTACTCAACATCTTACCTCCCAGAGATAACCACAGAGATAAGGTTTTGAGAGGATGTCCTCCCAGCATTTTTTCTCTACAGAGAAGCAGTTTGGAGTGGTGAGAGCACCGACTCCAAAACCTGTCCAAGTTCGAATCTCAGTTCTGTGGCTTACTGACATATGGCCTTGGCTTTTTAGCCTCTCTGTGCTTTAGTTTCCTCATCCATAAAATGGGGATAATAACAATACCTAACAGTGTAAGGATCAAATAAGTCAACATCTTTGAAGTACTTAGAATGATGCCCGGAACATAGAAAGACTTCAGTCACTGAGCTTTTTCTTTCCTTTTTATAATAATGATAATGAATGACATAGATTCTTTTGTCACCTGACTTTTTTTTCACTTTTTAAACTCAATAAATTGTGAGCATGTTTCTGTGTATATATACATACCTGCATCGTTGTTAACAGTATTCCATGTTATGAACCTCTGTCGTTGATTTCACCAGCCCCTCCTGTTGTTTCCCATTTTTCCCTCTCACATGCTGAGTTGAATGTCCTTATAGATAAATCTTCACTTCCTTAAATAAATGTCCTTTAAATAAGTTCCTAGAGGTGAAATTACTAGGGTAAATATATAGGTAAGATTGATTTATGTCTCCTCCATCAGTGTAAAAGTCCAGTCTCTGACTTCTGGCTTTGAGGATACGCCTCTCCCTCCTTATTAATGGCTGCTTCTCTGTCACTGGACCTGAAAATGAGTTGGTGAATTTACGTAGAAGGGAAATAGTGGAAAGAATCTGAAAAGGTTTTTTAAAGATCACATGTTATATATGACCCTTTTAAGAAATATGCCTGTGGGATATCTCTTTCCTCAGGGGCACCTGATGCTAATAAGGTCTACTCATTCATCACACTTGACAGCCTCCATAGTCTTCGATTTGGCCATCAATGAGCCACAAACATCTGGAATTTTCCACTGACTCAGCGCAGGCCGACGTTTGCTCTCTGGCTGACAGCATGGGTTTGGGAAGAGACTGTGTGAGTCAAGCTTCCATGCCTAAGAGCTTGTGTTTTGCCACAGCAGAAAAACACGTAGTGACATAGTTTTAATAGATGATTAAAACTCTTTGGCCCTGTTGACAGTGTGGTGTGACTACCTAGGCACCAAGGAATCTCCATTAAACCCACCGCTTCTAATGCATTGGGAGGTGAAATAACTTGCCGAGGACAGTCTGATCTCTCGGCTCCAGTTCACCATTTTTAATACCACTTGATTTTTATACCACCTTCTTGCCTTTAACTGATATATCTTTGTTTTATTTTGTTATGACTGTTACCTTGTATAATTCAAAGGTATGATCTTTTGCATATTCCAGATGTACCCCTCATTAGATAATAGGAGTAAATAGTGAGCACTTTACTATGAGCAAAACACTGTACTAAGTAAGCAATTTACATGCATTATCTTGTTTAATTCTCAACTGAATCCTCCTAAGGTAAGTAATATTAGTATCCTCATTTAAACAGATGAGAAAATTGAGGTTCAGAGAGATAGGTTAAGTGATTGTCCCAAAATCACACACAGAGAATTCAAACCTGGGTCAATGAGATACCAAAACCTCTACTTTTAGCCACTCTGCTGTCCTGGCATAGTGTTCAGGGTCCGTATTCCTCAGGAATGCTCAGAATATAGCTTGTTCTGGAATAGAGGGCAGCCACCCTTTTGAGCCCAGGCTCCCATCAGTACAGTGAACTTGCACACATATTCTTAGTGCCTATTAGAAAGGAAACAAAGAAAAACTAGAATATTTATAGGCCCCCATACGTGAGGTTATTTTCAGAGGGATCCTGCCCACAAGGATGGTTCCTGCAGTGGACGTGTACTGCTAAGAGGCAGGAGCTGAGGGAGCTTCTGCAGTGGCCAGCCTCAGGAGGAGCATTGCCCACCGCAAAGAAATTGCAGCCAGGTGAGCCCATGAGGAGGAGTTGCGGCAGAAGCCCCAAAAGTGCCCATGAGAGAAAGAGGCAGCTTTAGATATCCATCAAGCCAGGGAAACATGAAGCCATCTGACAAGAGCTCTGGTCCAGAGGAAGAATTTCTTGCTCTCCCTTACCCTTCTTCCTCCATGGCTGAAAACTCAGAGATGTCAAAAGCTATATAGTTTTTAAAAAAGAGGAAAAAATTATATAGTTAACAAGCTGCAGAAGGAGGAATAAGGAAGAACAGAGCCTTCAACCTTCAGTCAAGTTCAGAGTTCTGATTATTACCTGGACTGGCCAATTTTAATTACTGAGTCAAAATTGAGTTCAAAATTTAAAGTTACCACAGAGTTCTATTACCTAAAAGAAAGAAGGATAATGAAAATAACAATGGGAATAGCACAGACAACACCCTGTCAGATATCTGACTAATCAAAATTGGACAGCCAGCAGGGCCATGGGGAGCATAGTGGCTAACTGTCAGCCCTGCCTAGAGGTCAGCAAAAAGGTCACCTCCCCATGAAAATGGGTGTTTCATCCATTGCCGGGAAAAGAACTATCAACCTAAACAGATTTAAAAGGAGAATAAGTTTATGCACCTAATAACAGACCATCACATGTATGAAATGAAAATTGATGGAACTGAAGGGAGAAATAGAGATTTCTACAATGATAGTTGGAGACTTTAATACCCCACTCTCAATGAAAGACAGAACAACCAGACAGAAGATAAGTAAAGAAATAGAGGACTTAAACAACACAATAAACCAACCAGATCTAACAGACACAGACAGGACGCTCTACCCGACAACAGCAGCATACACATTCTTCTCAAGTGCACATGGTACATTCTCCAGCATAGACCATATTTTAAGTCGCAGATTAACTCTCAGTATTTTTAAAAACATGGATGTCTTTCAAAATATCTTATCTGATCCCAACAGGATAACATCAGAAGTCAATAACAGAAGGAAAACTGGAAAATTCACCAAAATGTGGAAATTAAACAACACACTCTTAAACAATCAATGGATCAAATGTATCACAAGAGAAATTAGAAAGCATTTTAAATCAAATGAAAATGAAAGCACAACATACCAAAACTTTTGCAACCCAGCCAAAGCAGTACTAAGGGAGAAATGTGGATGTAAACATATATTAAAAAACAAGAAAGACCTCAAATCAACAATCAAGCTGAACAACTTAAGGAACTAGAAAAAGAAAAACAAACTAAACACAAAGCGAGTAGAAGAAAGGAACTAATAAAGATTAAAGCAGAGATAAATGAAATAGAAAATAGAAAAACACTAGAGAAAATGAACAAAACCAAAAGTTGGTTCTTTGGGGAAAAAAAATTCAACAAAATTGACAAATTTGCTATATAGACTCAGAAAAAAAGAGAGGGTTCAAATTACAAAAATCAGGAATGAAAGTGAAGACATTACTACCAATTCTACAAAAATAAAAAGATTATAAGCAAGTACCATGAACAACTGCACCCCAACAAATTGGATAACCTAGACGAAATGGAAGTGTTTCTAGAAACATACAACCTACCAAGACTGAATCATGAGGTAACAGAAAATCTGATTAGACTTGTAACTAGTAAGGAGATTAAATCAGTATCAAAATCTCCTGACAAACAAAAAGCTTTGGCCTAATGGCTTCACTGGAGATTCACCAACATTTAAGAACACCAATCCTTCTCAATCTTTTCCTTTTCAAAGAGGAGGGGACACTTCCTAATTCATTTTATAATACCCTAATACCAAAGCCAGACAAAGACATTTTAAGAAAAGAAAACTCGTGAACATTAATACAAAAGTCTCAACAAAACTCTATTAAACTGAATTCAACAGCATAGTAAAGAGATTATATGCCATGACCAAGTGGAATTCATTCCTGAAATGCAAAGATGATTCAACATACAGAAAATTGATCATTGTAATACACCACTTAAACAGAATGAAGGAAAAAACCACATGATCATTTCAACTGATGCAGAAAAAGCATTTGATAAAATAAATACCTTTTCACGATAAAAACACTCAACAAACTATGAATAGAAGGAAACTACCTCAACATATTAAAAGGCACAGTGAGCATCATACTCAATGGTGAAAGACAAAGTCTTTCCTCTAAGAGCAGGAGCAAGGCAAAGATGCTCACTTTTGCCATTTCTATTAAACATAGTCCTGGAGTCCTAGACAGAGCAGTTAAGCAAGAAAAAGAATTAAAAAGCATCCAACTTGGTAAAGAAAAAGTAAAATTATCTCTGTTTGCCTATGATATGATCTTATATATAGAAAACCCTAAAATTCCACCAAAATCTATTAGAACTAATAAACAAATTTGACAAAATAGCAGAATCCAAAGTCAACACCCAAAAATCAGTTGCATTTCTATACACTAACAATGAATCATCTGAAAAGGAAATTAAGAAAGCCATTTACAGTAGTATCAAAAAGAATTAAATGTTTAGTAATTAAATGGAGGAGGTGAAAGTCTTGTTCAATGAAAACTAAAAAAAAAAAAAAGTAGAAATTAAAGAAGACATAAGTAAATGGAAAGATACCAGTGTTCATGGACTGGAAGACTTAATGTGTTAAGATGTCAGTACTACTTAAAGTGATCTATAGATTCAATGCAATCCCTATCAATATCCCAATGACATTTTTTCCAGGTAGAAAAATCCATCCTATAATGCATGCAGAATCTCGAGGGACCCTGAATAGCCAGGACAATCTTGAAAACAGAAAAACAAAGTTGAAGGTCTCATACTTCAAAACTTACTTCAAAGCTACAGTAATCAAAACAATGGAAAACTGGCATAAACGTAGACATACAGATCAACTGAATAGAATAGAGAGTCCAGAAACAAATCCTCACATGTATGGTCAAATGATTTTCAACAAGGGTGCTAAGATCATTCAATGGGGAGTGGACAGTCTTTTCAACAAATGGTGCTAGAAAAACAGGATATCCACATACAAAAGAATGAAGTTGGACTCTCATTTTATACCATATACAAAAAATAACCACCAATGCATAAAAGACCTAAACATAAGAGCTAAAACTCTTATGAAAACATGGAACAAAAGCTTCACCACACTAGATTTGGCAAGAATGTGTCAGATTATGACACCAAAGGCACAGACAACAAAAGAAAACATATGCAAATTGGACTTCATGAAAACTAAAAACTTCTGTGCATCAAAGAACATTATCAACAGAGTGAAAAGGCAACCTAGCAAATGGGAGAAAGTATTTGCAAATCATATATCTGATAAGGGATTCATATCCGGAATATATAAAGAGCTCTTAAAAATCAACAACAAAACAACCCAATTCAAAAATGGGTGAAGAACTTAAACAGCTGTTTCTCCAAAGAACATGTACAGATGGCCAGCAAGTACATGAAAAGATGGTACACACCACAAATCATTAGGGAAGTGCAAATCAAAACCACAATGAGATACCACTTCACAACCATTAAGATGGCTATTACAAAAACAAAAACAAAAACAAAACCAGAAAATAACAAGTATTGACAAAGGTGTGGAGAAATTGGCACACTTATGTTTTGCTGATGGGAATATAAAATGGTGCTGCTGCTGTGGAAAACAGAATAGTGGTTCCTGAAAAAATTAGAAATGTAATTACCATATGGTTCATCAATTCCATTTCTGGGGTATGCAACAAAAGAGTTGAAAGCAGGGACGTGAACAGATATTTGTTACACTCATGTTCACAGCAGCATTATTCATAATAGCCAAAAGATGGAAACAACCTGAATGTCCATCTACAAATGACTGGATAAGCAAAATGTGGTATATTGCTAGTCGTTGGAATGGTCAGTGGAATATTATTCAGTCTTTAAAAGGAATGGAAATTCCAATACATATTACAATGTGGATAAACCTTGATGATGTTATACTAAGTGAAATAAACTGGACACAAAAGGAAAAATATTGTATGATTCCACTTGAATGAGGTACCTAGAGTAGTCCAGATTATAGAACAGAAAATAGAATAGTGGTTATCAGGGCTGGGGGGAGGGGAGAATGGGGAGTTACTGTTTAAAGATGAAAAATTTCTGCATATGGCTGCTAATGGTTGTACAATAGTGTGAATGCCACTGAACTCTTCACCTAAAAGTGGTTAAGTTGGTAAATTTTTATTTTATGTGTATTTTACCACAATACAAAAACAGTAACAGGATGTTACTTCTGAGATTAGGTTGCAAAGAGATTGTGACTTCCATCTTGCTTGCTCTCATGCTTTAACTCACCCCAAGGGAAAATAGTCGTCCTGTTGTGAGCTTGTCTATGGCAAGTAAAGGAAGTCTTCAGCCAACAGCCAGAGAGAAGCTGAGGCCGCTAAACAGCTCTGTGAGTGAGTTTAGAAGTGGATCCACCCCCATGTTGAGCTTTGAAATGACTGCAGCCTGGGAATGACTGCTTGACTTCTCACAGCAATCTCGTGAGGACCCTGAGCCTCTTAATTTAATTGAATAAGAGATAAAAATGGAAGCTCAAAATCAAATTACAAAAAAAAATTGTTAAGAATGAAGTACATGAACAGATGATCATCATCCTAACTTGAAATGAATGAATACAGGAATAAAAACTGGAATATCTAAACAAACCTAATTCTGCCAGCCTTGGAGCTGAAGGACCATTTGGCCACATGGGTTGCTTGGCACGGCGAAAACACATGCCCACTTCTGTACTCAGTGCTGGCACAACACAACCCTCAACATCCACTCTGGCTAACACTGTTCAGGCCCCAGGGAAATGCTCTCCACATCTCTTGCCCCATGACCTTGAAACAAAAGGCAACTGCATCCAAATGATATGAAGGTTTGTAGTTGATTTTGTCGTTGTGAATATAAATTTGACAAGATAGGAAGGTAGGACATCTTTAATTAAAATGTGTTTTAGTTTGTCTTATTCAAATTATATGTAGACAAATTATATGTAGGTCTCCTTTCTTCTTTTTTCTACTGTGGTAAAATCAACATAACATAAAATTTACCAACTTAACCACTTTTAGGTGTACAGTTCAGTGGCATTAAGTGCATTCATACTGTTGAGCAACCATCAGCACGACCCAGCTTCAGAACTTTTTCATCTTGCAAAACTGAAACTCTACTCATTAAACAATATCTACCCATTCTCCCTCTTCCCAGCCCCTGGTAAGAATCATTATATTTTCTGTTTCTATGATTTTGACTAATCTGGGAACTTCATATGAGTGGAATCATACAGTATTTAACTTTTGGTGATTAGCTTATTTCATTTAGCATAATAGCTTCAAGTTTCACCCATGTTGTGGCATCTGTCAAAATCTCCTGCCCTTTTAAGGCAGAATAATATTATGTTGTATATATACCACATCTTGCTTATCCATTCACTCATCAATGGACATGAGTTTCTTCCATGTTTTAGCTATTGCGAATAGTGTTATGTACATGGGTGTAACAAATATCTCTTGGGGACTCCACTTTAAATTCTTTTGGGAATGTACGCAGAAGTGGAATTGCTGTTTCATACAGTAATTATATTTTTAATTATTTAGGAAACACCATACTGTTTTCCACAGTGGCCATACCAATTTACATTCCCACCAGCAATGCACAAGGGTTGCAATATCTCTACATCCTTGCCAACACTCGTTATTTTCTGTTTTGTTTTTGTTTTTGTTTTTGTTTTTGTTTTTGTTTTTTTTAGTAATAGCCGTCTTAATGGTTGTGAAGTGCTATCTCATTGTGGTTTTTGATTTGCACTTCCCTAATTAGTGATGTGGACCATCTTTTCATGTACTTGCTGGCCATCTGTATATGTTCTTTGGAGAAATAGCTGTTTAAGTTCTTCTTCAACCGTTTTTGAATTGGGTTGTTTTGTTGTTGTTTTTAAGATCTCTTTATATATTCTGGATATGAATCCCTTATCAGATATATGATTTGCAAATATTTTCTCCCATTTGCTAGGTTGCCTTTTCACTCTGTTGATAATGTTCTTTGATGCACAGAAGTTTTTAGTTTTCATGAAGTCCAATTTGCATATGTTTTCTTTTGTTGTCTGTGCCTTTGGTGTCATAATCTGACACATTCTTGCCAAATCTAGTGTGGTGAAGCTTTTGTTCCATGTTTTCTTAAGAGTTTTAGCTCTTATGTTTAGGTCTTTTATGCATTGGTGGTTATTTTTTGTATATGGTATAAAATGAGAGTCCAACTTCATTGTTTTGCATGTGGATATCCTGTTTTTCTAGCACCATTTGTTGAAAAGACTGTCCACTCCCCATTGAATGATCTTAGCACCCTTGTTGAAAATCATTTGACCATATATGTTCATGATCTGGGCTCACTATTCTATATGGTTTATTTCTGGGCACGCTATTCTATTCTATCAGTCTTTATGTCTATATTTATATCAGTTTCCCATTGTTTTGATTACTGTAGCTTTGTAGTAAGTTTTGAAGTGTGAGATCTCCAATTTTGTTCTTCTTTATTCAAGACTGTTTTGGCTATTCAGGCTCCCTAGTAGCTCATGACTTTTGCTATATTCTGTTTGTTGAAAGCTAGTCATTGAGTCTAGCCCACAATCAAGAAGAGGAGATTGCACAAAGGTTGTGAGTACAGTTGTCCCTCAGTATCCACAGGGGATTAGTTCCAGGACCCCGCTCCTGTCAGATGCCACAATCTCTGGATGCTCAACTCCCTTCTATAAAATGGCGTAGTAGTTGCTTTTAACCTAGGCACATCCTCCCATAGACTTCAAATCATCTTTAAAATACCTATAATAACAAATACAATGTAAATATTCTGTAAATAGTTATAAATACAATGTAAATGCTATGTAAATAGTTGCCAACATGTGATAAATTCAAGTCTTCCTTTCTGAAACTTTTTGGAATTTTTTCTCTGCAGTATTTTCAGTCTGTGTTGGGCTAAATCTGTGGATGCAGAACCCATGGATTCAGAGGGCTGACTGTACCACGGGGCGGGGATTACTGGGAGCTATTTTAGAGGCTGCCTGCCACAATAGCTAACATTTATTGAGGACTTAATATGCTAAGCCATATATATGTACTTATATTCATTTAATGCTGACAATAACCCTGGGAATCTGTAACTATGATTAGACCTAGTCTGTACTAGAGGCCGTTAAGGTTTAAAGAGATTAAGCTACCTATGGCCCCGCAGCTACACAATGATGGAGTTGAGGCTCAAACCCAGCCTGTCTGATTCCAAAGCTGTTGTTTTTAGCTAGTGTACTATCCGCGTACTCAGCTGTTTCAGTATCTCAGATGAATGTAAAGCGCTACTGGTTATAACCTAGGGTTTAAATTTGTGATGGGCAAAAACCTCAGAGGACTGTTCATGAGAAGAATGAGCTCTTTCAGCTGCATTTAGCTCTAGTCAAATGAATCCTATTTTGGTTCAGTGTCAGCTTGTTAGGGAAGTTTGCTGCTCACAGTGGAAAAGGAATGACAAACCCGCTAACATAAACATGTTGAAGAATTTCCCTTCTTACTACACTGGAAACTATTTCGGTTCTCCAGACTTCTGTAAGAAGAACCTCAGCTTAAAGGAAGCTTCTGGACCCAATTTCATGGGCCACTGCCTCATAACATCAACTCTCTGTCGAACTACCCCAGAATTTTTGGACCAGGTCACACCAAGAGAACTTTGCCAAAAAAAAAAAAAAAAAGAAAAAGAAAAACGAAAACAAAAAAACAAGTTTCCACAGAACCAGCTTCTTGGCCTGAGAGAGTTCTGTTTTCAAATGACTTAACCCCCACGTCCTCCCCAGTCAGATTTTGCTACTTATCACTGGAAGGGCTCCTTCCTACCCTGAGGAATATGTCAGGGAGCATCTGCTAAAGTCATAAAGCTCTCTGCTTCTCTTTTTTCCCTTCTTTTAAGACTACATCTGCAAATGTTCAGAAAGAAAATGATAGGTTGATTTTTAAAGCCTAGGATAGAAAGCATGCATTAGAAGTGTTTCAAGGGAGGGTACAGCTCAGTGGTAGAGCATATGCTTAGGATGCATGAAGTCCTGGGTTCAATCCCCAGCACCTCCTCTTAAAATAAAAGAAAAAAAAATTAGAAGTGTTTCAGGAACACTGAGAAAAAAAATTGTTTTTAAAAGTGTCCTTGTTTTCATAAGATTTTTATGAGCAGATATAATTGCCTTAGTGCTTCCGCTTAAATGAGCAATTGACTCCATTTACATTTTTTTTTTTTTTTCTGAGCTCCAATTCAGTCCTTGGAGCGGGATTGGATGCCAGGCAGGTGCAGATGTGAATAAGACACGGGTCTTGCCTTTAAGGAGTTTTGATAGTGGGATTCAGAAACGGGAGCAATGGTGTACCCTGTTACGCAGAACATGCCAGGTGCTGTGAGGAAGCTACAAATAACTATTAAAAGTTTCTTCACCTTTGCACACAGCACTACTTTCATTTACAGAAGCCCTTTCACTGAGTTTCACAAGTTCTCCTTGAGTTTCACCCCACCCTGCTGGGTCAGCACAAGGTTAAGAACACAAGCTCTGGAGCTAAACAGCCTGGTTTTAAATCCCAGCTCTGCCGCTCACACGGTGCCCAACCCTGGCAACTTACTTAATGTCTCTGGGTCAGGTTCCCCACTGGGGAAATGGACATAATTATCTCTATCTCACTGGGTGGTTAGGAGGATTAAAGGAAGTGATGTGTTCAAAGGGCTCAGAGCTCAGGAGGTACAGATGTTAGCAGTTATAGCATTTCTGTTTCATAAATGAGGAGACTGAGGGTTAGCTGATTTGGGCAAACTGACTTGCCCAGGATCATTCTGCTAGCCCTGGTGGGACAGGGCTTGAACCCAAGATATCTGACTCCAAGTCCAATGCTCTTTTTGTTGCTCAGCAGCCTGAAAGCTATGTGAGTTCAGAACCTGACCTAGGGTCTGGGAAAAGGGGTCAAGGGTTGGGGTAGTAAAGTCCAGGGAGATTTCCTGAGACAGCGTGGAATGGAGGTTGTATCTGAAAACCTTCATCTGAAGACTGCTTCTGACAACTCAAATTGATGGTGTATCCTCTTGGATATATTAGTGTAATTTCTTCATGTAGAGCATTCAACTACTTTTAATGGCTCCCTCCTCTGTGTTTTCAAACACGTGGTACAAACTTCTATCATAGCCTTCATTGAGGGGTATTTGTGTTACCTGCAGTTCCAGTTACTCTTGCTGCATAGCAAATCACCCCAAAGCTTAATGGTTTAAAGCAACAGCAATTGTTTTATTATCTCTCCAGATTTCTGTGGAATTTCTCCAGAATTCGGGAAGGATTGGCTGGGTGGTCCGACTTGGGTCTCCTGTGGTTTGCTGGTGGCGGCTGGTGGATGGACCTGGCTGGACATCTCTCCATCTTCATGGACTCTTAGAGCTTCTCCCTGCAGTCTCTCTATGCAGGCGAGTTTGGGCTTCCTCACAGCATGGCAAACTCAGGGCGGTCAGATTCCTTACATAGTAACTGAAGGCTTCAAGAGCCAATGTTCCCAGCCTGGAAAGTCACATCATGTCACTTCTGGCATCCCCTTTTGGTTGAAATCGTCACAAAAGTCTTCCTAATTTCAAGAGAAGGTTACATAGACCTCACCTCTTAATGGGAGAAGTCAAATGCATGGGAGACTTGGTTGCAGTCGTAACTGGAAAATACAATCTACCAGACTTGCTATCGTGTCCGCCTTCCCTGCTAGAACACTCATTCATTCACTTACTCATGCAGTAATGTGTTCACTCATCAAACATTTGTTGCATGCCTACTATGTGCCAAGCACTAAGCTGAGCCCTTCATATAGATTATTTTCACCTAAGTTTCATGTCAGCCCTTTGAAGCAGATGCATTACCCCATTCAACAAGTGAAGAAACTGAGTTTCAGAATGGTGCAGTGATTTGCCCAAAGTCACACATATGAACAGAGAAACAGTGATTTGAATCCAGAACTACCCATTTCAGAGCATATGCTCATTCCTTACCCCAGGCTACACTCCCAGGTTCAACATAACTTGGTCACCTCTAGGGCCTTTCGGTCTGCGCCTCGGTGAACCTCCCTGCCCTCCATTCCCCCAGGATAGGTCAGTGGCTGGGGTAACAATAAGGGGGACACTGCCTGGGACCAGTGGGACAGACTCCAATTCCTGAGCCAGCCATGGGACTTGCATTTGTCGTCCCAGAGGTTCTGGCTACACGGTGCATGATTGGGATTCATGCCCTCATTGATTCACCTATTCACACATGGTCAATAGGGTTTATTTTGGTGCCAGCTCCAGTCAACAGTGGCCACCTGAAGTGTTGCGCTGTGAAGGATCCTGAGCATCATCTGGATCAGCAGGAATAAGGGCCTTGATCAACTGGTCATGTCTACCATGGGCATTGACTAGTCATGTCTACCATTTCACCACTCCCTCCTTGCACCCACCTTCCCAATGCTATAAAGTCACATCTCTTCTCATACGGGAGGATACTGGGATGCAAGCACCATGAGGGCAAGGACTATGTCTCGTTTGCTCACTGCTGTAGGAGCACCTAGAACAGGACCTAGTGGGAATTAGATCTCAATAAACATTGATTGAACAAATGAGACCATTATGAAATAGAGGTTAAATGGATTGACTCCAAAGATGTCACAGTCCTGCAGTTGAATTTCAGCTCTGCCCCTTGCTGGCTGGATAACACTGGTAAGTCACTTTACTTCTCTGAGAGTTGGCTACTTCATTCATTCATTTGTTCATTCAACAAATATTAGCTGAACACCTAGTATGTACCAAACACTGTTCTAGGCATGAGGGATGCTTAGAAATAGATCCCTGGTCTCATGGAGTTTATACTTTAAGAAAGAGAAACAGATAAATTAACAAATAAGTGATATAGTGGGTGTCAGACGATGATAAGTACTTTGAAAAAAACATAAATCAAAGCAGAGGGACAGGAAATTCTGGGGTAAAGTAGGAGGAGATTTGTCTCCTAAGCGTATAGGACCCTATGAAGATTTGAGTCCAGGGCACAAAGGATGGTGGACCTGGTCTTAGCCAAATCATTTGGAGTTCCTTCTACCTTCTTCCTAGGGAAGAGTATGTTATATTTCCATATGTAATATAATATGGATATATGGTCCTCATTGCTAAGTGCTGTGAGATTTTCTCACAAATGAGAACGTGTCCATTGGGAAGTTTAGTTCATGCCTTGTACACAATGAGGGTTCAGCGTGTGGAGGCTGTTATTATTTTCCTTTCATTGGACATTTCCATTCAATGGACATTGATTAGGTACCTACAGAAAGTCAGAGCTGGACGGGCCACCCTATCCTCCAATTTTACAGGAGAAGAATCTAAGGCCCAGACTTGTTCAAGATTACACAGCCAGGATGAGTCAGAGCCAGAACTAGAGCTTGGACCCAGATTTTGTCTTTCCTCCAGTGTTGCTTCCTCAACCACCCAAGAATTTCCCACAACTCCTAGCTTGTGGATGATTTTATATGTCCTCTTGTGGGTCCTCACAGCTATTAGAAGAGAAAAAAACTATTCATGATATTTGTTCAAGAAGGTAAGAAAGACTTAATCAAAGGGTCAAGGGAACATCGCTATAGGTGTAGGGACCACTACAATGTTTTTTATTGTTGTTGTTGTTGTTGTGTGTGTGTGTGTGTGTGTGTGTGGTGGGAGAGAGATTGGACTCAGTTCTGAATACAGCATAGGCAAGTGGGGATTTATAACCAAGGAGCAGGGTCAGGGTGAGTAGATGAAAAATTACTAAGAGGCAACATCAGGGGTAGGGGTAAGGGGTGGGGTGGGGCAGGTGGTAAACTGACCTAACAGGATTCCTGCTGAAGGCAGGAGGCCAGGGCGATCAGATCAGATCATCCGGGGGTGGCTGAAGATGAGGAACCCAATTAGTTATGGAGGGAGATCAGACATGGAGGATGGGGGATTCTAGCAAAACCAACCTAGCAAGATTCTTGCTAAAATTGGACAACATATAGATAAACATGAAAATCCAAAAGCTGAGGGCTAGTTGAAAAGTTGAGATGAGCCTGAATAGAGTTTGATCGAGGAGAGAATCTTTGTCACTATTGAGTCTACGATTAAAAACTATGAACTAGTTTAGTCAACTTTCTTTTCCTGGAAGGTTCAGGATAAACCTATTGACAGCCTCTCCAGCCAGCTCTGAGTCAGGATTGTCCAGCCAGTTGGACACTTTGGCATCTACCCAGAGTGGAAACTGCAGCTCCTGACCCTAAGGTTGCTTAACCACCAGGCCCAGCCTTTCAGGCGGCAGGAAGCGCCTCCCTCTGACCCATTTCCTCTGACCCCGGCCTGGGAGACTGCCTCCTATTTTGTTTAAGGAATAATTCATCCTGCTCATCCCCCACCTTCGGGTTCTTTTTGTCCCTAGCCTTAACTTTCTTGGCCCTCCGTCCACTTGTCTGAACTGGGAAGTAAAAGGAGGGTCCCCCGACCCCTCCAGGAGGTTGTCACCTCTCCGCCACATGGGATGCCTTCTCAGGTTTCCTGCTCTCTGTTTCTTGCTGATCACTCCAACTCAGCGCCTGGATCCTGAATGTATCTTATGCCTTTTTGATTCCTCCATAGTCCCAAGCACAGTTCTAGACACATAAGTAGACAAATAAATATCTACCAGCTATTTGATAGTTATAGCCATTTAAGAAAGAAAGAAAAAAACAAAAAACCAAACAGATTGAGAAGTGGACTTGTGACCTACCAGGGAAGACCTATAGGAGAAAGGATTTGGGTTAGGCCTGGAAGAAGGCGGTCAAGATCAAATAGAAAAGCAGGAGGGAGGGGGCACTGCGGCTGGGAGAACAGCACAACCAAAGATGCGGAGGCAGAGATCCGCAGGCAGATCAGAATTCCAGACCTGGACGGGAGGCCGCCAACAAGTGTTCCCTTTCAGTTTGTGACCCCTTGGTGGATAATAAAAAGTATGTCATCGGCTACAAATAGCATTTTTTTTAATGAAATCGGGTAGATTCGAAGAGAATAAAATAGATAGGAAAATACCAGAGTGCCTCCCATGCTATAAGGATCATTACTGTTACCTGACATTGATGTTGCAATTTTATGTACAGTATATAAATGTTATAAGTGTACAGGGTCATCGTGTAAAATAAATTTTTCATGGATTACAGTAAAAAAAATTTTTTTAAACCTTTTATCAAACCAGCCTGTTCATTCTACGGATGAGGGAAACAGAGCTCATGGAGAGAGCTAGGGCAGACCTGGGGACAGGACGCACATCACCTGACTCCCAGCGCTCCTTTCTTCTTGAGCTAAGGGGACAGATAGAACTCAGCTCTTAAACACTATGGTTCCCATTATTTTTACCATCCCAAGGACATTGCATTTATTTGTTCAACAAATACCTGTTGAGAGCCCACCATGGGTTGGGCATTTGTGCCAAGTAAGGGGATAGTATGGAGTTTACAACTGGAGTGTAGGATTTACTGCCTGACACTGGTTTTTTCTTGGGTTAACTTTAAAATTTTTTTGTTCCAATCACGGATGTTAAAGAAAGACTACTCCAACACTCGGTAAGGAAGATTTAATTCAGGAATATTGCAATAGGAATATTGAAATAGGGGAGAGAGATGGGGCTCAACTCCAAATACAGTAAAGACAGCTGGGGATTTTAAGTCAAGGAGCAGGGTGAAGATGCCAGTGGGTAGAAAGTTACTAAGCGACATAAAAGGTAGGGGAATTCTTGCTAAACTGACCTAACAGGATTCTTGCTAAAGGCAGGTCAAGGACTGAGACATCAAACGTGGAGGGTGAGGAACTTGATCAGATATCAAGGGAGGATGACTTGGCAGGATTCTTTGCTCAGGCTGGGCTGGACAGGTCTAAGATGGGACAGGAGCCAACACCAAGGCCTAGTTGAAAGGAGGACTCAGAGGAGCCCGGCTAAGACTCAGGGAGAGGTCTTAGTGACAGCATCTATATCTGTCTTACTTATCTCGTGTTTACGCATGTCCCTGATACGTACATGGTATTTTCTATTTTTTGCATTTAGTTGCAAGGTAGTCTTAGTACAAAAGAAAACTGAGGTTCAAGAAAATTAAGTCACTTGATCAAGGTCACACAGCTGTTCAGTGGCAGAACTGAGAACAGACTTCCAGGTCTATCTGCTTCAGAGCCCAGACGCTCAGCCAGCGCGCTGTTCTGCTTCTCGTGGCCAGAACCCAGCTGGACAATCCAAACCGCAGTCCTCTGCTACTGAAGATGCCTGCCCCAGGCCCTGTTTGGGAGCCCAGATGTGACCTGCCTCATCCTGCAGCACCGTCTGAGCCCAGTGGTGACAGACATGGCTGTTATTGAACGCCCTCAGGTCCCTGAGCCTGGCAGGCTCAGGTCTGCCCTCAGCCCCTGCCTACAGTGTTATTTATAGAGTTGACTGTTTCCCTTTGGGGCTGGGCCATGCCACCAGGCAAAGAGCTGGTGGAAATAACCATGTGCTCGGCCTGGGCACTGGAACTCAAAGTTTGCCTCCAAACTCCGGTCCTTTTGATGGACCCTCAAATTCTTCTCTTCAACCATCCTCTCTCCTCTGTCCCAGTGGCCTCCACGGGGATCCTGAGCCCCTCAATACCTCTGGCCTGGGCTTGTGGCAGCCAAGAGAGAAACATCTAAAAGCTATGCAGTGGATCAGGGGGCATTTTTGTCTTTTTCCTCATACATTTTTAAATTCCAAATGTCTGCAATGAGACCTATTACTGTTTGTTTTGGGGGTGGGGGGTGAGTGAGTTTACTGTCTTAAGCAGCCCTCCCTGGTCTAAGGTTCACTGTTGTCACCGCACTCTCCTCTCAAGTAACTGATTCATTGATTTATGAGTTTCTTTTATGCTCTTTCCTGCCCCCTCTCCCCTGCCACCACTACAGCTGACCCCTCCGGGGTACCTCTTTGGTCACCAAGTATCCTTGACTTTAAAGGTATCTTTGTAAAATACACTGTACTGTTTTGTGTGCGTAGGTGTTTACTAATCTGCAAAAATCGTCATGTGCCACACGTCTTATTCTGCATCCCTTTTTTTTTTAAACTTGGCACGTACGTGGACATTATCTGTGACTTCTGTTTACTTTCATAATCACAAAAAAGTCCTGACAAATAGCGAAGGTTGAGTCTGACGGATGTCAGGGTGGCTGTGCGCGGATGTGGGGTCACGTGTTCCTTTTTTTTGAAATCCAAAGACAATGCCTTGGAAAAGGAAAGAAGGTGTACCCTTGGGGAGGCGATGTATGCGTGTTCATCTATGAGAAGTTTCCAGCTGTCCTCACTGGGAGGGGGCAGAGAGGGAGAGAATGGGACAGCATGGAAATGCCAGAGCCAGAAGGGTCCTTGGGCAAAGGATGCAAACTAGAGGCCACAGGAAAGATCCAGCCAGAAGATGTATTATTTGTTTCTCACCGTGTTTGATTGAAAAATCAAGGAGTTTTTACACACAAATCCAGATATGGGGATTCTCTTGACAAATCACATGGTTTGGCCACTTAAACTCATTCCGCGAAGGAACAATCAGCAGAGCTGAGAGACACGGCCTCCTTTAGACACAGCGAGGGCTCTCCAGTTGGCCTCAGGCCTCTGCTCTCTAACCTGACACCCAGCTCTCCACCTGCCCCTACTGTGTTTGCAATACTTACCTTCAATTTCATCAAATTCTTTTTTTTTCTTTGTTTTTGTTTGGGAGGGTGGGTAATTAGGTTTATTTATTTACTTTTGGAGAAGGTACTGGGGGTTGACCTCCCGCATGCTAAGCATGCAGTCTACCACTTGAGCTATACCCTCCTCCCTTCGTCAAATTCTTAAAGGGAGCCACCACTCCCCTAAAACCTTAAGAACTACAACACCACTGCAGACCTCACTAATCGTTCATGCTACTTTTTCTTACTGAGCTCAGACTCAGCTTCAGAATCCTTCTCAACATTATGTCTAGGCAGCAATCACCAAACTAGCAGATGTGCCTAGGTAAAATCTATCTGCCATTCCTGGAAACCCAATCATCTCATTTTTCAGAGGTGGAGACTAAGACCCAGAGACAGGAAGTGACTTATCCAAGGTGTGCAGAGGTTGAGTCCAGCATTGCCTAAGAATTCATATTATGCCTCCCAAGTCTCCTCCTGATTCCAGTTTGTCTCCCAAATAAAACGTGAGGAACCGCACCAAGATCTTCTTGTTCACAATTATTTATTGAGCACTTGCTATGTGCCGGGCTCTGTGGCCTCTTGCAGAGGATACAGCAGTGAATATCATGGGTAGACCCGTGCTGCTGTGGGCTTTACAGTCATCCAAAAGGGAAACAGAAGAACTATAAAATATGTAAGAAGTGCTTGTAACTGGCGGGCTTAACCTTGCCTGGGTAGTCAGGGAGGGCTTCTCAGGGGAGGCAGTGACATTGCAGCTGACATCTGAAGCATGAACTAGGAGGGGAGAGTTTTCTAGTCAGCAGGAATGGCAGTGAAAGCCTGAGGCTGGAGAAAGTGTGGCATCTTTGAGAAACTGAAATAAGGTCCCAGGGCCCTAGTAGCTCAAATATGAAGGGGAGAGGGGAAGAGGCTTTATCCCCACCACAAATCCCCACCTCCCACCCTTGCTCCTGTTGAGCACCTTTTTATATGTTTAACATTCAAGTATCTTCTTTTTTTAAAAAAAATATTTTTTAATTGAAATATAGTTTATTTATAATCCTTCGGGTGTTACAGCAAAGTGATTCAGTTACACGTGTAATTTTTTTTCAGATTTTTTTTTCATTATAGGTTATTACAAGGTATTGAACATAGTTCCCTGTGCTATACAGTAGGTCCTTGTTATCTATGTATTTTATATATAGTACTGAATATCTGTTAATCCCAAATTCCCAATTTATCCCTCCTTTCCCCTGGATCTCTTCTTTTGATATCCAAGTCTTTTGCCTACTTAAAAACAGTTTTGGATTTTGCTCTTTTTTCTTAATATTGTGTTGTGAGCATTTTCTGAAGTCATACCAGTTTTTTAACTTCATTTTAAAAATTTATTTATTTTAAAAAATTTTATTTAAGTATAGTCAGTGTACAATGTTATATCAATTTCTGGTGTGTAACATAATGCCTCAGTCATACATGTACATACATATATTCCTTTTCATATTCTTTTCCATTATAGGCTATCACAAGATACTGAATATAGTTTCCTGTGCTATATAGTACAAACTTATTTATCTATTCTATCTATAGTAGTTAATATCTGCAAATCCTGAACTCCCAATTTATCCCTTCCCACCCCCTTCACCATCTAGGAACCACAAGTTTGTTTTCCAAGTCTGTGAGTCTGTCTCTGTTTTGTAAATAAGTTCATTTGCATCTTTTTTTTAGACTTCACATATAAGTGATATCATTTGGTATTTTTCTTTCTCCTTCTGGCTAACTTCACTTAGTATGACAATCTCCAGGTCCATCCATGTTGCCGCAAATGTCATTATTTTATTCTTTTTTATTGCTGAATAGTATTCCATTGTATAATTATACCACAACTTCTTTATCCAATCATCTGTCAGTGGACATTTAGGTTGTTTCCATATCTTGGCTATTGTAAATAGTGCTGCTGTGAACATTGGGGTGCATGTGTCTTTGAATTAGAGTTCCCTCCAGGTATGTGCCCAAGAGTGGGATTGCTGGATCATATGATAAGTGTACTTTATTTTTTTAAGGAATCTCCATACTGTTTTCCATAATGGCTGCACCAAACTACATTCCCACCAACAGTGTAGAAGGGTTCCCTTTTCTCCACACCGTCTCCAGCATTTAACATTTGTGGACTTTTTAATGATGGCCATTTTGACTGGTGTGAGGTGATACCTCATTGTAGTTTTGATTTGCATTTCTTTGATAATTAGTGATATTGAGCATTTTTTCATGTGCCTATTGGGCATTTGTATGCCTTTACTGGAGAATTGCTTGTTTAGGTCTTTTGCTTATTTTTTGGATTAGGTTGACTTTTTTTTGTTATTAAGTTGTATGAGCTGTTTGCATATTATGGAAATTAAGCCCTTGTCAATCACATCTTTTGCAAATATTTTCTCCCATTCTGTGGGTTATCTTTTTGTTTTGTTTATGGTTTCCTTTGCTGTGCAGAAGCTTACAATTAACTTCATTTTTTAATAGCCAAATTCATTCCAGCAGATGGATGTAACATAATTTATTAAATTATTCCTTTCTTATTGGATGGTTAGAATGACTCCTGGTTCTCACTAGCATAAATAATACCACTGTAACATTTTTGGTCAAATGATTAATTTCTTAAAATAGATTTCTAAAAGTTAGTTATTGATTTACAAGTTAATTACTGAATATGTTTAAGACTCATGAAGGCAACAATCGTGCTATATACATTCTCCCACGTGATACCTACAACCACCCTTTGAAGATTCCCAGGTAAGGAAGCCAAGGCTTAGAGGAGGTGCATGACCAATGTCACATATTCACATAGGTGACAAGGGAGCTGGTTAGAAATGTGGACACTCAGACCCACCTCAGACCTGCTGAATCAGCATCTGTATACTTTGATAAGCTCTCCTGCTGATTCTGAGAAGTTAAATTTTGAGAAACACTGACCAAGTTCCTCATTCCTGGTTGAAAAAATCGAGACCAGAAAAAGAAAGTGCTTTAATTGAGCAACGTAGATTTTCTCTCAAGTCAAAACTTAAACCTAGGTCTAGCCCAGTTCCAGAGACTGTGCTCAAACTACTCCACCATGCTGGAGAACTTAGTGTCCACTTACTTTCAGGTTATACTCCTGTTAATGGTACAAGAGTGTCCATCTCATCGCACGTGTGCCAACATTGCTATTGGCTTCTCTTTTTTTTTTTCTGCCCAATTTGATAAGTGCGTCACCATGTTTTAAGCAAGCCTTATGCAACCACCTAAAAGGGTACTTGGAGTAAAAATCTGTAGGTACACAAATCCTTTTCCATGTAAATATCACCACCAATACCTGCATTTGGTAAATTAAGATAATTGTAAGTCAGGTTTTTAAAGGCAGAATATAGCAACGGTTTGGTGAAAATATGTTACCCCATATGCTTGCCAGAGCATTTTGTTTTCGTTTTCCCAGGTTAACTCAGGCACCAGCATCTATGTTGAAAACTGAGTCATCTGAAGCAGAAGACAGCCTAGACTGTTACCAAGGCTGCTTCCCTGAGGCCTGGGAGGAAAGACACCACCCAGGAACCTATCTCCTTCAACCGGGCCTCAAATATAGCAGTGCTCTTGGCCCAGCGATGGGCAGATGCACCCAGTAGATGGCAGAGTCTCACAGTGCAAAGACTTGTGAAGATAGCTCTCCACTAGGAACTGAGAAGACTGGCTCCTGGACCCCCATGCAGGTGCCCTTAGCCCTCCCTGGGGAAAAAGCAAACTGACTTCCCGTGTGGGCCCCTCATCCCTGCCCACAGTACCCGGGGACTTGGAGATTCTGGCCCAACTGAACAAGAAGGGCCCTTATCCATCATCTTGTCCAGTGATGCCCAAGATGTGTCCAAGGACCAACAGCATCACCAGGGAACTTGTTAGGAAGTCAGATTCTCAGGCCTCATCTTGGAATACTTTAGTCAGAAACTTGGCATGGGGTGGGCCAGCAATCTGTGTTTTAACAAGCCCTTGGAGTGATTCTGATATATGCAGAAGTAATACCTATCTTTTTAGAAGTGGGAAAATTAAGGCCAGACCAAGGAAGGAACTTGTCACACAGTCAGGCAGTGGCAGAACCAACCACACTAGAATCCAGATTCCCAGTGTTCTTTCCACATTAGCCTTTAAGTAGCTTCCTTCTTCTCGTCATTCATTCATTCATTTATTTATTCATCATTCATGCATTCAGCCTGCCATTCCACTCTCTGGGCTGCATTGGAGAGCCAGGCTTTGGGGGCAGCCTCCCCGTTCTTTTTCATGGAAGCATCTGCTGGATCTTTGCCAGCTCATCCCTGGTGTTCTCCATTTCTGGTCCAGATAGAAGTCTGATGTAGGCTGCAGGTGGCCCCCATGCCACAGCTGCTTCCTGTCTTCTTTTTGCTCTTTCTTAGCACCCCAGGGTCTCTTCTCTTTCCTTACTGTGAATTACTTGCTCTTAGGAGAGGCACAAGAGTGCCCCCAAGGGGACTAATTATTGAATAAAAGGGCCCTCAAAGTAGGGTTTGCTCTGAAGGAACCTGAGCTGGGTCTAGAATTATTTCTCCACCTCGGCACTATTAACATTTTGAGCTGGATAATTCCTTGGGTCCTGCACACTGTAGGATGTTTGGCAGCATTCTTGGCCTTCACATATTACCAATGTCCCCTCTTGGCAGGGTTGCCAGATCAAATATAGACTGCCCAGTTAAGAATTTGAGATTTGCAAATGTTAACCACTATATATAAAAATAGATTTTAAAAAAACCGAACTTCTTCTGTATAGCACAGGGAACTATATTCAATATCTTGTAATAACCTTTAGTGAAAAAGAATATGAAAATGAATATATGTATGGATATGCATGAGTGGGACATTGTGCTGTACACCAGAAATTGACAGATTGTAACTGACTGTACTTCAATAAAAAAAAAGAATTCCAAGTTAAGTTTCAATTTCAGAGAAACAAAAAATAATTTTTTACTATATGTATGTCTCAAATATTACCATCCTGTATTTTCACTTGCTGAATCTAGCAACTCTACCTTGGGGGCAAAATCTCTCTTCTTGAGAACTACTGGCCCAGCTCTATCCCTTGGGGCCTGGGTTTTGGGGAGCAGTACGTGAAAAGATCTGATGAGATGAAACAAGGTCATTACCTTAGGAGGGCAGGAACTTTATCATACTCATCTGTGTGTCCCAAGGGAGAAGTAGATTCTCGTTAAATATTCTATGTGATAACAGGTGTAAAAACAGTTTGAACTATGTCAGGACTGGGCATTAGAGACACACTCCTTGCCCTCAGGCAGCTCATGGTCTAGCAAACATACACTGAAAATGGTGTTTGATTTGCCCCACATAGCATTTTTAAAAGATTTGACTTTGTGGTCAACATTCTAAAGTTGGAAGCCGTTACATAAAAATCAGGATTTCTAGTATCTCTTGGAAAATGTGGCACATCTTCCAAATGCTTGGAACATCTGGCATTTAGGTCTGCACTCCCAAGTGGCAAGGTTTGCCTGGAGCTTAGAGATGTTCCCTCATTCCCCACAGTCCCCTCCACTCCCTATTGCCCCGTACCAGCACCCTCTACCCATTTATGTTATCTGCCTGGTGCCTACAGGCATCTGGATTTCAAAGATTTGGTCTGGTGGGGAAGAGACACTAGAATGGAATGTTCTCTTAGTTGATCTGTATAAGGCTGGTTCATTATCCCCATTTTACAGATGAAGAAACTAAGGTTTAGGGAGGTTGAGTGAATTGTTCAAAGTTGTAACAGCTAGGCTGGATTGGACTCCAGGGCCTTTACCCTGGCCAGAGAACATTATGAGAAACAGTTGAACTGCAAGGGCAAGAATCTTGTGGCACTGGGGACCCGGAGGGGAAGTGGTGACAGGGACGGAAGGCCAGAGCAACCCACACTCACTCATCTGTGAGAAAGCAAAAGCAAGAGAAAGCTGGTTTGGGGGCAGAAGCCCAACTGGAGCTCTGACTGGAACCCAGGTCCCAGCCTTAGACACACCACCACTGGGACTCCCCAGCGCCCAGCAGGGTCAGGGAGCTCAGCCACAGGCAACCGTGAGTAGCTTTTTTTGTTGTTATTTTATTTTGGGCTTCTTCCTCATCCCAGAAAACCTGAATTCTTACCTGACTCCGGCCCTCCGGGATTGTAAGAGGCTGGATGGGGCTGCCCCAGGGCCAGGGGATAGACGTCCTAGGAGGATTCCTGAGGTTTTCCAAGACCAGCCCTGGGAAGGCTCAGGGCTGGTGCAATCCTCACCCTCCAACAGGACAAGAAGCAGCTCCCAGCTGTCATATCCATCAAAGTCAGGACAGAGGGTGATCATCCCAGCCTGCAGGTGCTGCTCCAAGGGCCTCTCACGATTTAACTTATTTCACCCTCACCACAGTCTGCAGTAAGTGTGATCAGCATTCCCCACTCTACAGACGAGGGCTGAGTGACTTACCTGAGGTCACAAGGGCAGTAAGCGAGCGCGCTGGGCTTGAACTTAGGCACTCCAGCTCCACAGCCCACTCTCCAACCACTTACAAGATGCAGGCTTAAATAGAAGACAGTGGGCCAGGAAAGAACCCCAAAAGACTAGGGCTGGAAGAGGCCTTAGAGACCATATGGTAAGTCCTGGCCTTCGTCTTACAGGTGAGGAAACTGACCACAGGGAGACGCAGCTTGCCCAATTGGGGCAGCTCGGTAGTACAGTCTAGTCCGCAGTAAGCTCAGGAGGCCAGAGGTCCACTTCCCTGGAGGTTCCACTGCACGAACAGTAGTGCTGACCAGTGTGCCGGGGGTGAACCCCAGTGCTGCCGCTGGTAACCCTATGGCCTCAGACAAACCATTCCACTTCTCTCCCACTCAGCTTCCTCTTCTGAGAAATTTGGGCCTGAGACCATCGCTCATAGGCTTGTGGGAGGGTTACCTGGATGACACTGGCACCAGGATGGGCA
Organism: Camelus ferus; assembly: GCF_009834535.1. Taxonomy (NCBI): domain Eukaryota; kingdom Metazoa; phylum Chordata; class Mammalia; order Artiodactyla; family Camelidae; genus Camelus; species Camelus ferus. The sequence continues at coordinate 16,510,231 of NC_045708.1, read as the reverse complement.
CCAGCGCTGGGCTCAGCAAGTTGTTGAAGTAGAGATTCTGAGCTTCACCCCATCTGCCCTTGCTGTGGATTAGAGATGAGGGTACATGGAGCTGGGGGCTATTTTCCCTTAGAATGGGTGGTGAGTAGACACCCTCGGGGCATGAAGACCAGGACTGATGTGGAGGAGGGGCTGGGGAGGAATGTGGGGAGGTCCTGGGAGGTAGCATCCTGATGACACTGGTCCCAGCCCTGTAACCACCCTGTGGCTCACCCAGAGATGGCCCTCTAACCTGCCATGGGCCCCAGCATCAATTTCTATCAATGAAGCACATCCATTACCCTTGGCTGGTTAAGGCCAGTTTAAGGCAGGAGAATGATGGCCAGGCTCAGCTGAGCAGAACATTCCAGTGCCAGTCTCTTTTCCTCCCTCCTCAGCTTGTTGCCTCTGTTAATCTGACCCCATGCTCTCAGATGTGCATAAAAGGTTCTTTTATTCATTCTTACTAAAGCATATTCAGTTAGTCTCTGAGCACTCATCCTACTAGGCTGGTCAGAAATTGAACTCAGACTGTACTGAGCTTCCCTCGGCCCTCATCCCCACCTTCTAGCATCACACACCAACTCTTAGGGTCACCTAAAGAGCACACAGTGAGAGAAGCTACCCCAGCTCCTCCCATGGATGAATGTCCATTGTCCAAAGGGCTTTAATTCCCCGAAGTCCAGCCCTGTCCACTTCCCTGGCATGCCTGGAGTCCGGGTTCTTTGTTGACTCGAATCCACTGTGTCTTGGTTCAGTCTCCAGTGTGTGCCACCTGGCAACTTCCCCCAGAGGTCCCGCCATCTCTCCAAGGCACTTCCAAGCCAGAAAGCAAGGGACCCATGACCTCTGGTCCCTTTCCTGTGTGGGGCCATCTCTCCTTTCTCCTTGGCTTTGGGTCACAGATGCAGGCTCTTCTCTCCCCACCCACCTGGGACACCAGCTTAACCTTGAGGTTTTCACAAAGGACAGGAAGAAGGGCTGTCTTCAAATAGCTTCTGCTTTCTCCTCGCACCCCTGCCAAAAGTCCCCAAGCCAGGAGACACCGAGGGAGCCCTTTGAAGGGAGACAGGCTGTCCTACCTCACAGAGAAGGAAAACCAGGGCTCAAAGTCAATGGGGACTCACTCAAGATCACGTGGCCAAGGAGGAGTGGAGCCCGTGTCGAACCCTGCTCTGTGGGCCCCAAAGCTGATACTGTCAATCACCGAATCTTCTAGTCTCCCTCATTAGTCAGCTCACCTTGGCTGAGTCACATCGCCTTTCTAAAACTTAGTCTCTTCAACTCTAAAAATGAAACTATAGTTGCGTTACCTGCCTGTCTCAAAGGGGTGCGTGTTTATTTTCTGAAGCTTTTTACTGAGCGTCCTCGAGCTACCTGCTGGGGCCTCACCTCGTCAATCCTCGCCGCAGCCCGTGAGGAATCTGCCACCGCTACCCACATTTGAGAGGTGAGAAACAAGTTCACACGCGTGTGAGACCTTGCCCACAGTCACACAGCTGGTCACACGGCAAAGCCAAGACGCAAACCCAGGTCGGTCTGAATCCAGAACCGCACTCTGTTGTGGTGAGAACCAAACAGGAGGGCGGGTGTGGAAAGCGCCTCGTGAGCACTCTGCAGGCTCGAGGAATGGTCAGCCCCCTCTCAGCAGAGGTCAGGAAAGGGCAAGACCACTATTGCCTCTTCCACCATCTCCTGGAGAGGTAGGGTCCACACAGATGGGGTGTGTCCTGCCCTCACTCCTAGGCAGCGAAGACCCCAAAGGAAAGAAAATGGCAGACCAGGGCAGATCAAGGAGGTAGATCATGTGGGGAGGAGCCTCCCCAGAGTCATTAGACCCAAGCGTGGGGAGGAAGGCTCTTGGCGTCCTATCCAGATGGGGAAGATGCTGGTGAGGCCTCGGGCAGAAGTGACTGCGTGGGTGGGTTGGGTATCCTGTGGGTCTTGCTGCTTCTCCTCTCCTCCCCCACCTGCTCCCACCTCCACAGGGGAGGCCCCTTGATCTGCTCACACTGTGAGTCAGAGGCAGCCTCTCCCACCACAGTCCCCCTGCTTTCCTCTCCCTGGGGTTTGGGGCCACCCCAAAGTTCCTCTTTGAGAACCACAGCTGTGTTCACGGTGTTGCCTCTGTCGGAACTCAATGAGTCAGTCCTCAATTTGTCTCTGTGAATCTCTCTGGGTGCTGGGGAACCTGATGGAGCCAACGGCAGGGGTTAGGAGCCTGCTGAGGGCCAGTGGGTAGTGAGGTGCTTCATGGACCTTCTCTAAGTCTTCACATGAGGCCAGTGTCAATAATACCCACTGGACAGATGAGGCCTCTGAGGCTCAGACACAGCAGGTAAATGGTAGGGACAAGAGTCAAGCCCAGGTCTGCCTGTTCACTACTTTCCACCAGCTTTTCCCAACAGGGAAGGAGGTCTACCAGAAGGTTCACATTATTAGAATGTTTCCATTTTTTTAAATTAGTGAATAATTATCTTGGTATTTAAAAGATATTTTCTCAGTGTAAGAGCCTCTTAAGATAAGTGGAAGAATCCCAGAAAGTTAGTGTGATCAAACAAATTATAACCTAATGACTCCCAAGCAGGCTGCAAAATCCACTTTGGCTTTGGCTGGTACATGGTTTTACAATGGTCTTATTCTTAATCTTATATTGGTTCATTTATACCTTTAATGAACCAATGATTAATGAAAGGAAGCAAAGGGAACTCTGAGGTTGAAAGTACTGGGAACTAGAAAGAAGATGATGCCCCCTTTGCAAATTTGCTTCAAGATTCATAAATTGCATTTATCTGGTAAAATCTGGTTATCAGTGAATTCTTGTAAGTCACAAAATTTCAAAGATTGTTAAAAAGAGAAGATAATATGTACTCTTTCTTGGCCTGTGTTTTCTTGCCCTGTGTTGGGCGTAGAGGTGAGCTATACCTGCAAGGCCTATGCAGAGGGGTGCTTGCAAATAGGGACCTGAGATCTATCTTATCTTGCCATATAACAAACATCAAATTATTTTTAAAAGGTACAGATCATCTTTTCAGGCATCAAATGCAAGAATGCAAACCCCCCCGCTCATGAGAGTGATTTCTGTCCTCTTGTTACATTTCAGTCCATCTTAATGTGCATTTAGCTCCCCAATAAGACATCACTTTAAAGTTTGTCCAGCAACCATGCATTTTCTTATGTGGTGAATTTAAAGTAAATCAAGCACATATGCCACTGAGAAAGTGGGGAGAAGTCAACTTTGTTTTCACACATGATGCATATGATTTAAATAAAATAAATGCTAGGGAAATTTTTGAAATAATACGCTTATTAAAAATAGTACACTTGACTTAAAAACACTTCCTTTTCATGGACCATAGAACATTATTGACATAGTCCAAATAATCCTCAGCAGGGTGTGTAAAATTATATGTTACTGTGAGATAGTTCCTGAGTCAAAAGAGATGGTTTAGTCCTATCACCTCATTCTATTTTATTTTATTCTTTAGATTTTGGATGTGATCCTTTAGTAAACTGACAGAGGAAATGGACACAAAAACAAGAAACACAGTAGCTAACATTTATCGAGAATGGATTAAGTGCCAGCCAGGCACTGTGCTATGCATTTTCTACGTGCCACCACCCCCTTCACTCCTCACAACAGCCCTGAGCGGAGATAATTTCATTCTCCCCATTTTACAGATGAGGACACTGAGGCTTAGGATGGTGAGGTAATTTGCCCAAGAGACCACAGATTTAATAAGGGGTAGAATCAAAACTCACAACTGTGACTCAGGGCTGTCTCTTAAATCTCTGTCTATCTTTTCCCTTCTTATTCTAAGCTGATCCTGACCAGTTAACCAGCTCTCTTCACAGAAGCAGGAGATAGAAATCCAGGCCCCATTGTCGGTTAGTGTACTGAAGGAATCCGTGCTGCTGGATCTGATCCCAAATCCCAGGCCGGAAATGGTACCCCCAGATGCACATTAATTCATTCTGTCCTAAAGGGCTACTGTGGAGCGTGGGTGAAGGTCACCTGCGCAGATGTCTGGCCCATCTCTGGCCTCTCCTCATCTCTCCATGGCCTGAGTGCCCACACCAAGATTAATTTATCATCAGCCTCTGTCCAGCTGCCCCTGTGACCCTCCAGCCACTCTATCACCACCCACAGATCTTAGTAGCCTGAAGCCCTATTACTCAGTCTCTTTGTTGGTGCCAGTTTCCCCAATCGTACGATGGGAGTGATACCAGTCCCCTCACTAGCTTGTCATGTAGAGTATATGGCTTGTAATGCGGAGTATATAAGTTAATGCGTCAAGCGCATAGCACGGTGTCTGGCACACAGTATACAGTTAGCGCCCTTTCAGTGTAACTTTCTATTTTTGCCATGATCGCCAGCGTGTTTCAAGAGCTGAGCCTCCAGGGTTTTCCGCATCATCACCCCACCACTCCCGCCTCTGCTCTGGGAACCAGCCTGAGTTGTAACCTCCGCCCTCACTGCTGTAACCCTAGAAACAATCAGAATCAAAGTTAGATGGGGACCCCACATTTGGGATCTGGCCACGCCAGGAAGAGGTAGAGCAGCCTGCAGGGAAACCACAGAGGATTCAGAAGAGCCACCGTGCGGTTAACCTTCTCCTATGCTCTGCTGTATACAGAGAAGCTGCCGTCAAAAGTCATCATTCAAGGGCCTCTCCATCTCCCTGGTTACACGCTTGTCCTACAGGAGAGCATTTCATGGGCAGAAGGGGTGACTAGCCAGTTCTAGGTGTAATTTGAACAGTTTTAGCAGTGCTCCCAAACCCACCTGCTCCCTCACCACACTTCCCAGTAACTCCAGACCAAGTTTTCAGCAGCAGCAAGCTACCTGCCTGGCAAGGGAGAGCCAGAGAGTCTTATCAGGCATTTAGACTTTAATGACTGAGTTCTGAAAATTTTCTTTGAAAGAGGAACATAAGCCTTTTAGTTCCTATTATAAAAATGAAGACAATGAGCAGAGACCCAGAGTGCTTCTCTTGGGACTCTGAACCCTGGGATCTGGTGAAGTAGGAAACAGGGAACCTTATGTACTTACAGGAAGTCAAAAGCTCCCCCCAGAAAGCATAAAGGTCCCCAGGAGAAAGCTGTGGGATCCAGCTGAGCAACCTGGAGCAGGAGGTGTGAGGATGACAGGCCTGGACCTGGGTTCAAATTGGGCTCTGCCCCTTTGTATAACCTCAGGCAAGTGACCTCATCTCCACGTGCTTCTGTCTCCTGGACTGTGAAAGAGAGACCACATGAGAACAGCACCACCCTCCCCGGCTTGTTGTGAGGAGTAACTGAGTTTACATGAGAAGCCCAGTGCGTGGCCCACTGCAAGCAATTGGTATTAAGGTACAGTCCCCCATCCCACTCTCACCCATATGTTCCAGGCGAGGCAGTTCACGCTCTCAAAGGCTTTTCCTAAGTCCTCTTGCCACAGATCCTTTGAGAGTCAGTTTTGAAACCTTAGTCCAGGATGCCCTTCTTGCTGATATATATTCCGTCAAGCCATCTTTTCCCCTAGAAATCAATCAGTTGCATCTACTCTGAGAATCTTGTTGAAGGTAACCCTCCTTGAGGATTTTCACAAGTGTCAGAGAACTCCTTTGACTAATTCATCTGACAGATATTTTTTGAGCAGCTGCCAGGTGCCAGGCAGCGTTCTAGGCACCTGAGACACAGTAGCGAACAAGACAGACAGTGAGCACCTGCTCTCTGGGAGCTGGCGTTCCAGAGCCCTGGCCACTAAGGTTGGTGTTGGAGGCTCTGGTTACAGAAAATGGTCCAAGGAGGAAAGGAGACCAGAGAAGAGATTGTTGCCCAGAGTGTGAGAGAGACCTCGTCCCCCTCCATCTGGGCCCACCTGCCTTCTGGGGCCCCAGCTGTGCAGAGCACAGAGCAGCCTGCCTGTGAGTTCTGACTCTGCCACCCAGCAGCCACGTGGCCTTGGGCAAATCCATCTAGCTGAGCCTCAGCTTCCTCACCTCTAAGACAGTGAAAATAAGACAGTCTACCAGCAAGGGCCGTTTGCAGGATAAAGGAGACAGTGCAGGTGAAAAAGCCTCCTTGCAGTGCCTGCCACAAAGGAAGCACTAGGGGACGGGGACAAATTCATTTTCTTCATACACTTTAACCACAGTGACATATCACAGCAGACTGAACGCAGAAGCAGAGATGAGAATCCAGCCAGCCGCCAGACAATAAAGAGGTTTGCTGTCCCCTCCAATTATTTTCATTAAAAACATATTATTTCTATGAACATGCAACAGGTTTATTAAATATAGTTTTTAAGTTGTCAGCTTTATTTTCTAATCCAGTAAGCACTGAAAGATGTAACCTACATCAGGGAAAGCCCTTCGGAGTCTGGATGACTTTTAAGATGGTAAAGGGGTGCTGAGACCATGAAGTTTGAGAACTGTGGCTCTAGGCTTTCTCAAGCCAGCTCTTTTGCAACCTGACAAATCCCCCCACCCACCCCCACCTCTGCCCCGCCCCACCCCGTGTGGTTAATTGCACAATTTACAATTGGAAAGTTTTTGAGATCTCAAGAGATATCCTCTTGGTGCAGATGGATGTTGAGAAGGGAACTGGTTTGTGTGTGTGTGTGTGGTTTTTTGTTTGTTTGTTTGTTTAACTTTTGGGAGGGTAATTAGATTTATTTACTTATTTATTTTTTAGAGGAGGTACTGAGGATTGAACCCAAGACCTCATGCATGCTAAGCATGTGCTCTACCACTTGAGCTAGACCCTCCCAAGAAGGGGACTGTTTTGCCTGAGGATCTTAGGTTTCAGTTCTACCCAAAACTAGAACCAGAATCCAAACTCCTGTCTCCTTGGCCTTGGGATCTTGTCATGATTACAGGCTGACTTCTTTACCCCGGGCTGGTTAGGAATCAGTCAGGCACGTTCTCAGCCTTCTGTTCACTCAGCTCCAAAAATCCCAAATGAACACAGGATCTTCTCCCTCCACTCTCCTAACGCTGCCCTACCCCTGCCTCCCACTTCCCTCCTTGACTACCTCAGCACCAGCCCAAGGGCACAGCAGAGATGACATTGTCACTCTTACTCCTTGCCAACTAGCAAAGAACTTGAGAAAGTGAGGAGACAGCTATAGTACCCATACATCTTACATGTATATCCTCTGCCCTTGGGGAAGGGCTTATGGTGTGCCAGGCACTGTGTTAAGCACGACACTATCCCAACTAATCCTCCTGCTTCCTCACCACCCATAAGATAGGTACTATTTGTTATTCCCATTTCACAGATGAGGAAACTGTGGAAAAGAAGTGAATGAAGTAAGTGACTTTATCCAAGGGTACAAAGATAATGCTTGGCTGAGGCAGGACTAGAACTCAGCCTGCCTGGAAAATCTGTTGGGGGCTGAGGAGATCAGGACTTCACCAGGCTGGTAGGGACAGGACCAAAATCTAAGCCAGCTAATGGTAGCAATGGAGGCATGACTGAGCGAAACTGGTCAGAAGAGGACAAAGCCAAAAAGAGAAAAGAGATGTGATTTGCCCCTGGGACTGAAGACAAAGATTGCCTGTGTCTGGTGTCACTGTGGGCAGGGTCATGCGTTAGATTCTGTCCCTTTACCAACTTGACTTTGTCATAACACAAAGGCTCAAGTCCTAGCTTCACCTGCCACTTGCTGTGAATTTGGGGCAAGTAACTTGCCCTCTCTGAACCCATTTGCTCAAGGAACGCTACCTGCCTCAGATAATAGCCGTGAGGCCTCCCCTGCTGTGCAAACTGTCAAGTATGATATGAATATGGGCATTACTCGTCCATTCTCTAAAAAAGAAGTGGCTGGAATATAAGGTGGTTGAAAAGAGGAAAAAGATATTTGAAAACACTCTACAAAACTGTCCTGTGGGCAGATTTCAGATTAGTCAGTTAATCTACCAAGTATTTGGAGGATGTGAAGAATGTAAAGCAATAGGATGGGTCTTCAGAAGAGAACAAGGGCACAGGTTCCTGGTGGCCCCAGCCAGTCTCTCAACATCCATGGACCCCAATTTCCTCATCTATCAAATATGGAAAATAATAATAAGACCAGGTTTAAATAAGATACTGAGCAGAGAATGCTAGCACAATGCCAAGCACCCATCATCACTATCCTCCAATCTTCCTTTCAGATGGCAGTCCTGGGGCGACAGAGAGCAAGCGGCTTCTCTGTAGAATTAACCAGTGCCAGGCTCAAACCCTGAGTATCTGCTTCCTAACTTGGGGCCCTTTTCTTTCTGCTATGTCAAACACACGCTCTATCGTTCAATCAGGCAGCCAAGCTACTGCTTCATTATTTTAAATAATTATTTAATCTGCACATCAAGAATGCAGGTATTACAGGGGAAAAAAAATTTGTAACTCAGAAATAAACTTGTGAACAGTTAAAAAAGAAGAAGAACACAGGTATTCGTTTCCCCAGTTACAGATGAAGAAAGTGAGGCTCATAGAGTTTGAGTAACTTGCCCCAAGATCACACAGCTTATCAGTGGCAGAGTTGGGATTTGAATCCAGCAACGCTTCATTCCAAAGCCTTGGCATTTAACCTTCATTACAGAAGAAAGACGACTCAGATATCATTCAGCTAAATTCCTCGTGAGAGAGGCTACAGATGATACAGCCAAATGAGGAAGAAAAGTCCAGGCAGAATGAGTGTCCAGGCAGCAGGTGGGAACCCCACAGACCCCTGGGTGGAGAGGAGGCATGGTGAGTGGACTGCAGACTCAGGACAGAATCCGTGGTCCCCACAAGGCAGATTCATGGAGACTGGGTTTCTTTGACAACCAATAGACATTTGAGAAAGGAATTATAGAGGAAACCTTAATGATGATCTTTTGTCCCAAGTCTGTAAATTACAAATTCTTTCCTAAAAGGACTGGAGGTGGCCTATGTTATGAATTAGGACTGTCAAAATAAAAGAAAAGCACTGGAAACCTGTAAAAGGAGCAATAAGTGAATGAGGAACCAGCCTCAGGACTCAATCACCCAGGACTGCCAGCCTGCTTTGCATTTAGCTCTGAGCTTCCTGGCAGCTGAAGCAAAAGGAAATACGAAAGTCTGTCTGAAGAAATCTGCTTTTTTTCCTAAGAGACATTTGTTCGGTCATTCATTCAATAAGTTAAAATATTTAAGTGCCTACTTTGTGCCAGGCCCTGTGCTCAAGGGCTGGAAATCCCAGGAGGAATAGACTAAAGAAATGAGTTTGAGAAATAACCCCTTTGGCAGCCTGGTGCATCACCCCCCACCCCCTCACCCCTGCCCCAGGGCAATTTCCATACCTTGCCTCACATCAGTAAACTTCTCCTGTGACTTATATCACCTGAGAAATTTTAAGTTCCTTTCCTCACATGCTGTCCCACCTCCCCTGCCAAAACCATTTTAGAAATGACTATCCTGGTGGTCTGTTTACAAGGTCAAAGAGCCTGGAATCTTCTAGTTAACTTTCTGCTTTTTGACTTGCTGCTTGTGGTTCTGCCTCTTTCTGCAAATCTGGATCTGTGGGTCAGGAGCACTATGGGGAGAAGCTCAGAGTGAGGCTTAGGGTGCAGGATGGGACTGATGGGTGATGTCTGCCATGGCTTGTGAACAGGGAGTGGTGGCTCAGGGGGCATCAGATTGCCTTGTGGGCTGAGTCCATCTCCAGAGGGCTACTTAGCTTAGCTCAGGTCCTCCGTGAAAAGATCTCAACCAAGAACCTACTGGAGGTTCTTTTTGGTGTGAGGGGGAATAGAATACAAAGATGTCTCCACTCCTTGACCCAGATTCTACTCTCAAGATTACAAGCTCATAGTCCAGGAAGCAGGGTGAGGAATGGATGCAAGGAAGGTAGACAGTGATCCATGCAGAAGGACTCAATGAGTTTCATCCACCTGGAGGTGTAAGGTAAAGAGAAACCAGAGAATACTTCCTGGAGGAGGTGGCTTTTGATAGAGTGCCTGAAAAAAATAAGATTTGGGCAAAGAAACATAGCCCACAGCCCAGAACTCCGGAAAACTATCTTGCAGCCAAGGGCTACCAAGCACAGAGGGGGACTAGGAGAAGAAATGTGGAAGGAAGTTCCCATGACATCCTTCCTACCACAAGACATAGTGCCAAGAGCCCAGCCTGCTGTGAAGCAAGACAAGAGAGTCACCTTGGTCTATTACCGGTGGATTGCTCATGCCAGTCAAACAGGGTTTTTTTTTAATGTGATGGTCTGGCCTTCATGGTAGTAAAGTGTCAGCTGAGGATGAGTGGAGAGCTTTTCTACCTGCCTCAGTTCTCAGAAGAGATTTGGACAAGACAAGCATGGAATCCTGTAAGAATCCTATTAACAAACTCTATTGAATATTTCCTACCTTTCATTAGCCAGGCCCAGCACCATACATTTAGTAAATTTTGACCACTTGATTGCACAACAATGTGATATGGATAGTATTTCTCCCAGTTTACAGATGAATGAAACAGAGACTCAGATAGGTGAAGTAACTTGCCCAACATCACACAGCCCATAAGGTACAGAGCTGGATTTGAATCCAGGGAGATCTGGTTGCCAAGCCTGTGACATGGGGAAGCCGAAATGGTGAGTTTCCAGGAGAAGACCTAAGACGTGACCCAGTCAATCCACCTACTTCAAAGATGAGAAAAGAAAGACCCAGGAAGAAGGGACCTGCCCAAAGTCACTCAGTAGCAGAACAGGGACTGGAACCCAGGCATCCCCATGCCCAGTCAGAGATCAAAATAATGGCTCTTGGCCTCCAATCTCAGCTTCTCACTGCAGGTGTATCAGGGCCGTACCCTGTCTTACTTCATGCATTGTCCCGGGTGCCTTCAGGCTTTCAACACAGCAGCACGGAGGGACCAGCTGTGACTGTAGCGTGCTTTCACTTCACGTTTTCAGTTCAGATTGGAAAAACCCCAGGTGTATCTTTCCCTGAGAGTTTCCCAGCACTCAAGTTTCCCTTCCCAGACACCAGGCAGGAGTCAGGGCTCCAGGCCCCGGATCCCCACCGCAGCATGGACGCACTCTCTGGGGAAAGAGCGTCAGATAGCCTGGGGGGCATTGGCATTTTTCTTAGGTGGGGAAAGCACTCGGTTGGTTGGTTCTCTTTTAATATTACATTTGTACAGTATCAGGTCACAGAATATTTTTGCATGCCTCGGTGGCTCCTAATATTTGGAACTCCACTAACACATTGATTTAAAAAAAAAAACAAACGAACCATATCGCCCTAACAAACACACAGACATAAAGTCTTACTGAAAAGATTAAAGAGCCATGGTGGCAATCGTCAGATGATTCGGTTTTCCCAAGGAGAATGGGACAGGCATTGTCACTGTCATTTCACAAATGAGAAGAGGGGCTCAGAAAGTTGAAGGGACTTGCCCAAAGTCACATGACAAGCCATGGCAGAGGTGGAAGTGGAAGAGCTGTGCAGCGCAGCAAACACTGAGTCTTTCTCTGGGTTGGGCATTTGGACAAGTCCTCGCCCTAGAGGAACTCATCTGGAAGCCAGAAGTTCTGACTCCAAAAGGGATTTCTATCTGCTCAGAGGGAAGGCAGGCCGGGAGCTGGGTTTCCTGTTGCTCTGTGCATCCTGTTGTCGGATGTTGTCTTGTTAGGACCTCCATTCAAATGACTGCATTTCCTGCCCTGATTTAATTTGGACAGAAACCACAGGTTGGTGGCCACGCCAGGCCTGGGTGAGGCACAAATGCGGGCCACTGCCACCCCAGCATTCCTCTTCTAGGCTGGACTCTGTGTGGGGTAAGCCATTCTCTGATGGGAGGGGGCTGTTTCCTAAGGGAACTATGAGAAAAGGGTGGGAGGGGGATGGGACCTGGGCTGCAGAGGTGCAGGGAGGAAGCTTCCAGAATGGCAGAGTGGGGATGTGGGAGCTGACAAAGGCATACATTAGCTGTAACTCATTCGTGTCCAGGGCTGAGGACTTGACTGGCACCATTTCCTGTCTTACTCAGGGGTGACTGTGGCAACATTCAGCAAAGGGCATCGGTCTCAGGGAAATACCCCTTTTTAGCTTTTTGAGGTAGGGTGCTCCTCTTAAGACCCTGAATCCTGGGTCGTCTCTATGTTTACAGAGCAAGAGTTCTGATTGCGATTTGAGGGATGTGATGTTCCAGCTCTGCATTGGGTAACCGTAGGAGATTACATCCCCACCCTTAGGCTGTTCCCTTGATGGTAAAATTATAGAGTTGGATTAGATGAGAGGTTTTCAGTCTGTTCCTTGGATCCTCAGGGCTCCACAGAGGAATCTAAGCTGCCCAGAAGGGAGGACAAAGGTGACATGAACTCAGATTCTACTTGATTTATGAAAAAGAGTTCCATCGATGATAAAAAGCATTCTGCTCTCTTAAAAATTTTTAAAACCCTGGATTAAAGGCTGCCACTTATTAAGCTCTTATAACACACTAGGCATATTGTTCTCAACAACCTCACTGAGCAGGTGAATTATCCCCATTTGGAGATGCTCCTAATGATAATAATAACAATAATAAGCCTTTCCATGGGTTATATTAATTTACTTAAATCCTCACAAAAACCCATTTTGCAGATGAGAAATGGGAAAACCGAGTCATTAAGTATCTTGAACAAGGTCACTGGGGTAGGATTTGAATCTCCTACTTGATGTACTTTCCTCTCCCTGACACTCTTACTTGGGATCTATTTGTTTGGAGACAGCCCTTTCCATCCAAATGGATTCCATTCATTAAGCAGTTTTTGAACATCATCATGTAGCAGGCATTGGGCAAGGCACTGAAGACCCAGAAATAATGAAGGCTCAGTCCCTGACCTTGACAAACTCCTCCTCCAAGTAGTTTAACTTCTTTGAGCCTCCATTATCCACGAAATCACAATAATCGTAATTCTTACATCAGTGATTATGCGGATTACATTAGATTGTGGCTAAGAAAAATATTTTGTAGAAGTTGGATTCCATACCAGTGTTGGTTAATGCACTTATTAATCTGGTTGGAGACAAGACTAATGCAGAATTGGTTATAATACACGCAGACTAAGACTGGGAACGTGGTGTGTGACTCGGGATGGTGGTGGCGGGGGTTGGTCAAGCAAGCCTTCACTGAGCAAAAGATGAGTCCAGGAGAATGGTGAGCCAGGGAAAGGAACCCTGGGGGCAAAGGTGCAAGAAAGCAGAACTATTTGGGGAATTGTGTTAGCCAGTAGTGCTGCACAGGGACTCCCGCAGCGGCTGCGGAGGAGTGCGCTTCTGACCTTGCTGTCAGCACAGTGCAGCGCGCTGCATTGGGCTAACGCTGTCCCACGAGCTACTTGTCATTTAAAATGCCCTGGTAACCACACTTAAAAAAAAAAAATACAAAGAAACAGGCAAAATAAATATTTATTTAGCCCAATATATCATTTCAACTGGTAATCAATATAAAAATGATCAGTGAGCTCTTTTACCTTCTTTTTTCCATACTGTCTTTGAAATCTGGTGTGTATTCACACAAAAGGCACATCTCCATTCAGACTAACCACGTTTATGGTGCAGGTAGACAGAGCTGGAGTTGAACCCCAGTTCTCACACTTAAATAACTAGGTCATCCTCAGCAAGTGCCTGCAGTGCCAAGCTCTCTTCTAAGTATATTTTATGTATTAATTCACTTAGCCCTCATAACATGAGTTATCGCTAGGGTGGGTTACCATCATTATCCCCATTTTATAGACAAGGAAACTGAGGACCAAAAGCTCAGAGAGCTCATCATTCCTAAGCCTTCTTCCTCTATAAAGTGAGCATCAGCACACCCTACCCTGGAGGTCCTTGTGAGGGGAGATTTGAAAATGCTGTGGAGGGGGAAGCTGTAGCTCAGTGGTAGAGGGTGTGCCGGGCATGCACAAGTTCCTGGGTTCAATCCTCTATACCTCCATCAAAATAAATCAACTCAATTACCTCCCCCACCTTAAAAAAGAAAAGAAAGAAAAGGAAATGCCGTGAAGTTTCCAGATACAGCAAGACACCTCTGCCCCGGAAGCCACAGACCTCTCTCTTCCCAACACCCACTCCCTGAGAACCTCTCTCAAGACCAGGGTGAGGAAAGCGGGGAGCTCACCTCAGCCACAAAATTTAAATGAGTGCCAAAAAATTCTACTTGAGTTTAAATAAAACATTTAAACCAATACTGTTGTGAATTTTCATGCGCCTACTTTTCCATTTTTCAATAGTAGCTACTTTTTAGTGTCTTAATGTTTAATGTTTTGAGGTAGAGGGGGCGGGAAACCACTAAAGAATACATAGAAATGCCTACATAAAAGAGCGCTTTTCTTTTTTGCTTTTGCCTCAGTCAAGGCATTGCTTTCTAGTCTAGTCTGGAAAAAACCCTGCCCTCCCTCCTACTTCTCTAATTCCTCTGCTACTGCCTACAAGTTTTATTCTCTTCATCTGTGTTATAAATCTTCTCCATTCTTCTAAGGGAATTGGACTTTGGGCTCAATGTTGTGTGGTTAAGATTTATCCTTGTTGATACATATAGTTCTAGTTCATTTTTTACTGCTTTGTGTATTTCTTTCTATGAATGTACTACAATTTATCCATTTTACAGTTGATGGACATTTTTTTCTTTTTTTTTTTTTTTTTTTTTTTTTTTTTTTTTGCTATTTCAAAAATGCTGAAATGAACATACTTGTACGTGTCTCCTTGGGCACATTCTCAGGAGTGGAATTGGTGTATCCAAGGGAAGGGGCTCATTTTCAACATTGTTAGATTTTACCAAACTGCTCTCCAAAGTGTTCGTGCCAACTGACACCCTCATCACAGCGCTGAAATTTCTTGCTCCACACCTTCTCTAGTGCCTGACATTGTCACATTCATTTTTTTTTGCCAGTCTATGGGAGTGAAATTTGCATTTCTGTGGATCTGTTGAGGTTCAATACCTTTTCTTTCATGCCTGATATTTTTCTTATTTGTGGGTTCTCTCCTTTTTCTTTAAGTAAACTTGCCTGAGGTTTGTCTGTTTTATTATCTTTTCAAAGAACTAGTTTCAGTTTTTGTCAGGGCTTTTTACTCTCTATTGTTTTCCCATGTCATCAATTTCTGGTCTTATTATTTCCGTCTTCTGCCTTCTTTGTATTTATGCTGTTGTTCTTTTTCTAATTTTGTGAGTTGGATGTTTAGCTCATTAGTCTTTTTTCTTTTCTTATATGAGCATGTAAGGCTATAAATTTCCCTTTCAGTATCCATGAATTTTAATACATTACAATTCTAAGTATTTTCTAACTTCCTTTATGATTTTTTGATTCAGAAGCTTCATACCTGCGAAATTTGTTAGTTATATTTTTTAAGTTCTTGCACTGTGGTCAGAAAAAGTGGTTTGTATGTTACAAATTACTTAAAAATTTATTATGATTTGCTTTTCACCTAAGATGAGGCCAGGTTTGGTAAGTGTCCACATTTGCTTGAAAACAGTGAGTATTCTCTAATTATTGGGTGCTAAGTTCCATATATAACTGTTAGGTCAAGCTTGTTAATTACACTGTCAAATCTTATATGTCCTATCAACAAGTATATTATCTGCTTAATCTATCAACTTCTGAAAAAGGAATGCTAAAAATCACTCACTATTCAATTCCACTGCAGTTCAGTTCCACAAATATTTGTTGAGTAACTATTATGTACCAGAAACTATTCTAAGTCCTTATATCAGTAAACAAAATAGTCAGTTCCTTGACCTTAGGGAATTCAAATTCTAGTGGCAATAAACAATAAAGCATAATAAATAGGTAAATTATGTAAATTATATGTTCAGTGATAAGTGATATGGAAAAAATACATATAGAGCCGAGTGAGGGGGACCAGAAAAGCAGGAGGGTGAGGTGAGTTACAATTTTAAATAGGATGATAGGGTAGATGTCATTGAAAAGGCAAAATTTCAGCCACAACTTGAAGAAGGTAAGATTGAGCCAAGCATAGAAAAGAGTAAGGCAGCGGGAACAGATTTTGCAAAGGCCCTGTGGCAGGAGAGAGAATCCATTAGTAAGCTAGTGTGGCCAACACTAGTTGATCAAGGGAAGCATGGTTAGTAGGGAGGGCAGAGTGATAATGGGGCCCGAACACATGCAGACTTCTAGGCCATTGTAAGTACTTTGACTTTTATGTTGAGTGGAATAGGTGCCATGTGGGGTTTGGGACAGAGGAGTGGTATGATCTGACATATTTTAAAAGGATCACCCTGGCTGTTGTGCTGAAATTAGACAGGCCTAGTTAAAAGCAGGGAGTCAGTTAGGAAGCTATTATAGTAAATCAAGTAAGAGACAATGCCCGATTTTTTACAGCCTAAATTTGATCAATGCCTTTATTCACTTCCTAAATAAAGCTTCAACTCTATTCAGCTCTCTCTTGGCTTGTGTTACTTGTCATTCTTGTGTTACTGTCATTCACAATTTCACTTCCACTTTGTTTTTATATCCTCCAAATCAGACTCAGTCATTTATTATTATTATTACTTTATAAAGACATTTGTTTTATTTACACATTAATTTATCAACTCATTTGTTCACAGTTCCTTCTTGCCTTTCCGCTCTTCCTGCTATGAAGAATCTCCCTCTCCTTTAGAATTTCCTTAAATGATGGCATATCCTTTAGACGTTCCTTCAGTGAAGGTCTATTGGTGGACAGTTCTATTTCTATTTTTTTATTTTAAGTGATAGTTTAGCTTTTTTCCTTCCATCTTCTGGCTACTATAATTGTTACTGGCAAATCTGCTTTTAAATGTAATGGTGATTCCTTTTTCTGATAGTGTGTCTTCTCTCTCTGATTGCTTTTCTTTTTCTTTTTATAGTATATATATATTTATTGACGTATGGTTAGTTTACAGTGTTGTGTCAATTACTGGTGTACAGCATAATGCTTCAGTCATACATGAACATACGTGCATTTCTTTTCATATTCTTTTTCACCGTAAGTTACTACAAAATGTTGATTATCGTTCCCTGTGCTATACAGTATGAACTTGTTTATCTGTTTTATATATATGAGTTAGTATCTGCAAATCTCAAACTCCCAATTTATCCCTTCCCACACCCTTCCCCTCCCCATAACCATAAGTTTGTTTTCTATGTCTGTGAGTCTGTTTCTGTTCTGAAAATAAGTTCGTCTTTTTTTTTTAGACTCCACATATAAGTGTTATCATATGGTATTTTTCTTTCTCTTTCTGGCTTACTTCACTTAGAATGACAGTCTCTAGGCCCATCCATGTTGCTGTAAATGGCATTATTTTATTCTTTTTTTTTCCTTTTTCAGTTTCATTAGGTAGAATTATTACAGTTTGACTGCACATATACATTATATTGCATGTAAATACATATATAATATACTGCACATATTTTTTTAGTTTCATATATGTACTGATCATTGTTTCTAAGAACAGATCAGAGCTTTAACTTTTTTAACTTAATATAGTTATCAAAGGAATAAAGCCAATCATAAAATAAGAATCAACAGAATGCGGTAATCCAATTATAAAGGACAGTCAAATGTGCTTAGGCATATTTAAGAAATCAATCATCTAAGTTATAAATAATAAGTAGTTCATTTGTGGCCTTATTTTTTTTTAGATTCCACATGAGTGATATAAAATGGCATTTTTCTTTCTCTTTCCAGCCCACTTCACTTAGAATGATGATCTCCAGGTCCATCCATGCTGCTGCAAATGACATTATTTTATTATTTTTTATGGCTGAGTACTGTTTCACTGTATATATGTACCACAGTTTCTTTATCCAGTCATCTGTCGATGAACATTTATGCTGTTTCCATGTCTTGGCTGTTGTAAACAGTGCTGCTATGAACACTGGGGTGCATGTATCTTTTTGAATTAAGGTTCCCTCTGGATATATGCCCAGGAGTGGGATTGCTGGATCATATGGTAAATCTATTTTCAGTGTTTTGAGGAATCTCCTGTTTTCCATAACAGCTGCACCAAACTACATTCCCACCAACAGTGTAGGAGGGTTCCCTTTTCCAGCATTTATCATTTGTGGACTTTTTAATGATGGGCATTCTGACTGGTGTGAGGTGATACCTCACTGTAGTTTTGATTTGCATTTCTCTGATAATTAGCAATACTGAGCATTTTTTCATGTGCCTATTGGCCATTTGTGTGTCCTCATTGGAGAATTGCTTGTTTGCGTTTTCTGCCCATTTTTGGATTGAGTTGTTTGCTTTTTTATTATTAAGTTGTATGAGCTGTTTGTATATTCTAGAATTTAAGCCCTTGTCAGTCTCATGTTTTGCAAATATTTTCTCCTGTTCTGTAGGTTGTCTTTTTGTTTTGCTTATGGTTTCCTTTGCTGTGCAAAACTCATAAGTTGAATTAGGTCTCATTTTTTTATTTTTGTTTTCATTTATATTGCCTGGGTAGACTGCCCTAGGAGAACATTGCTGAGATTTATGTCAGAAAATGTTTTGCATGTATTTTCTTCTACGAGGCTTATAGTGTCTTGTCTTGTGTTTAAGTCTTTAAGCCATTTTGAGTTTATTTTTGAGTATGGTGTGAGGAGGTGTTCTAATTTCTGATTGCTCTTAATTTTTTCCACTTGTCTTTGGCATTCTAGAGTTTTATTATGATGCATGTGAATGAAATTCTGCTTGAAGTGCACTGTGATTTCTGAATCTGAGGAGTTGTGTCCAAGAGAACTCTGGGTAATTCTCCACCATCATCTCTTTGAATATGGCCTCCCCAATGCCTAAAACCAATTCTATTCTTTCCTTCTGAAACTCCTGTTAAATCCATTTTAAACCTTTTCATTCATCCTTTCATGTCTCTTAACCTCGCTTTCATATTTCCCATCTCTTTATATCCTTGTGCTGCATTTTGAGAAGTTTCTTCAGCTCCACCTTTGAGATCAATGCTTTTCAACTAGTCTGTTCTGCTCTGTGACCTACGCTTGAGAATTTCTTTTTTCAATGACTTTACTTTTCACTTCCAGAAATTCTACTTGATCCTTTTCCAGATCTGCCTAGTCTCTCATTAAGTAATGACTTTTTTTGATTCCTTATTGTTTAATCATATTAAACATATTTTATAACATAAACCCAAGAATTACATGAAGTCCTTGGAAGTCTAATTTTATTTAGACATTTCTGCTAACTTTTATTCATGTTTCCTTATGCATTTTGTAATTTTGCATCTTGAGCTCAAATTCCATGGGCCTTTATATGTGGAAATCGTGTGTGACCTGGCTAGAGAGTACTCCCCTCTAGAGAAATTTTGAGCTGGATTTCTAATAATATCTAATAATGTCCCATTCAATATTTGGGTGCCCTGGGTTTTCTTCTCAATATTTAGGACATACTTATACTAAAAAATGATTCATTATCTGACATTCAAATATATCTAGACTCCTCTGTTTTATCTGGCAAAGCAAGTGGTATGAAACCAAAGGCATGTCTCCCACAAATTTCAGCATCTTACTTACCAAAACTGGCAAACAAAGCAAAATAAAACACCAATGCGTAAACATCACTCTGGAATTCACTCTGGATTCCATGTTTTCTTGGTTTTGATTTCCTCTTGGCTTTTGACCCTTGGAGATTTCGTATACTTTTGAAAGGAAATCTTAGGTGGAGACTTTTTTTAAGGCCAAAAAACTTGCAGATCACTTCTGCTTCTTGAATTCCCACAGATCTCTCCTAAGGCAACCAGTACAGACCTAGCACCCTTCTAGGATGGATGGAGAAAGGGTAAAATACAGAGCAACAAATATAAATCATCCTTTCAACATATGACTCGCACAGGTAAAGGATTCGACTAGAGTCTGTGATGAGTGAGGTCATTATTGCCCTGATTGAAAAAGACTCACTTGGAGTGGGAGAGAGTGCTTAGCATGCACAAGGTCCTGGGTTCAATCCCTGGTAACTCCTCTAGAAATAAATAAATAAATAACCCACTCTTCCCAAAAAATGAAAAAGACTCATTTCTTCTTCTCATTGTACTACAGCAAGGGCCTCTTGGCAAGCCCAGCAGAAGCTGAGGGACCCTCCCCATGGAGCGATGCTGGGAGACAGAGGCAGCCAATGGCTCCCGGGATGGCTTGGATTTCAACCCCATGAAGGATTACATGGTCCTGAGCAATTCCCAGAAGATAGCTATCGCAGTGCTGTGCACCTCCCTGAGCCTGCTTAGCGCCCTGGAGAACCTTGCTGTGCTCTACCTGATCCTGTCCTCACATCGGCTCCGCAAGAAGCCCTCGTACCTGTTTATCAGCAGCTTGGCTGGGGCTGACTTTCTGGCCAGTGTGATCTTCGCCTGCAACTTTATAAATTTCCACGTCTTCCACGGTGTGGATTCCAAAACTGTCTTCCTGCTGAAGATTGGCAGCGTGACTTTGACCTTCACAGCCTCTGTAGGCAGCCTGCTCCTGACCGCCATTGACCGCTACCTCTGTCTACGCTACCCACCTACATACAAAGCGCTACTCACCCGTGGGAGGGCACTGGTGACCCTTGGCACCATGTGGGTCCTCTCAGCATTGGTCTCCTACCTGCCCCTCATGGGATGGACTTGCTGTCCCAGGCCCTGCTCTGAGCTTTTCCCCCTGATCCCCAATGACTATCTGCTGGGCTGGCTCCTGTTCATCGCCATCCTCTTCTCTGGCATCATCTACACCTACGGGCATGTCCTCTGGAAGGCCCATCAGCATGTAGCCAGCTTGGCTGAGCACCAGGACAGGCAAGTGCCAGGAATGGCCCGGATGAGGCTGGATGTGCGGTTGGCCAAGACCCTGGGGGTGCTGGTGGCTGTGCTCTTCATATGCTGGTTCCCGGTTCTGGTCCTCATGGTCTACAGCCTGGCCACCACTCTAAGTGACCAGGTCAAGAAGGTCTTCGCCTTCTGCTCCTTACTCTGTCTTGCTAACTCAATGGTCAACCCCATTATCTATGCCCTGAGGAGTAGGGAGATTCGCAGCTCGGCAGACCACTGCCTGGCCCGCTGGAAGAAGCGCCTGAAGGGCCTCGGGCCTGAAGGAAAGGAAGACTTCCCGCGGTCTTCAGTCACTGAGACAGAGGCTGATGTGAAAATCACCCAGGGGCCAGACTCCAGAGTTCTATATTGCTCTGATCGCTGATGAGGCCTCCTTCACAGTTTTAAACAAGCCAAGTCAGAAATCATTTCACTCCCTGGACAAGATTTTGTGGCCTTGACCCTCTTATCTTGCTTAAACCAACCCCAGAGGTCTGAACACTTATCCCCTTCTACTGATGAGTGTTGGCACTGACCCCTGAAGGGTAGCCTGGCCATGCCCATCTGCACACAGTTTATGAGGGGTGGTAAGGTGGGAGGAGGCAAGAGGTCTGAGACAGGCTCAGTGCAGGTCAGGACAACCGTCCCAACATGTCAGCTTAGAGCCTGCATTCTCCAGAGCCCACAGGAACCAGGAGGAGCTTTCAGGCTCAGCAGTGAGGGACTCAGAGGAAATCTGAGAACATCATTCTCCTGGGGTTTCAGGGTATCAGATGGGATGGCTGGCCAGCCCTTCTTCCTGCTTAATTGTTGGGGCCACCTTGGTTCTGGAGCTATGAAAGTCCCTACCTCCTGGTCACTCTTTCCCAGAGAGGACCAAGAGCTGTGACGCCATGAGGATCAAGCATGTTAATCCACCTCTTGCAGAGGTAACTGACAAGCCTCCAGCTCAGGGCATCTTATTATTACAGCAGTGGCCCTATCTGACACTCTGATAATCACAACTCACAACCATTGTGTCCTCTTAGGTACCTGGGTAATACAGAGGTGGTTGAAATCACTTGAGACACAGAATCCTCAGAGAATTTTACTCATCTTGTGAAGTCCTACTTGGAGGTACCCCTGGAAGCAGGCAGTGTCCCATTCTAACCCAATTCCAAGAAAAAGGAAGATATTCACAAAGATTTTATTATCCCCAAATTGTTCCCAGCCATCTCTCAGTTCAGCTCCTTTGTCTCCTCCACACCCTTATACCCTTCAGTGAATTATAAACAAAGCTAATAGGAGGAGAGGAAAGTTCCCTTACTATGTGCCAGGCATAGGACTGACATCTCACAGTTCATTATTTCCAGCAAGAAAACAGCCCCATGTTTTGAAGATTCCAGGACACCCATATTTTGCATATCAGGGAGGCTGAGTTCCTACTAGAAGGGCTTAAAACAGTAGGCAAGAGAAATTGTTGATGGAGGGAAGGATTGCAGAGGAATTCTAATGCAATTCTTTGGGACCACAGATGGAATAAAATGAAAGATATTGATTAATCTTGTCTTCATTTAATACTTACAGGTGTCCACTATTCATTCACTCATCCACCCATCTCATAAGTAAGTGCCAGGCTCTATGCTGGGTCCCAGACGTCCAGCCACAAGTGAGAGTCTGCCCCTGTCTAATGGGGTTTATATTCTACATTCTGCTGGGAAGAGCACCAATAAATAAAGAAGATAATTACTGGTGTTACAATGAAGAAAATCATCTGGATCATGGGATAGGGATTAAATGAGGCAACTTTAGGAAGAGTAGGCCTACTATGTGCTCTGGTCACTAAAGTTGGCTGGTTTTTACTATGTGCCAGGCACTGGGCTAAATGTTTTTAAATGAAATGTTTCACTTAATCTTCACAATAACCTGATGAAGAGTGTTTTGGTATCCTCACTTTATAGATGAGGAAACCTCTAAGAGGCAAAATCACTTGCTTGAAGTCACACTGCTACTATGTACCCAAAGCTGGGGTTTTCAACCCAGTTCTGTTTGACTCCAAAGCCTGCCCTCTTCACTGCTAGTTTAGTCAAATTCTGCTTGATTAGGATAGTAATAATAAATCTATAAATAATAATGAGTTGAACAATTAAAGTCTAATAGTGATAAATATGTATAAATATAAAGTATAAACAAGACTTAATAAGTCTAATAATAATATTAGATGATTGTAACATCAGACTGCTGCCACCCTAACTCATCACTATTTCCCAACATACTTTATTTTATGCTCTGTATTAATTTCCTGCAACAATTTCCCACAAACTGAGTGGCTTAAGACAACAGAAATTTATTCTCTCACACTTCTGTGGACTAGAAGTCCAAAATCAAGGTGTCCGCAGGGCCATGCTCCCTCCAAAATTTCAAGGAGAGGATCCTTTCTTGCCTTTTCCAACTTCTGGCAGCTCCTGGTGTTCCTTGGTTTGTGGCAACATAGCTCCTATCTCTTCCTCCATCTTCACATGGCCTTTCCCCATCCTTTATCTCTTGGTACCTTTTTATTATTATTATTATTATTATTATTATTATTATTATTATTATTATTATTATTATTATTATTATTATATTATTATTGAGGTATAGCTGATTTACAATGTTCTATTAGTTTTAGGTGTAAAACACAGTGATTGAACATTTTTCTAGATTATACTCCATTTAAAGTTATTATAAAATATTGGCTACCTATAATAAATGCTGGAGAGGGTGTGGCGAAAGGGAACCCTCCTGCACTGTTAGTGAGAATGTAAATTGGTGCAGCCACTATGAAAGACAGTATGGAGGTCCCTTAAAAAGCTAAAAGTAGAGTTACCATATGATCCAGCAGTCCCACTCCTGGGCATATATCTGGAGAAAACTCTAACTATAACTGAAAATACACATGTACCTCAATGTTCATAGCAGCACTATTTACAATAGCCAAGACGTGGAAGCAACATAACTGCCCCAAAACAGATGAATGAATAAAGATGTGGTGTATAATATCCAATGGAATACTACTCAGCCATAAAAAGAATGAAATAATGTCATGTGCATCAACATAGATGGACCTAAAGATTATTATACTAAGTGAAGTAAGTCAGACAAAGACAAATATCATATGATATCACTTACATGTGGAATCTAAAAAAAATGATACAGTTGAACTTACAACACAGAAATGGACTCACAGACATAGAAAACAAAGTTACAATTACAAAAGGATAAAGAGGGGAGGGATAAATTTGGAATTTGGGGTTAACAAATACACTCTACTATATATAAAATAGATAAACAAGGACCTACTGTATAGCACAGGGAACTATATTCAATATCTTGTAATAACCTATAATGAAAAAGAATCTGAAAAAGAATACATACGTATATGTATATGTATATGTATAACTGAATCACTCTGCTGTCTACCTGAAACATTGTAAGTCAACTATACTGCAATTTAAAAATAAATAAAATAAAATTATAACCTCAAAAAATTGGCTATATTCCTTGTGCTGCATAATATATCCTTGTAGCTTATTTATTTTGTACATAGTAGTTTGCACATCTTAACTCCTACCTCTAACTTGCTCCTTCCCCCTTCCCTCTCCCTCCTTCTCTCTCTCCACTGGTAACCACTAGTTTGTTCTCTAAATCTGTGAGTCTGTTTCTGTTTTGTTATATTCATTCATTTGTTTTATTGTTTTTAGATTCTACATATAAGTGATAACATACATTATTTGTGTTTCTGTGTCTGACTTATTTCACTAAGCATAATACTCTCCAGGTCCATCCATGTTGTTGCACAGGCAGGAATTTATTTTTCTATAGCTGAGTAGTATTCCATTATATATATATATATATATATATATATATATATATATATATATATATATATATATATATATATATATATCTCACATCTTCTTTATCTACTTATCTGTTGATGGGCACTTAGGTTGCTTCCATATCTTGACTATTGTCAATAATGTTGCTATGACATTGGGGTTCATGTATCTTTTTGAATTAGTGTTTTCATTTTCTTCAGATATATACCCAGGAGTAGAATCGCTGGATCATATGATAGGTGTATTTTTAGGTTTTTGAGGAAGCTCCATACTGTTTTCCCCAGTGGCTGCACCAATTTACATCCCCATCAACAGTGTATGAGGGTTCCCTTTTTTCTACATCCTTGATGACATTTGTTATTTGTGACTGGTGTGAAGTGACATCTCATTGTCGTTTTGATTTGCAATTCTCTGATAATTAGTGATGTGGATGGAGCATCTTTTCATGTGCTTGTAGGCCATCTTTATGTCTTCCTTGGAAACATGTTTACTCAGGTCTTCTGACCATTTTTTAATCTGATTGTTTTTTTTTTTTTTTTTTTTGATACTGAGTTGTATGAGCTGTTTATATATTTTGGATTTTAATACCTTATCAGTCACACCCTTTGCAAATATCTTCTCTCTTTGAATATGTTGTCTTTTCATTTTGTTGATGGTTTTCTTTGCTGTGCAAAAGCTTTTAAATTTACTTAGGTCTCATTTGTTTATTTTTGCTTTTGTTTCCTTTGCCTTAGGAGACAGCTCCAAGAAAAATGTTAGTATGATTTATGTCAGAAAGTGTTCTGCCTATGTTTTCTTCTAGGAATTTAATGGTTTCTAGTCTTACATTTAGGTCTTTAATCTTGGTGACTTTTTTTAAGGACACTAGCATTGGATTAAAAGCACACCCTAACCCAGTATGATCTCATCTTAATTTGACAAATTACATCTCCAAAGATTCTACTTCCAAAGAAGGCAACATGCACAGGTTCCGAGTGGACATAAAGTTTGGGAAGACACTCTTCAACCCAGTACAGCCCCCGAGGACAAAGTCCAACCCTCTAATACAGCCCATATCGTGGACTGTGTTAAGTGGGAGTCACTGGCGTATCTGCCCCTACGAGATGAGCTCCATGTTCATCTCTTAGTTCCCAGTGTTCTGTGAAGACCCAACATAGAGTCTTAAGGGGGATGGTCAATATCTGTGGAACTGAACTGCTTCTGAAAAGATTTCAATTGAATTTTGGTAAATTCAATTTTATTGTAACCCCAATACCTATCTTTCTGTAAGGCAAAGAAATGGCATGCTTTTTTAAAGGTGGATTTGGAGCTCCTTAAAGCTGGAACACACCTTTCTTTATTCATTGGTGGGGCCCTTTCTCATCCCAGCAAAGGAAATGCCCAAATGTCTGGCATAAATTGATACTCAGTAAATATTTGTTTAGCAAATATAGTTTAGAAATTGTTGAATTAAATGCACTTCTGCACTTCTGCACTTCATACCCCTCTCCTTTCACAATCACACTCTATTTCTGCTGTAAGTAATGAACTAGAGTTTATGGAGGGAGAGAGCAAGAGGTAAAGGGGACCCTGGATATCACTGAGGACTGCCCTCATTGTTTAGATGAGGAAATGGACCCAGACAGTGGACAAGACTTGCCCAAGGAGACCCAACAAGGTGGTGTCCAATGCAAAAAACCTAGGTTTCCCAACTTCCAGTTTTTCCACTCTGCTGTAACACCTCTCATCTGCCCTGCAGATTTAAGTTTTGGTTGAGGCTAAGGAGAAATGAAGGTCACAATGTCCTATTTTATCTCTCCCAAGATGAGTTCTGTAACATCAAAGACCATTACTCACCCTGATCACTAGAAGATGTGTACAGATTTTTTTAAGTGTCTGTGCTTACTGTTGGAGACAATATTTCAACATAATCTTGCAGAGGAAGAAACAGAAGATAAAATAGCACGAGCTATTGTGTTTCCTTATCACTCCTAGAATGAGGAAGTGCTTGCTTCTGTCAACACAGACTTTGTTTGACACGCTCTCTTGCACCCTCCTGGGTGCATCTGAGAGCAGCATTTGAGAGACAGTCTCTGCATCTGGGTACTGGTCCCATTTCTGACCCAAACTAGCTGCATGACCTTGGGCAACTCCGATCTTCTCTCTGGGTCTCAGTTTCCTCTTCCATAAAACGGGGAGAGTAAGGAAGGGGATAGTGTCAAGGACCCCCAAAGTCCCTTCCAACTCTGACATGTGGCAGTTCTCTCACTGATGTGTAGAGACCAGCTGTGCCACGAGGGGTTATTAGACCTCTCACACTTGATAGCCTCACCTCCTGTTTGAGCAAGCACAGCATGTACCAATTGTAGTGGAATTTGGTGACGTCCCTGCCAGACAAGGTTCACACAGGTACTCCTTGGGCCCGAGGCTCTCAAGTTGCTCACCTTGTTACTCTTAACATGTTCCTTCGGGGAGGCCTACGCATGAGTCTTGTTTTTCCAACGAGATGTTAAGCTCTTCGAATTGCCTCAGAATCCCAAAGCAAGTTCAATAAACATTAGACGGGCAAAATGGTCACACCTGTTCTTCCTCTTTCAGCGCGCACTTTTCTTCCCACCTCTCCCTTAAAAAGCTTCCTCCCATTATCCTTCCACCCCGTCATTTCTGCCAGTGCTCTTACAATGCCCTTCCATCTGGTATTCCTGCCTCCAGGCTTGCTCTTCTATACTACAGCTCAAAAAGTGTCCTATAGCTCCCAACTGCCAGATGGACCACTCCCAGTTCTATGCTCACACCCGGCCTTCCACACCCACATGATTCAACTCCGCGGTGAAGTCTCTTCTAAAGTTTTCAATCCTGCATCAGCGGAGCGCAGTCAACGCCTCCTTAAGTCTTTCTCCCACTTGAGCGCCAGAGGGCGCTGCAAGAACGGTCCACCCGGTGGGGAAGAGACTCGGTGGCCTAGCAGCCTGGGTTGACCCACCCCTTTTCCTTTCCAGCCAATCATTAGTTAGGGTGGGCGGGGCCGCGTGCGCCCGCACCTACGCATAAAGAGCGGGCGGTGAGGAGTGTAGGCTGAGATGCCGTCTCCCAACATGGGGCCGCGGGGGCTGGTCGCCGAGCTGCTGCTGCTGCTGCTGCTGCTGGTGCTCGGAGCGGCCAAGTCGGGGCCCTCGGCTCCTCTGCGCCGCTACACTCCCGACTGGCCGAGTCTGGACTCCCGGCCGCTGCCGGCCTGGTTCGACGAGGCCAAGTTCGGGGTGTTCGTGCACTGGGGCGTGTTCTCGGTGCCGGCCTGGGGCAGCGAGTGGTTCTGGTGGCACTGGAAGGGCACGAAGGTACCGCAGTACCAGAGCTTCATGAACGAGAACTACCCGCCTGGCTTCAGCTACGGAGACTTCGGGCCGCAGTTCACGGCGCGCTTCTTCCACCCGGACAGCTGGGCAGACCTGTTCAAGGCCGCCGGGGCCAAGTGAGTGCCGCCGCGGGGGCGGGCGGGGCGCCCCTTTCCTGGCTTGGGTCGGACTGGGAGCGCTGGGAGGGGGCTTAAGCAGGTGGGAACCGAGCATGGGGAGGCGAGAAGACCTGCCGGGTTACACAGCTGTCCGACTAACTTCGGGTACCCTGGGTCCTGTGTTTTGCCTCTTGAAGAGTGCAGAATTGAATGTGGCAGGCTGATCATAAGGAGAAGGTGCATCTGGGTGGGAACTAGAAGATAATAAAGGTTTCAGGGAGACAGTGGGCTGGAAAACGGGCAGTGGCGACACCTCTTTATCGAGAGGATTGAGTTAGATGACCCCTGATGTCCCTTCCAGGTCAACAAAACAAACAGGATTCCAGGCTTTTAAGCCAAAGGTAGGTAATCTGATCCTAGTTCAACTGCGAAGTTGAACATGGCATTTCACCTCGCTGAAGCCTCTTTCCACAGATATAGAAGGAGATTATGTTCTTCCTTCAGGATTTGATATCTCCCCAAGGGAAAAGGAGGGAAGGGAGTTCTGCTGCAGAGTATTTGGGCAACAGCACAGATTCTCATTCATCTGCTCTTCTCAACACCTTGCACACAGAGTGCTCAAGAAATGTCTGAATTGTTTGGAGAGCTGTTGGAACTTGTGTGTGAAGGGTTCAGAGAACTGAAAATGTAGAGCACTGGAGTGGGGAAGAGAGAGGCAAGGACTCAGGAGACTGTTGAAGGCTGGGGCCAGTCCTGAAGGATTAATCCTTGAAGGCAAGATGTTGCCAGTGTTAAGTCAAGTCAACCCTCAGCTTCAAGGATGAGTTTGGCTGAGAGGGAAATAGATTGGAGCAGAGTAAGAATGGAGGCAGGTGGCTTTTCCAGCTCCTGGCTTAGGTCAGTCTTCCACCCTTGCCTGTCTCCTTGACTGTCTTCTGGGTTTTCGTTTCTCTTTTACTAAAGAGAAATCGCAACTGATGTTTAGTGCTTGCAATAAAATGTATTGGAACATAGAGCTTGAGTAAACAGAGGAGGAGTTCACTGTCTTCCAGGAGCCTTAGAAGTCCATAATTTTCAAATGAGAAAAATTAAAATATGGGAAACATCCTTTGTCCAGACCTCTTATTTTATGGACAAGATGAGTGGCCCAGAAAGAGGACGGGAACTCATGTCCTAGACTCTAAATCCCATGACTCTTAAATGGAGGGTTCTTTCCACCAGTCCACGGGTCTGCAAACCATGGCCAGAGGATTGGTCCTCTGCTTACTTTCTTGATGTGAGAAGGATTTTTACATTTTAAAAGAGTTGTTTAAAATATATATATACCACAGAGAGGAATGTGGCCCACAAAGCCTGAAATTCTGTGTAACCCTTAAAGTGTGGACTCCCCGCGTCGGCCAGTGATTAAATGATCACGTGTGGGCATCATCTATTTTTCTGCCATAAAACCAAATGAAATGTTGGGTGATTTGGTTGTCATTTCAATACTGGCCTTTTCTCCCCAGCTCTTTTGGCCATTTGTCACTTCTGTAAATGAGAGGCAATTCATACGGGCTTGGTAAAACAAATAGCTTACTTTTCTATCATCTGCTATTTCTAGTAGAAATTTCTTTCTCCTTTAGGGCAAAGGGTTTTGTTTTTGGTTTTTTGGGTTTTTTTTAAAGCTAATCATTAATACCCAGAAGGGTTGAAGAACTGGAGTGCTTAGGTGTACAACTTTCCCCTTACCTACTCCTTCGTTCCCTCTGAGCCTCCTTTTTGGCTAGGGACGAGGGACTGTGACTTCCTCAAATTTGCTTTTATTCCTGGAGCAATACCCAAGAGGAGTCATGACTGCAGCAACTTCCTGGTTGTCACTAATGTAGTCACTCATACAAGTACAGCTGGACAACACAGGTTTGAACTGCATGGGTCCACTTATACGCAGATTTTTTGCCAATAAATATATTGGAAAATTTGGGGGAGATTTGTGACAACTTGAAAAAACTCACAGGTGACTCACATAGCCTAGAAATACCGAAAATTAGGAAAAAGTTAGGTATGTCACAAATGAATAAAATATGCAGATACTAGTCTATTTTATCATTTACTACATGAAATATCTACAAATCTATTATAAAAAGTTAAAATTTATCAAAACTTATGCACACACACTATACATGGTGCATTTGCAGAAATGGAAAGAATCATAAAAATGCAGTATTAAATCATAATGGTGTAAAATTAACTGTAGTATGCACTGTACTACTGTCATAATTTTGTAGCCACCTGTTGCTGTCATGGTGGGCTCAAGTGTTGTGAGCATCCACTTAAAACACCATGTGATGCTAATCATCTTCATGTGAGCACTCATCTTGCCGGTAAATTTTGTATCTCAAGAAAAAGTGATCTCTTGTGGTTCTCACATATTTTTCATCGTATTTAGTGCAATATCATAAACCATGGGACCTATACAAAATGCCTCTGGTGATGCTGGAAGTGCTCCCAAGGAGCAGAGAAAAGTCATGACATTACAAGAAAAAGTTGAATTGTTTCTTATGTATCATAGATTGAAGTCTGCAGCTGTGGTTGCCCACCATTCCAACATGAATGAATCCAGTGTAAGGACCACTGTTGAAAGAAAAAAAAAATTCATGAAGCTGTCACTGCAGCTATGCTAGGAGGTGTGAAAAACCTTGCACTTTTTGCAAAATACCTTTTTATCTTGTATTGAAATGTAGCTTTTACGTGGGTGCAGGGTTGCTCTAAGAAAGGTATACCTAAAGACTCTAATGGGATTCGAGAAAAAGCGAGTCATTGTACAACAACTTACAGCAGAAGTAAGGTGAAAGATCTAAGCCAGAGAATTCATCACCAGCAAAGGATAGTTTGATAATTTCAGAAAGAGGTTTGGCTTTTAAAATATCAAGATAATGGGAGAGGCAGCTTCTACCAACCAAGAGGCAACTGACAAGTTCCCAGATGCCATTAAGAAAATCATTGAGGAGAAAGGATGTCTACGTGAACAGGTTTTTAATACAGATGAAAGTGCCCTATCCTAGGGAGAAAATGCCACAAAGAACATCTATTGGTAAGGAAGAGAAGAAAGCACCAGGATTTAAGGCAGGAAGGGATAGGCTAACTCTACACTTCTGTGCAAATGCAGCTGGGTTTATGATCAGGACTGTCCTTTTCCATAAAGCTGCTAACCCCTGAGCCTTGAAGGGAAAGGATAAACACCAGCTACCTGTCTTTTGGTTGTACAGCAAGAAGGCCTAGACAACGAGAACTCCTTTTCTGGAGTAGTTCTATTGATTCTCTGTCCCTGAAGTCAGGAAGTACCTTTCCAGTAAGGGACTGCTTTTTAAAGTTCTTTTGATATCAGACAATGCCTCTGACCACCCAGAATCCCAAGAGTTCAACACCAAAGGCGTGTGCTTGCCCCCAAATACAACGTCTCTGGATCAGGGGGTCATGAGGACCTTTAAGGCTCATTACAGACAATACTGTATGGAAGGGATTGTCGATGCTGTGGAAGAGAATCCCAACAGAGAGAGCATCATAAAAGTCTGGAAGGATTACACCATTGTAGATGCCATCGTTGTTACAGAAGAAACTGTGGAAAAGCCTAAAAACAACAAATCCCTGCTGGAGAAAGCTGTGTCCAGATATTGTGGATTTATGAAAGAGCCAATCAAGGAAATCACGAGAGAAATGTGGATATGGCGAAAAAAGGTAGGGGGAGGTGAAGCGTTTCAAGACATGAACCTTGGAGAAATTCAAGAGCTAATAGACACCACACTAGAGGAATTAATAGAAGACAACTTGGTGGAGATGAATGCTTCCAAAACCAGCGCTAGACAATGAGGAAGGAGACTCAGAAGCAGCAGTGCCAGAAAACGGATTGACATTAGACAGTCTGATGGAAGGATTCTGATTATTCAAGACCACTTTTGACTTCTTTTCTATGTTGACCCTTCTATGATACCAGCAGTGAAACTAATGCAAACAGTGGAGGGAAGATTGGTATCATACAGAAACATTTTTAGAGAAATGAAAAAAAAAAGTCAGACAGAAATTATGATGTATTTCCATAAATTTACACTGAGTGCCCGCCTCCCCTCCTACCTCCTCCACCTCTGCCTCCCCTGGGGCAGCAAGACCAACCCCTCCCCTTCCTCCTCCTCCTCAGCCCACTCAACGTGAAGACGTTCATGATGATCCACTTGCACTTAATGAATTATAAGTATGCATCGAGCCGTACAGTTAGTAAATGTGTCTGGTGTGTCAGCATCATCACCTAAGTGTTCATTGTGTTCATGTGCGAGACTTGAAGTGGAGAGCCAGTCTGTACATAAGCATAGGGTAAGTGATGTCTAATATAAAACTAACAGTATAGCCATTTTTTTTTACTGTTTTATATCTTTGCTTTCAAAGAATTACATTACCATACAGTATGCCCCTCCCTCTCTCTCTTAGTAAAAATTTTATAATGATTCATTCATTAGTATATAGACTAGGCCACCGAGAAGCAAGCATGCCGATTACACTAGACTGCTATATAAAGCAGTCATGTTGCTGCTGCTTTGTTATCAGTGCATGAATCATTAAATCTGTAAAGAAATATAAATCTATTTTTCACATTGTCTTTTCACTTTTGATGTCTAGTGTTAGTAATACACATGATATCTACTTTGTTTTGTGTCTTTTAAGACAATATTGATGTAAGTACTGACAGACAGATGGTTCACCTGGTAAACACACCACATAAACTTATAGCATCAATAAATATAGTACAGTACTATAAATGTATTTTCTTTTCCTTATGACTTTCTTAGTATTTTCTCTTCTACATTTTTATAAGGATACAGTATATAATACATATAACACACAGAATGTGTATTAATCTTCTGTTTAGGTTATCAGCAAGGCTTCTGGTCAACAGTGGGCTATTAGTAGCTAAGTTTTGGAGGAGTCAAAAGTTGTATGTGGATTTTCTTCTTCACAGGAGGTCAGCGTCCCTAAACCCTGCGTTGTTCAGGGGGTCAACTGTACATTCCCTGCAGTCAAGTTCTCCCAACCATTTTAAAAGCCCAGGTCATGCCAGATAAGTTCACATTCCTGGCCCGCTGCCCGCTTCTTTGCTCACATAGTTTTGATGTCCACAGGTATGTAGTCCTGACAACAAAGCATCACGAAGGCTTCACAAACTGGCCGAGTCCCGTGTCTTGGAACTGGAACTCTCAGGATGTGGGGCCCCATCGTGATTTGGTTGGTGAGTTGGAAGCAGCCGTCCGGAAAAGGTGTGTGTCCACAGACGGTTACTCCATCATCTCTTTTAATCTAGCCATCCAGTGTACCGTGCCTCCTCCCCTCTTGTGTGCTTTCTAAGTCTGCATTTAAGGAGTACCCCGAAGGGCTTCTGGCCTTGAATTGCAGTGTTTGATGCTTGGCAGTTTTCATATGACCAAAAATGACACCATCAGAGAAGTTCATGGCCCTGTCTGGTTAGGTGAAGAGTATCCAGCATAGACCACAGTGCTCCATTTGCGTTCTGCTGAGTATTCTTTCTGGAAAGTCTTCCAACCCAGGGCCTTTTCCAATACCAAATGGAAGCCAGGTCTGGGTCTCTCATCTTTGTGTCCTCCTTAGCTGTCAACACAGAGCTTTGCAGGCATTCAGGGAAGGTTTGGATGAATGGTAGATCAGGAGAGAACTAAAAAGGACAGTTAAAGCAGCAAAAAGTGAGGTAAGGAGCCACTTGGTTGATTCTAATTATTGTTTTCTAATATTTGCTACTTAATAAGGAATAACTTCCTAAAATCAAAGAACTAGGAAGTAGCAGAGGTGGGATTTGAACCCAGGTATTCTGGTTTTGGCCCCTATAGTTCTGGCTGTATTTACCTGTAAGGAGGAAAAGTGGTCTGTGTGTTATGCCCAATCTCAGCTCTGTTGTGATTTGGCAAACTTGATGTCTTACATAAGAGGGAGACTAGCTGCCTGTTTGTATAAATAAAGTTTGATTGGAACACGGTTGAGCCCATATATTTATGCATTGTCTCTGGCTGCTTTCAAGCTACAATTTTAGAGTTGGGATGGAGACCACAAGGTCTGCAAAGCCTCAAATACTAGCCGGCCCATTAAGAAAGTATTTGCTGACTTATGTCACCTGTTAAATACTCAGTTTGCCAATGCTGCACTCTGCTAATTGTCCTGCTGTAAAAACTCTGAGATGTTGATTAGATCTGGACTTTAAGATCCTTGATTTTTACCTTCTTTGCATCTGTTTAGTCCCTGAGTCACATGATGAAGCGCTGAGCTTCAATTCTTTCTGCCTTATCTGTGCCTTTGCAATGTTATCTTCACTTCTTATTTGTATTATAGCATTTCCATAACACTCACTATTCCTAAGTCAAAACAAGCTTTATTGTGTGTGAAATAGTTCACTTTCGCCATGTTTCGTTTTGTTGAGTGTGTTAAGAACTACTAGTAAACCTTACAAGTGAAATGAGAAACCTATATTCATTAATTTCAACTACATAGAAAATGTTGCTAATGATTATTTCTGAGTGATAAGACTTTGGATATTTTATTCTTTATATTTGTCTCTGGTTTCCAATATCTCTTCAATATGTATTCTTTGCCAGAATACACATTATATTCTGACACACACAATATGACAAAATGACAGAGAATTTTTTTTCTAAATAGGACTATATTTATTGAGATAATTGACAAAAGTTTAAATGATGTTTGGTGTTAAGGTATTTATGTATAAAAATAATTTGTTACAGTATCGAAAACACTATAGACCCAATCATTTTGCTTAAGTGAATGATAAGAGATAATTTAAGGAAATGGTTTTGGCTCCTGCATGCCCTGTGGGTGAGTTTCACTGAGATGTAAAAATGCTGCAACTGATTTTTCTTTTTCTTTCTTTTTTTTTGATTTTTTTTGGGGGGGAGAGTGGGTGGGTAATTAGGTTTGTTTATTTTTTTATTTGTTGGAAGTACCGGAGATTGAACCCAGAACCTCATGCATGCTAGGCATGCACCCTACCACTGAGCTATACCTCCCCCCTGCAAATGATTTTTCTAAAAATAAATTAATTTTTCTTTGCCTAATGGTTGTTGCTGTCCTGTTTTTCTATTTAAGGAACATACGCTATGGACTCTACCACTCACTCTTAGAATGGTTCCATCCTCTCTACCTACTTGATAAGAAAAATGGCTTCAAAACACAGCATTTTGTCCATGCAAAAACAATGCCAGAGCTATACGACCTTGTTAACAGGTAAAAGACAGACCTGTTTTGGGCCTTATGACTTTCATCAATGACATCTGAGCTTCTTACAGGATACTGCTAAGTTGAGGGGAAGAGGGAAGGAGTAGGATATGAAAAAAATCTAGAAGACATCAAAATAATAAATGCAGTGGTTGTGTTTAAGACAAAACATATTTTTTCTTGCTACTTTCCAAAACTTCTGAAGTGTGGTCATATTGCCTTTATAAAATGAAACAATCAAACCAACCCTAGGATGGTGGTAAGTCAAAACTTCAGGTCCGTCCTC
The DNA here is from genome assembly GCF_009834535.1 of Camelus ferus. Taxonomy (NCBI): domain Eukaryota; kingdom Metazoa; phylum Chordata; class Mammalia; order Artiodactyla; family Camelidae; genus Camelus; species Camelus ferus. The sequence goes on along the minus strand of NC_045708.1, from coordinate 16,474,671 downwards.
GTATGCTGTTTTCTTTGCAGGACCCTGGAGAGGGGCAGCATGGTCTAATGGTCCCTGCATAGGATTTGGTGCGGAGCAGACTTGCATTTGAATCCTGGTTCTTGTTAACTTAAAAGCCTGAAACAGGTCACCCTTCTGAGCCTCAGATTCTCACTGGGTAAAGTGGGAATGATAATGCCTTCTGTATAGGGCTCAGAATAATACGTGAACAGTATCTGTCACTATGCCTGGTACAGAATAAAGGTGTTATTATTATCATTATTCTTAAAATGGCCACTTTCACTTTGGGATTTGTCACTAGTCTTCATGTTTTATTCCGAGTTTACCCTTTTTACATCTGGGAGCTTCTGGGGGATGGTGGGCCTTTAAAGATGAAGAGGCAGCCATCTCTGCCTGGACTCTCATTGTAGACCAAAAAACCGAAACCGAAAACGAAAAAAATAAAAAAGCTCTTTGCATGCAGATGACTTCTCTAAGGAAATAGTACAGTTGTAAGAGACCAGCATAGACTTGGAGTCAGACAGAACTAGGTCGGAAATCCACTTCTTTTTCTTACTGATTGTATAGCCTTGACAAGCTACTTAGTCATTCTAGTTCTCAGTTTCTTTACCTGTTTATACATCACAAGGTCATTGTGAGAACTAATGAGGTAATGAGGATAAAGCGCCTCGTACAGTCTCTTGTACACAGTAAAACACGGACTGTCTGTGTTTATCTTGCCTCTTAAACAGGCGGTCTTCTTCCTGGACTCAACCTGCTGTCCTGAGTAGCTGCAGAGTACGCCATAGGATTAGGCGTCAGGCAGATTTGCCTGTTGGTTCCAGCTCCTGTTACAAGCTTTGTCACCGTCCCCTAAAATAAATTGCCCTACTGAGTACCAGGTTCTTGCTCTCTAAAGTGGGAATAATAATGTTTACCTTATAGGTTTAAATACACACATACTCTCATACCTTATAAGGCTCAGAGTAATAATACGTGAAAGATGCAACTGTGGCTCAAGTGAATTTAATAGATTTTTTTATAGTGAAAGCTTTGGGTCCTTGTCCCCAGAAATGCATTTGGCGAAATAGTTCTAGTTCTTCGTACATCTTAAAAGCAGCAACCTTAATCCTGTGGCTCTGGAGCACCACTCCTTTCATTGGAATTAGTTACTGGAAGGAAACCAAATTATATGTGTACTAATTACAACTCTACTTTTTAATTTAAGAAATTACAAAAAAAAAAAAAAAAGACTAGGGGAAATATACCAAAGTGCTGTGTATTAAACAGTGATTGTGTTAGCTAAGGGGTTTGTGTCTGTGTATTGTCATTTTTATGTCCCTTTACTTTTCCACTTTCTCTGCACCGTGATAGTTTCATGGTACTTTTAAAACTTTGAGAAAATGTAATTGTAAATATTTGTTGCAAAGATAGATCAATGAGACTCTTACTGTGAATGGATTCAGATAATAAACTTTGTTCTGACTGCACGTCTCTCAGGTACAAACCTGACCTGATTTGGTCTGATGGAGAGTGGGACTCTCCCGACACTTACTGGAACTCTACAGGTTTTCTCTCTTGGCTCTATAATGACAGCCCAGTCAAGGTATGTGATTGTAAGACTTACCTCTTATTTGTCTGCTATGATAAAAGAAAGTGAGGATCCAAGATCTGAAGTAATAACAATAAAGACAACAGAACAATAATAAATAGTAATATTAACATGGGTGTGATAGGGACCAGGGGACTTAACAAATATTAAATGTTTCTCCTTTAATTCTTCCCTCCCGCCTTCCTTGTAGTATGTACGTTTTCTCTTTTAATTCTTGGTTTTGACAACATGGGTTTAAATCTTGTTAAATTTAAGTAGTAGAATAGAAATGATATGTAGAAGTCCCAAACCACTGTCGAGAAAATGAATTATTAAGCAAACAGACATTGTAAATGAGAAGAACACCCTAAAAATTAATATACAAAACATATACAATTAAGTGGTAGGAATAAAAATGCGAATATCTATGACTTCAGCTACTTTATGTTACATAGTTTAACTCTCAAGGGGAAATTTCATATTCCCTTATATCCAAATTCTTGAGGGAACTTTCCCTACCTCCTCCTCTTCCCCATAATCAACACTGTCACATTGCATAATAGCTGCCCATTTATAGTTTGAATTTCAAAGTACCAGAAGTCTTAATCTTCACTATAGAAAATTTCAAAAATTTTATATATTCTGGATTTGTTGTGGATTTTAAAGAGAAACCTAAGTATAAGACCTGTTTGAACTGAGCTATCTTGGTAGATTCATAAACCTCTAAGGATCTCATTGGGTAAATATTACTAAATTCCGAAACTGGGAAGAAAGAAAAAAGACAAAACCCTATGTGACAAATAGAGACAAATGAAGAGTGGTTGTCTGGGACTCGCCAAACATGTGGGGACTTCCAGTGGTGCGGTATCATGGTTCTCCCCCAGTGGTCCCCACACCGGGGTGGCTCAGATGTGGACCCTTGGGTGGGATGCTGCAGACCCGGTTTGCCCACTCCTGTTCTGAATGTCTTCTCACATGTTAGGAGAGAGAGTTGTCTTGGCGCTTATACTCATGTTGGGAAAGTACTTTTAGGAGAAACAGCCCCCTCTCCTTACTCTCCATTCTCTCTGCAGTCCCCACATGGCTCACTCCCGAGCTCTCTGCAGGTCTTCCCTGAGAGGGCATCTTCCCCGCCACCCTATCCAAAATTGCAGCCTGCCCATGGCACACTGTATCTCTTTCCCTGCTTTCTCTTTCTCTTACCACTTACCTGGTCTAATATATTTCAGATATCATTTACCTTCTTACTGTCTGTCTCTGTCACGAAAATGTCAGCTTCGTGAGGGCAAGAGTTTGGATCTGTTCATTGCTATGTTCCCAGCTCCAAGAAGAGTACTTGGCCCAGTTAGGCACATAATAAGTATTGGTTGGATGTAAACTAAATCTGGTTCCTGACAATTTTTATTCCTTCCTGGAAGAAGTAAGAAACACTCCTGGATCAGTGTTCCCCATTTCTGTTAATCCCAAGTTCTGATGTGATGTCATATTGTAATTGTCCATGTATCTGTCTGCTCAGCTAGTCTCTGCTGGATCTCTGAGGGCAAGAACCCGTGTTTTATTCTCCTTGGATACCCCAGTGTGAGCCTCATAGCAGTATTAAACATTTACATTAAGATATTCCATGTAAGGGTTTCTTAAAGTTCAGCAAAACCTTGAAGGAAGGAAAAGAAGGCTTGATTACTGACTTTTATTTACCTAGGAAAAGGAGGTCAGGGTTATACAGTGGAAAGCATCCTGGGCTGGGTTCAAATACTTGATTCATAGTCCCAGCTTTCCAGGGGAGCGTATAGCTCAGTGGTAAAGTGTATGCCTAGCATTCATGAGGTCCTGGGTTCAATCCCTAGTACCTCCATTAAAAATAAATAAATACACCTAACTACCACCACCACCACCCCCATGCCCTGCTGCCGGGGGGGGAAAAAACACCATAGTCCCAGCTTTCCGAAACTCTGCCTGGGGATGTGACTTCAGGCTAGTCTCCTCCTCTCCATTTCTCCTCTGGTAGACTACGTGGCTTACCAGATGATATCTCTATTACATATTGCTAGACCAGGGTTTCTCATCCTCGGTACTATTAGCATTTGGGGCTGCATATTTCCTGGTTGTGAGGGGACTATCCTATATGTTGTAAGATGTTCAGAAGTACCCCTGGCTTCCACCCAGTAGATGGCAGCAGCACCACCCCAGCTGTGACAACCAAAAACTGTTTCTAGACATTTGCCAAAATTCCCATCCAGGGCCTCCAGTTGAGAACCACTGCTCTCAATCAAATCTGTTCCTTGCTTCCAAATAGACACAATTTTCAAAACTGTATTTCGTAAGGAAGCTAAATGGCTTTACTCCCAATGACCCAGCACTCCTTCCTCCTTTAGGATACAGTAGTAGTAAATGACCGGTGGGGTCAGAATTGTTCCTGTCACCATGGAGGATACTACAACTGTCAAGATAAATTCAAGCCAGAGACCTTGCCAGATCACAAGTGGGAGATGTGCACCTCCATAGATAAGCTCTCCTGGGGCTATCGTCGCAACATGGTGATAACGGATGTTGCAGATGAATCCACAATCATTTCGGTAAGAGCGCATGTGAGGTAGCTATCTGTTAACTGCTATGCCAAACTAACCTTATGACCAAGAGCAGTGGAAGCACTCGGGATGGAAGTGCAGGGTGATAGAACCCTTTTGAACCTCCTCATAAAATCCTGCCTTAAGGAAATAGGTCTAATGACAGAAGAGAGTTTTCCGTACAGAGGTGTTCTTCCCAGGATCATTTTCAGTTGGACAGATGGGTTGTTTCAATTTCTTGCAACCATTAAGGGATAATTAAGTAGATCTGGGGATTTTCTTTAACCATTAGAATGTTTCTGAATGTAATATGGGTTAATGCTTGGAGGGCATTAAGTTATGTATTGTCACAACTACAGAGAATTAACTGCACAGGAAAAAGACCAGAAGGAAACATCAAAGGTTAATGATGTGGTGTCTTTAGGGTACTGTAACAAATTGTCACACACACACACACACACACACCCCCTACACCAGAAATCCTGAAGAATATATCTCTTTACAGCATGTTTTCCCGAAGGGGAAGCAAGTACACGTATATAACCTATCACATGCAGAGTGTCTCGAAATTCTTCTGGTCTCTTCCATCTCCCCAGAGTCTCCAGAGTACCTGCTTGAAATCTCTCCTCTCGGATCCCCGTATTCTCTCTGTATGGCTCCATGGGAGTCCTTTGGGGCCAGGTGCTTTATTTTCGGCTCCCCTGCTCACACTTGGTGCTTCTAACACACAACCTTCCCACCGCATATGGCACCGCAGGAGGTACAGTGTCACAGGGAAGTGCCCGTGAGCACTCCCTGGAATTGAAGTTAATGTATTTCTCCATCTTGTAGCAGAATTTTTCAATTTTCTCATATTAGCCTATTCTGCTTTTATCATGACAAAAATATATAATATTTTCAGGGGGAAGGGTGCAGCTCAGTGGTAGAGTACATGCTTAGCATGCATGAGGTCCTGGGTTTAATCCCCAGTACTTCCATTAAAAAAAAAAAAACATACTATTTTCAAAAGAGTAAAGGATATTTGCAAAGCAGAGGGAGAATGTACCCTAGATTCTTTTTCTTCTCTTCATACCTGTGTGTTCTAAGCATTCTGCTAGGCCTGGCATTCAGAGCTAGGATTCCTTTGTTTTTGCTCTCTCTAGGAACTGGTTCAGACAGTAAGTTTGGGAGGCAACTATCTTCTCAACATTGGACCAACTAAAGATGGACTGATTGTTCCCATTTTCCAAGAAAGGCTGCTTGCTGTTGGGAAGTGGCTGAGCGTCAGTGGGGAGGCTATCTACGCCTCCAAACCATGGAGGGTACAATTTGAAAAGAACACGACAACTGTATGGTGAGTCTAGTCTTCCGTTGTGTGCAGCAACGGGACTGTGGCCACTGCCGAGCTGGCATCTCCTTGGATCCACCATGGTACCAGCCAGGCTGGAAGTCGTCTTGCAAAAACCCAAAAGCTGTTCTCTTGCTGTTGAATGTGTGCCCTGATTTATGTTTTAGGCCACCAGGATATCTTTGACTAGTGAGGGAAGGTGGTAGGCTTGGTGAAAAATGAAGAGGCTACAAAGCGTCAATCAATTTGCTTGACACTGTTGCCCAGCCCCCTAAAAAGAATAACAGCTGATATTTGTACAGTACCTACAATGTACAAGGGTCTGTTCTAAATCCCCTCGACAATCCCACCATATTGATACTGTCATTATCCCCATGTTAGAAGTGAGAAAGCAGCTCAGGGCAGTAATATCACTTGCCTAAAATCACAAAGCTACTAAGTGGAGAAGTCGTGATTCATACTTGCAATTGTGGATCTAGTTATTTGACCTTGGGCTTCAGTTTTTTTCAACTGCAAAATGGGATGATGACATCTGACTTCCAAGAGTGGCTGTGAGGGTTAAATGAGATAATGTATGTCGAGTACCCTGCAGAGTGCCAGGCACATACTAACTGTCCACCGAAAGACCTCTGCAAGTGTTATACCATAGGGTGGGGGTCTTTGGATCAGGGGAAACACATTCACCCCTCTGTTTTGGATGAGTTTTTATGTCATGATTTTTCACCCTCTTCTCTAAGCATTGTGAAATCTTAGAACAACAAATTTGTCTTCATTGCACACCTTGCCCATGTTATATCATTGGCTGTTCTCATATGCATCTGGAGTTGAACAAAATTTGAATAATGACACAAAATGACTTCAGTGTGAAATAACTAAGAGTTTAAATTTTTTAAAGAAAACTTAGAACCCAATAGACAGATAAAAATGAAATATATTGCCAGAAAGAGGGTCTTCTGGGGCTGCTTTTTTTTCCTACAGACTTTAACTGGTATTGAGTGCTTCCTAGTAGCAGTGACGGACTGAAGGTCTTGGAATTGGTAGATAACTGAAGGGGGAATGTGTAAGGTTATGTGTCAGGGTAACAAGCCAGGTATCTTTGACAATGATGTTTCTTTTTCCCCAGGTATACCTCAAAAGGATCAGCTGTTTATGCCATCTTCCTGTCCTGGCCAAAACATGGAATCTTAAGCCTTAAATCCCCCAAAAGTAGTTCGACTACACAGGTAAAGAGCCTCATTCAGTCCCGTCAGAGATGAAACTTTTCCTGAAGGAATTGGCAGGCCTTCTCTAATGCTTCTTTCCTTCCCCAGGTTTCTCCCATATTTATTCCCCTTTTAGACTGTCGTCCCTGCCCTGGCCCAGCGTGGTTCTTTCCCACCATTTTCAGGCCATATTTTGTACTCCTTAATACATCAGTGTTTTTTCCATTCCCTTTTTACTTCCTGCAGGTAACAATGCTGGGAGTCCAAAACAATCTGAAGTGGTCCAAGGATCCAGATGAAAGTCTCCTTGTGTACCTGCCACAGCTGCCACCCTCTTCTCTTCCAGTTCAGTTTGCTTGGACACTAAAACTGACAGGAGTGAAGTGATCGTTGGAGTTCAAGAGGAAAGGGACCCTGCCTACACTTTGATTTTCCTCTTACCACACCATAATTGTACTAAACTATTCTTCTCTACTCAGAGATGGCTTTTCCCACACATTTTAATAAAAAGAACTGAATGCACTACACTGATGTCTCACAGGATCAAAGATCTGAGATCCATTGCTAGCATACCCCTCTCTAATCAACAGAAGAAGTTAAGCTCTGAATTCATCCATACCTAACTTTGGCAATTGTCTACAATGGAAAGTTTCCTCCATTCTGTGTTTGATAACCTGCTTGCTTACTAAAATGATTTCAGATCAAGAGTAAGCCAAAGTCGCCCTGTTGCCTCGGGGAGGAGGTGAAAAGAATTGTCAGCCTCCACGACATACTATTTATTTCACATCAATTTTCCCACCTCCACCCAGGAACTGGTGAGCCTGGAGAGGAAAGAAAAAGCTATCTAGGTTGCTAATGGTCAGCTTATGTTTCCAGAGCAAACTAAGAGTTCTGAAATTCAGTCTTTTTACAGTGATACTATGAAGAAAATGACTGTGATTCTGCCCTGCTTTGTTAAATATGATCAAGTAAATAAATTTGTATGTCAAATCATTTCTACCAAAAAGCATGTTGTAGCTTTCTTCTTCCAGTTTCTATATGGACTGCTTATAGCCTTATGTTTCTGTTAAAAATAAAAGGGCTGTGGGGGGACCTGCCAAGTCTCCTTAATGCAGAGCAAAGAAAGTAATTCTTTTGTTTTTTCTGCTCCTTGCTTCATTCTTTTGTATTGACTACCAGTTCAGCCTCTTTAATTGTTATAGATTTAATCAAATGTTCTATTTCTTTATTTACTAGATATATTTAGAAGTCTTTACTCAACACTTACAGAAAATTTGTTTCTCTCAAGCACATATGAAACATCTACAAATGCAATAACCAAAGAAACAATATCATACAAATTACATAATATGTCTAAAATATAATTAAAGGACCATAAAAACTTGGAGGAAAAAACCTCGATATGTTTGGAAATTTTAAAACAGGTTTCTAAATATTTATTGATCAAAGAAGTTATTATACAGGGAATTATAAAATACTTAGAATGATAATGAAAACACTATGCATTGAAACTTATGAAATGTAGCTTAAAAATAAAGTCTTTAGAGAGGATTCTGGGAAGTGAGCAGAGAGGAAGCACCAAGAATCTGTCTCCTCACCTGGACAACAATTGCACTGGCAGAATCTGTCTGATGTAACTATTTTGAAACCCTGGAGTCTACCTAAGGCTTGCAACTTCCAGAGGAAGACTTGGATGGTAAGTTATGGATAATTCTGGTCAATTTCAGCTAGCCATCCCTCATCCCTAGTCATGGAATAGGCAGCTGTGCACGTGTTCCTGGAGCAACTTGCATACAGCTTGTGAGAGCCAAGGTGAGCAAAGGACCCTATCCTCCAAAACCCCGTAGGGATTTGTGCTCTGATTACTGATTGTTGCTTTTGACCACAGAGGTACAGACAGAGAAGAGATGGGGGCAAGCCATTGTTGCTGCCCTATCCTGTTGTTGTGAGTCCCTCCTCCAGCTAAAGTGACTTCCAGAGGATTCAAAGAGTTGATGCCCTTTTTTCCCCTTTCAATTTTCTTTTTTCCTCCCTTTTGGGAGCTAGACATTAAAGATTAAGAAATTTAAGAACAACTGTATATATGGAGAAAATTAGAAAATGACTATACATGCCCAGGGAAAGAGTCAGAAAAGTCCTGAGAAGACCTTAATTTTACATCTCTGGCTTATCCCTGGCACAGAGACATCCTACAACAATCAAAAGGGGGGGGGGGGAGCAATGAACAAAAACAGTAACAAAAAATAGCAAACCCTGGAGAAGGGTGAGAATCTGAATTCCAGAGTTGCCACATTATTAGATTCAAATGTCCAGTTTTCAATAACAACAACAACAATGACAAAAATTACAAAACATACAAAGAAACATGAAAGTATGGTCCATTCAAAAGAAAAAAGTCCCTGGAAAAAAGAATCTGTCCCTGGAAAAGTCTTAATGGCAGATATACTAGACAAAGACTTTAAGACAATTCTTTTTAAAATGTTCAAATAACTAAAGGAAGATATGGAGAAAGTCAAGAAAATGATATATGAGTGAAATGAATATATCAATAAAGAAATAGAAAACCTAAGAATAAAAATTGTGGAGCTTAAAAGTACAATAACTGAAATGAAAATTTCACTAAAGAGATTCAAATGCAGATTTGAGCAGGCAGAAGAAAGAACAATGAATTTGATGATAGGACAGTGGAAATTATTGAGTATGAGGAACAGAAAGAAAAAAGATCAAAGAAAAGAACATGTATTTGGCCACAAGCTCATCTCAGTAGATTTTTAAAAACATATTATTCAAAGTATCTTCTATGACCACAGCTAGATGAAGTTAGATATCAATAGCAGAAGGAAAGCTGGAAAATTCACAAAACTGTGGAAGTTAAACAGTGCATTCTTATACAACTAATGTGTCAAAGAAGAGATTACAAAGAAAATTAGAAAATACTTAGAAATGAGTGAAAACAAAAGCACAACATACCAAAATTTAAGAGACCCAGCAAAAGCAGTGCTAAGGGGGAAATTTATTTGTATAAACACATTTTAAAAATCTCAGATCAACAACCTAACTGTATGACTTAAAGAACTAGAAAAAGAAGAACAAACAAAAAACCAAAACTAGCAGAAGGAAAATGAAGTAAAGATTAAACCAAATAATATAAACAAAATAGAGAATATAAAAACAATAGAGAAAATCAATAAAACCAAAAGTTTGTTCTTTGAAAAAATCTACAAAATGACAAACCTATAGCTTAATGGACTAAGAAATAGTCTCAATAGACTTAAATTACTAAAATTAGATATGAAAGTGGGGGCACTACTACCAATTCTACAGAAATAGGAATAATTATGAGAGAATTATGAACAATTATATGCCAGCAAACTGGATAACCTAGAAGAAAGTGGGCAAATTCCTAGAAGCACAAAACCTACCAAGACTAAATCAAGAAGAAATAGAAAATCTAACTAGTAAAGGAGACTGAATCAGTAATAAGAAATCTCCTGACAAAGAAAAGCCCTGGACCTGATGGCTTCTTTGGTAAATTCTACCAACATTTGAAGAACTAATGCCAATCCTTCTCAAAATTTTCCCAAAAATTGAAGAGGAGGGAACACTTTCTAACTTTATAACACCCTGATACCAAACCCAGACAAAGGTACTACAAGAGAAGAAAACTACTGGCCAATATCCCTTATGAACATTAATACAAAAATCCTCAACAAAATATTATCAAACAGCGTAGTAAAGGGATTATACACCATGGCCAAGTGGGATTTATTCCTGGAATGCAAGGATGGGTCACCATACAGAAATCAGTCAGTGTAACGCACCACATTAACAGAATGAAGGAGAAAAACACATGATCATCTCAGCTGATGCAGAAAAAGCATTTGAAAAATTCAACACCTTTTCACGACAAAAACACTGAACAGACTAGGAACAGAAGAATACTACCTCAACGAAACACGAGCCGTATAGGAAAAACGTATAGCAAACATACTCAGTGGTGAAAGACTGAAAGCTTTTCTTCTAAGATAAAGAACAAGAATTCCCACTTCCACCGGAGTCAACACAGTACCTTGAGTTTAAACTTAGTTACTACAGTAATCAAAACAGCATGTTATTTGCATAAAGCAGACATGTAGACCAATGGAATAAAAGAAAAGAGAGATCAGAAATGAACTCTTGCATATATGGTCAAATTATTTTTGACAAAGGTGCCAAGACCACTTAATGGGGAAAGGATAGTCTTTTCAACAAGTGGTGCTGGGAAAACTGGATACCCACATGTAGAGAATGAAATCAGACTCTTCCCTGACACCATACAAAAGTAAACTCACAATGCATCAAAGGCTCACATGTAAGGCCTAAAACAATAAAACTTTTCAAAGAAAACAGGACAGAATCTTCATGATATCAATTTGGCAATGATTTCTTGGCTATGACACCAAAGGGACAGACAACAAAAGAAAAAATAAACAAAAGGACTTCATGAAAATTTTAAAATTTTGTGCATCAAAAAGCTCTATCAACAGAGTTTTTTTTAAAAAAAAAAAAAAAAAACAACCCCTAGAATGAGAGAAAATATTTGCAACTCATATATCTGATATGGGATTAATATCCAAAATACATAGTGAACCACTAATACTCAATTATCAGCAACAACAAAAAAACTAACTCAAAAATGGGCAAAGGACTTGAACAGATATTTTTCTAAAAAAGATATACAAATGGCCAATATGACATGAAAAGACATTCAAAATCACAAAGCACCTGGGAAATGCAAATCAAAACCATAATGAGATACCACTTCACAATCATTAAGATGGCTATTACCAAAAAACAAAAACAAACAAAAAACAGAAAATAACAAGTGTTGGCAAGAATGTGGAGAAATTGGAACTCTTGTGCATTGCTGGTGGGAATGGAAAAATGGTGCAGCTGGTTGTGGAAAACAGTATCGCAGTTTCTGAAAAAGTTAAACATAAAACTACCATGAGGTCCAACATTTCCACTTTTGGGTGTATACCCAAAAGAACTGAAAACAGAATCTTGAAGAGATTATATGTACTCCCGTGTTCATAGCAGCATTATTCACAATAGGTAAAACATGGAAATATGTGTGTATGTGTTGTACAAGTTGTGCAAGAGGCTGCAACCACTGAAGCTCCAACGTCCCTAAGTTTCCAACTGCCATTTCCCACTGGAAGGAGACGCAGAGGTAACAAGACAGCACCGGGCAGCCTCTCAGACCTTTGGGATGCTTTGGCACCTCAGTGTCCCTGATTGTATGGAAGGGCCCCAGGAAATGTGGTTGGGTGACTCCGCGATGCCTCTGACTCCTGGCAAAATCATGGCCCCAGGCGTTTCCTCAATTCATAAACCTTCCAGTAGATACTGAACAAGTGGAGTGCTTTGGGGCGTGATTCCAGGATGACTCTCATGGAGATTGGTAGATCCAATTTCTGAGGTGTGTTTCCTTTCAGTCTTCCCCATCATGGGAAATAGCTCAGTGGAGGGTCACAAGCTAGGGTGGTTTGCTGTGGAGCCATGTGGATAGACCCTCTTACAAAATGGAGGCTCATGGTATGTTCCCAACTCTTAAACCTTCCAGATTATATCAAATATCTTTAGTAAATCCACTGTGGAGGATCCTTCTCAGTGGAGAGGAGTAAACTGAACTCCTTACACATTTTGCCCTCTATTCAAACATGTCAAATAATTCAGTATGGGAATTACCAGGCCAGGCCAGGCCAGTTTGCAGTCAGAGTGGACTGAACCTCTTACAAACTTGCTACCCAAGGCATGCCTGGACTCCAGCTGGGGACCTTGGAAGGCCACTTCCTCCCATCTGTCATCAAGTCCTAAACTGAAAAAAGTGACTCCCATAGTCTGTCAATGGGCTGGAAGTTCTCTGAAGGTAAACAATCCTGCCACAGTGACCACCAGGGAACATGGTGCATTTGAGGAGACCTTGTCCAGTGCTGCATCCAGCGCAGCTTGGGACCGTATCTGAGGACGGGCGACACAAGACTTAAGAAATAAAGAGACAAAGTAAAGAGCAAAGATGGGACCAGGGGACTCAAGATCACGTGGATCTAGAGCACCGAAAGCCTGGTCGACATCATATTTATTAGGAGTACACAGTTCAGAAGAAAATTCTATCAAAGAGGTGGGGCTTTAGATATTTCATGCGATAAGCACTAAGTTCTGCTTGCTGGTTAACTGATTAATTTCAGGCCTATCCCTTCCAGAAAGGATCACCCTCCTCAGGATATGCAAATTTTCTAAGTCTATCCTGTTTTTTCCTCAGGGACATCTGGAGATAGCAGATACTTCCCTCGGGTTAAACAGCATGCTTTCATGCCGGAACAAGCTTCTGTTAATGGATGATCTGGCTTTCCAGGATCGTCCATTGTTTTACCCTAAAGAGATATCTGCCCTCCTTCATTCCCTTACGGTCAATCTCAGGATTTCTCCTCACAAATTTCATCTACTGTGTAAAACAGTAAAACAAAGCAAGCATGTGCATTTTAAGCAAGTAATTGTGAATACGGTATTTTAAGCTCATGGAAATTTAGGTGCGGCTTGTCTTCCAGCAGCTTGTTTCCCAGCAGTCCAGGCCCAAGACACTGTACCTGTGGGGGCTTCCTTGGGCCATAGGCCCAGATGGCCAACCTGGAGCAGGTGGAAAGGTGGGACTGCGCCTTGTCAGTCATCTCAGGGACTTTCTCTTCCTTTATTTATTATGTTTTTGTCATTGAAAAAACAGCTTTGTTGAGATATAATTCACATTATACAATTCATCCATTTAAAATATACAATTCAGTGTCTTTTAGTATATGCATAGAGTTGTCCAGCCATCACCACAATCAATTTTAGAACAGTTTTATCATCCCCAAAAGAAAACCTGTCCCTTTTAGCAGTCACCCTCATCTCCCCTTGTTATGGAAACGACAGGCCAGCCAAGAAACAAGCACCACTCGGAGGGTTGGAGTACTCAGATTTATTGCGCCGGCGGGCTCAGAGGGGCTTCTGCTCTGAAGCTCTGAGCACCTCCAAGACGTGTGCATGAGGTTTTATAGGGTTGATTACAAGCTTGGGATATTCGGCTTTAGCAGCATCATTATCACAAAAGTAGAGGCAGGGAGGCAGCAAACCAACATTTCAAGGCCAGATATGTCTCTTTGAAAATCCAGCTGGCTAGCAAAAAAAAAAAAAAAAAAAAAAAAAGAATCATGAACAGGGAATCAGCAAACCGACACTTATTAACTTAGATTTACAAGTTAGCCCAGCAGAACTCAGATCAGTAATCCGACACTTGTTACACTTAGATTTGTGAGTTAGCTTGTTAGCCCAGCCCAGCTTTTCCTTCTCACCCTCAACACTCTCCCAAGTCCTAGCTAACCACTGATGTACTTTCTCTTTTTTGGGTAGGGGGGCAGTTCATTAGGTTTATTTGTTTTTTAATGGAGGTACTGGGGATTGAACTCAGGACCTTCTGCATGCTAAGCAGGCACTCTGCCACTGAGCTATACCCTCCCCCCAACCAATGTACTTTCTGTCTCTGAATTTGCCTATTCTAGGTATCTCATACAAATGGAATCATATGCTATGTGAGTTTTTGTGCCAGGCTTCTTTCACTTAGCATTATTTTTTCAGGGTTGATCCGTGTTGTAACGTGTATCAGTACTTTCTTTCTTTATGGCTGGATAACTGCATTGTATGGACATAGCACCCCATTTTGTTTATCTATTGATCATTTGGACATTTGGATTCCTTCCACTTTTCAGCTAATTATGAATGAGGCTGATATGAACATTTGTGTATAAGTTTTCGTGTGGGCATACATTTTTATTTCTCTTGAGTATATAGAGTGAAATTATTGAGTCACATGGTAGCTCTTTGTTTAACTTTTTCTAGTGATCAAATATATATAACATAAAATTTGTCATTTTGAGCATTTTAAGTGTACAATTCAGGGTCATTGAGTACTTAACAATGTTGTGCAACCATCAACACTACTTATTTCTAAAATTTGTATTACCCTGAAACATAAACTATAAACTTTAAGCAATAATTCCCCATTCCTCTCACCCTCCAGCCATGGTAATCTCTAATCTTCTGTCTCTTTGAATTTGCTTATTGTAGATATTTCATATAAGTAGAATCATACAGTATTTCTCCTTTGTGTCTGGTTTGTTTCACTTAGCATAATACTTTTAAAATTTATTCATATTATAGCATGTATCAAAATTTCATTTCTTTTTAAGGCTGAATAATATTGCATTGTACATATATATGTACATGAGATGCAATACTGTTGTACATATTTTGTTCATTTATTAGTTGATGGACATTTGAATTGTTTACACCTTTGGGATATTATGAATAATGCTGCTATAAACATTGATGTAAAAATTATCTCTTTGAGTTCCTGCTTTTCAGTCCTCTTGGGTGTATACCTAGGAGTGGAGTTGCTGGATCATATGGTAATTTTATTTTTAACTTTTTAAGGAAGTGCCAAACTGTTTTCCACAGCAGCTGCACCTTTTACATTCCCACTAGTCATGTATGAAGGGTCCAATTTTTCCACATCCTCACCAACACTTATCTGTCTTTTTGATTATAGCCATCCTAGTGGATGTAAAGTGTCTTTTATTTTTTGAGCCACTTTCTAAAGTTATAATATTTTAGGAAATCCACTTCAAAGTTTTCGGATTTATTGTCCATACATTTGTATATTAAACAGTGCAGTGTCTTTAATTCTGTCCTCTTGTTTTATTCATGTCTTTTTTGGGTGTGATCAATGTGGTCACACAATGTTGTCAATTTTATTAGTCTCAAAGAGCCAGTTTTCTTTTTTCTTTTTTAATTGGATTATCCTCTCTCATTTGTAACTTTTTTCCTATGTCATTCAAATTTCTACCCTTATTTTGTCTTCATTCTACTTAATAGGAGTTTTCCAGTTGTTCTTTTTCTCACATCTTGAATTAAAATAAGTTTCCAACTGAGGGTGGCCCCGGGCAGACTTCCATACATTTGCTCGTATTACTCTTACAGTAAATATTTACTTAGTGCCAGCCATGTACCTGGCATTGTGGACATCACAGTGAACAACCAGTTAAAAAGTCTTTGAATCCATTTTGAATTAATTTTGTATATGGCATCACGTAAGGGTGCAATTTCATTCTTTTGCACGTGGATATCCAATTTTCCCAGCACCATTTTTTGAAAAGAATTTTCTTTCCCCATTGAATAGTCTTAGCATTCTTGTTAAAAATTATTTGACCACATATGCAAGGGCTTATTTCTGAGTTTTCTATTCCCATCTGTTGGTCTAAGGCTTCCTTTATGCCAGTACCACACTGTTTTAATTAATAGAGTAAGTTTTGAAATCAGGAAATGTGAGTCCTCCAACTTTGTTCTTTTTTTAAAGATCATGTTGGCTATTCAGGGTTGAGTTGAGATTCTGTATAAATTTCAGGATTTTTTTTTTTAAGAAATCAAAGTCACCTCATTCATTTATTCATTCATTTTTATTCCACAAATATTGATTGAGCATCTACTGGGTGTGAGGTTTTGTTCTATACAGTTGGGATACAGCAGTGAACAATGCAAATAATGTTCCTGTCTTTGTGAAGGAAAGTAAATGGTAAACAATTAAACACACAGGATTAATTTTTTTTAATGGAGGTACTGGGGATTGAACTCAGGACCTCATGCATGTTAAGCACATGCTTTACCACTCAGCTATACCCTCCCCCCAGGATGTTTTTTTCTATTTCTGCAAAAACCGTCACCAGGATTGCAAAAAGGGATTGCAGTGACTCTGTAGCTACAATCACTTTTGGGTAGTACTGACATCTTAACAATATTAAGTTTTCCAATTCATGAAACAGATGTCTTTCCGTTTATTTATGTCTCCTTTAATTTCAGCAGTGGTTTGTAATTTTCAGTGTACAGGTCTTGAAACCCATATTTATTATAAACACCAGGCTAGTATTTGGGGGTCAAGTTCAGCCCTCTAGCTGCAGGTTTAAGAATTCTGTGAGCAGTGGTCTGTTACAATAGAGGAAATTTTTGGTGCTGTGGAAGCATAACAGAACACTTACCATGTCTTGTTCTCTCCCTAGATAAAATCTGAGCCCCTTGAAAGCAGGGACAGTGCCTTCTCTGCCACTCTGAGAATGTCAGTTCATTGTGTGAAGGAAAAGCCCAGCTGGGCTAACAAGCTAAGTCATAAATCTAAGTGTGGTAAGTGTCAGTTTACTGATCTAAGTTCTGCTGGGCTAACTCGTAAATCTGAAGTTTAGTGTCAGTTTACTTGGCTAACAAGCTAACTCGTAAATCCAAGTTCAACAAGTGTCAGTAACGTGATCTGTTCCAAATTGATAAGCTCCAGTGTACTGATTCCTTGCTTTTTGTTGTTTGAGCCTTATTGGCTAATAGACCCATACTTGTAATTAACCCTATAAAACCTCATGTGCACGTCTTGGAGGTGCTCAGAGCTTCGGAGCAGAAGCCCCTCTGAGCCCGCCGGCGCAATAAATCTGAGTACTCCAACCCTCCGAGTGGTGCTTGTTTCTTGGCTGGCCTGTCATTTCCATAACAATTGCACTCATTGGATATTCACCCACCCAACAGCCACAGTGACTATTTGCAAAATGCAAAGTTGATCATATCTTCCTGCTTAAAATCCTTCAAATGCATTGCTATTATGATAGCTGTTAATGTGTTCTCCAAAGCCCCATGGTACAGTCCCTACCAATTTCTCCCATCTTAGTGGGAAGACCCCTTCTAACTCCTTCCCTGCTCTCCAGTCTTTCTGGCCTTTCCATATTTCTAAAGCAATGTTTTCAAACATTTCTAATTGCAGCCTACAGTAAGAAATTTATTTTACAGTGCAACCTAGTTTGTTATATAATAACAAACAAAAGTTTTGCAAAGCAGTACTTACCTTCACTTATACAATGCACTCTGATACTTTCCTGTCTATTTCTTTTTAAAAGTACCCACTAAATTGATATTATGACCAATGTGGTACAACATATATTTTAAAAAACACTGGTCTAAGCATTCAGTTTCTTTGCCTTGGGGCTTCTGCATGTGTTATGCTTTCTGTCTGGAAAGCTTTTATTGTATCTTTACTTCGTTAAATCTTACTCATTCTTCAAGGTATGAAATTAAAGGATGCTTCTCTCTCTGGAGTAGACTGTCTGCATTGAGTCCTGAAGATCGTGATGAATGAGCTAATATGTGCAAATAACTCAGAACAGTGCGTGGTAAATAGTAATGCTTCATCTTATTGCGAAAGGTAATTACATAACTGTATATGTGATTGTTCATATTTCTTACCACATCACCCAGACTACAAATCATGAAGTCAGAGACTTTGGTTAATTTTTGTTCACCTTTACAGTCCCAGCGCCTCTTTGGTTAATTTTTGTTCATCTTTACCGTCCCAGCGCCTCGACCTGGCACACAGAAGACGCTCGGGAAAAGTGATTAACAAACAACTGGCCAGACGGAAGAAAAACGCAGACGGGCTGGGGGCGGAGCCAGCATATGGCGTCACCGCGTCCGTCCTGGAGGCCCCGCCCCATAGGCTGGGCCATGCCTACCCAACGCTCGGCGGTCACGTGGGACGCCGCTGCGCCGCTGCGGAGAAAGCTGGGCCAAGATGGCGACAGTGAGGAAGGCGCTGCTGCGGAGACTGGTGGGCTTGGCGTCCCTCCCGGCTGTAAGTGCCTCGGCCTGCCCAGGGGCGGTCCTGAAGGCACCATGACGGTCTGGGTCGGGGGCTTGGCCCGTAGCGGCTGCTCTCTGAGAGGCGAAGCCAGACAGCTTTTCAGGCGAGAGTCAGGAGGGACTTGGAGCCTTGAATCTTCTCTGTGCCGCTCAGATCCCTTGAGGGTCATGGGGAAACTGAGGCCCAGAGACAGAGAGAGACTTGCCCGTGTCCTGGAGACCTGCGACGCCATCCCAGGTGTCCTAGTTCCCTAGCCAAGGCTCTTCCCGGTGACCTTGGCACTTTTCTCCCTCTCATTGAGCCTCTGCCCTGATCAAGCTCCTCATAAGTGAAAATCACGAATACCCTGCCGGTTCCGAGTGGAAAAAGTAAAGTCATCCCCTTCCCTCCGCCTCCACTTCCAGCTCTTGTTGCGTTTGCAGACGCTTGGCGAGCTGCCCTAGCGTTCTGAGCGGGACTTGAATCGCGTGGGACGCGAGGTGTAATTCCCTTGGAATTGTACTTTGGGCCTGTGCGATCCTGATATTTTCCCCCCTCTCCCCCGCCCTCAGAGAGTGGAGGGAAAGTGTAGGAGACCGAGTTATATAAAGGGTTGAATACGTTGTGTAGATTAAAGCTCAAGCCGTGGTGTCACAGTGGTTCTGAAGACACTTTCTAGGCTGAGTGACAGGTCTCTAAACCCCAGTTTTCTTGATCTTTAACATGGAAAAACATTACCTCAGGGTTGGTTTGGAGATTAAAGAAAGTGTAAGTAAAGCATTTGACATTGTTCTGGCTCTTAGAAAGTGATGTATCAGTTGTTGCCTTAGAGTTTAGAGGAGTTAAAACTGTGCAGCAGTTAAAAATTACACTATCTTGGCAGTGGGCCTCTCTCAGAAAACCATTTCAGTGTCTACTAGGCCGCTGTCCCCCACCAGTTGCTCATGTGCAAAATAAAGCTGGTAATTCCAACCTGAAATGTTAAGGAAATTAAATGAGATGGTGTAATGAGATGGTCATGGTGGGCCCTCCATAGGGTTACAGGCATAGACTTGCTGTCAGAACTAGACAGTAAAGTCCAGCTTCCTCACTTCCTGGCTGTGTGATTTTGGGTCTTTCTGAGGCTGTTTCTTCCTCTGTGGAGTTGGGATAGTGATAGTCCCTGTCACTATGGACTAAATGAGGTGCTGACGTGTGAAGTTAGCAGTGGGCTTTAGTCAGTATTAGCTGTCGATATAGGTACACCAAAGCTCAGGAGGCTGTGGTCCAGGTTTTGTGTGGTAAGAGGGGATTATTTCTAGGCAGAACTTTATGGGGGAAATGAATTTATTTACCAAGAGAAGACTAGAGGGAACAACAGGTGGCAGAGGCATTGTGGCGTAGGGGTTAAGAACGTGTGCTCTAGATCCACATTGTCGGGTCCAGATACTGGCTCAGTGACTAGCGAAGCATGTGACTTTGGGAAAGTTACGTAATTTCCTTGGGCTTCAGATTTCTTACAGTAAAATGGGAATTATAATAGTTCCTACCTAGCAAGGTTATTAAGAGAATGATATGGATTAATATGCAAAAGGAACTTATAAGTGCCTGGCAAATGGTAAATGCTTAGTAAGTGTGAATTGTTTTGTTGTTAGTATATGAAGAGTTCTTATGGGGAAGGAAGTGGAATTGAGTTTCTAATAAAAGGAACTTGGGAACAGGTTTCACGTTCTTTCAAAAGCATTCAACAATTATTTACTGAGCCCGTATTAGGTCCCAGGGCCTTCAAAATATAGCAATTAATAAAACAAAGTCCCTGCCTCATGGAGCTTACATTCCATTGGGATCCTTTTAGGGTAATGTACCAGCAGAGGCTGAACATCCCTGCTGGAGGGAGATTCAACTTTCAGGGACCTTCCAAACTAGCCTGTTGACTTCGTGACATTCAGTGGCTCATCACTTTAGTCTCTAGGAAACTTTGCTGGCTAAAAGCAAGGCCAGTTCAGGTGAGTTGTCTTAAGTTCTAGCTGATTCATAGCCAGGAATATTTCCTTCCTTAAGGGTTTTAGGAATTTGGGGTCCTTAGCAGATTCCCAGTACACCTCTCCCCTTGTCCCATTGCAGTATGTTTATCCAGATTAAATTTGGTAAAAATGAAGTTAATTTGAAGAGTATTAAGTAGTATTAAGAATAGAGGAAAGGGGTGGGGGAAGCCTCATGTTACTTGGTGATGAAGAGGAAGATTTTATACAGAGGACTTTGTATAGGGCAGACTTCATATAGAGGAGACTGAGGGCCTTTATTTAAAATGTCAACTGCTGAAGGTTTCATTTCCTCCCAGACTGACTCCTTGTCATCACCCAGCCTGCGATTGTAACAGAACAGAAGCCTCCTCCACTCCCCTCAACCCCAAAAAGTCCAAGACTATGCCTCACCACACTCAGTAATTGCCCTCCTCTGGGGAAGCTATGCCCTTCATGCATTTATTTGTTGTTTTAATAACTTTTTAATGAGAGCCTTCTTTGTGCCAAGCACAGGGGCAAACAGTGTGATGAAGTGGAGGTCAAGACAAAGTCTCTCATAGAGCTTATGTTCTACTGGGGGAAACACTGGGCAGGCATTATTTGCAGGGCTCTCAAGGAAGTAATTGTACTCCTGAAATAGAAAACAATGAGGGTGAAGGAATTGGCAGCTTCACACACCTTTCATGACTGAAAAGTGGAGTCAGATGTGGGAAGAGCCAAGTGGAGAGCAGTTGGGGGCAGAGGGAACTGCAAGCACTGAGGCCCTGCTGTGGGAGAAAGGCTGGTGGGTCTGGAGTATAGTGACCCATCAGTGGGGTGGGTGTGGAACAGTAGAAATAAGTAATAAATTCACCAATAGGCAGGAGTCAAATGATGCAAATCTTACAGACCAAGGTGAGTTGGGGAAGGGGATGAGTCAGGTTTCTGGCTTAAGCAACAGGATGCATGTGATGTTTTTTTCTGAGATAGAGTGAAGTCAGACTGGGCTTTAGGAGAAATTAAACAGTTCTGTTTGAGGACTTCTAAGTTTGAGAGGTACAAATAGGTTTGTGTAAAAAACAACCTAAGTGCTCAAATGTCAGGCAGCTGGAAATGGGTCTGGACTTCAGAAGAGTTGGAAATGGCTCTGCACTGGGTGCGGGAATCTCTTACTACTTCCTGTTTCTAAGTGAAATATTCTTTTTGTTCTTAATTCTGAAACAGACCAAATGTGGATTAAAGTGTGAGAAATATTACTTCATATCTCAGTATTAATGTGATGGATGCATTTTTTAGATTTGTCCCCCTGGAGAATTGTGACAGTCTCTTCCTGTTACTTTTTGTTTCCTCTTTTAAATCAAAGGTCAGCATCTCATCTGGGGGTACTTTCCCAAAGCGGGTGAAAATTGTGGAAGTTTGTCCTCGAGACGGACTACAAAATGAAAAGGTAAAAATGGAAATCAACCAAAAAAGTTTTTTTCAGGCCTTGAGAGTTCCATGTGATGGGTACAAAGCTATGCAAGATATGCTCACTCTGCCTGACTTAGGGCCAAGTTGGGGAGGCCAGGCATCTGTGCCAGTTCAGTCATCCAAGATGGTGGTGTCACAAGTAGTGTGTCCCCAGGTCCATCCCAAGGCCCTTTGGGGTGTTGCAGGAGTGCAGAGGGAAGGTGAGGGCATGCCTTTGATCCAGCAATTCCATATGAGGGGATTTGTCCAAAGGAAGACATGAAGGTCACATGCAAAGATTTAGCCTTGGAGATGCTCCTTACAACCCTATTGTAACAGCAGGACAGTTGGAAACAACCTAAATGTTCAGTATAAGGAACATTAGATCAGATACATTAATAACTACATAAAATGGAATATTATGAAGCTATTAATAATTTAGGAGTATATTAAGTGACTTAAGCAGATTATAAAATAGTAAATATATATAAATAGTATATATATATATATCTTATACTTTTGCATATGAAACAAAAAAGCTTATATATGTGTGGGGGTATCTCCCCTGCTGTCCAGTAGAACTTTTTGTGAAGTCAGAAATGTTCCAGACTTGAGCTGTCGCATACAGTAGCCATTAGACACATGTGGCTATATAGCACTTGAAATGTGGCTGGTGTGGCTGGGGAATTGAATTTTTAATGTAATTTTAGTTACATTTAAATAATCACATATGGCTAGTGCCTAATGTATTGGGCTGCACAGATCTAGAAAGTTACATATTGGGGTGTTAATAGTATTATCTCTGGGAGGTTTTAAGGGTGGTTTTCTTTTGTTTTACATATATTTTTCTGAAATAATCATGTATTAATTTTTTTACAATAAGAAAACCTTTTTCTTTTTTATTTTTTTAAAGTATAATCAGCCTAGCTTTAATAGTGAGCGTTTGTTGGAAACCGTAAGCTGTAAGGTCCCGGAGGGCAGGATCTTGTCTGTTCTGTTCACCACTGTACCTATAGTACCTAGCACAACCCCTGGAACATGAAGGGCTCTCAGAAATTACTTGTTGGGAGGAGGGTGTAGCTCAGTGATCGAGCACGTGCCTACCATGCACAAGGTCCTGGGTTCAATCCCCAGTACCTCCAACAAAAAAGTAAATAAATAAGTAAACCTAGTTACCTCCCCCTCGTAAAAAAAAAAAAAAAAAAAAGTTGTGAAATGGATTAAATTAAAGCAGTGAGAGAGAAATTAGGAATAGAAGGTCCTGGCAAGAAGGGCTTGGAGTTTTTAGATTTTTAACCTAAGCCTGTAAGTACTTGGGAGCCATGAAAGGCTTTTGAGCAGATACTGGAGGCTGTGTTTTAGAAGGATTCCTGTGTGGGGTGATTTGGTAGAGTGAGACCATGCCATAATGCATACAGGATAATGACAGCAGATTTGGATATAGGAATCTATAGAATCTGGTAAGCAACTAGACATGGTGGGGGAGGGAAAGAAAGAAGCCCCAGACTGAACATGTGAGGATGATCTCCTCTGCCAGCTGAGAGCTAGAAAATGGGAGGGTGTGCTCCTTTGGACCCAGAGGGTTGGTCATCCCTGCCCTTTCAGGCCATGGTACATTGCTCTCAGTTTGTTTATGATTGTGTTATAAAGTAACAAATTTAGTTTAAAAGCCAGTATGACAGAAAAATATTGTTTCCATGTAAGTATGAACTCCTTTTCAAGTGAGAAACTGCTTCCATTGCAAAACACTATCTGTAGAACTTGAAGACCAGCTTTACTGCACCTGCTGGTGTGAATTCATGTTAGCATTTGAAGGTTGAGATAGTGAAGTGCTTGCCGTAGCAAAAGCTTTGAACAGACAGGCTGCATCCTGAGACCATTTTATTCCTACCTTGGCTGACCTGTCTTCCCTGGTATTTTTCTCTCTCCATTGCAGAATATCATACCTACTCCAACAAAAATCAAGTTGATAGACATGCTTTCTGAAGCAGGACTCCCTGTTATAGAAGCCACCAGCTTTGTGTCTCCCAAGTGGGTTCCTCAGGTGAGCCCCAGTCCTTGAGCATTTCTCAGATGAAAGGGATGTAAAGTTTTGCATTTGCCCTAGAAGTAAGTAGAAGTTAGGAACGTCAGTTTCTTGGCCTCTGGCTTTGAGGGGTCTCAGGTGATTAAGTCACATGGTGGAGCAACAGAAAGTGCCCTGGGAGGCAGGAGGCTCGGATTCAGTCTTGGCTCTGCCCTGGCTTGCTTGGTGAGCCTGATGAGGCCTCCCCATCCCCAGTTTCAGGAAAACATTTCACATCTCTTCTGACTGTAGAAGTCTAGAATCTCTAGTCCTGTCTAGAGGTATGGCTTCTGCGTTTGTAAAAGGGAAAGACTGACAACTCTTGCTTCACAGAGACAGTCAACTGGGAGGAAAGATCCTGTCCTAGCTGAGGGTTAGAAGACAGAGAGCTGAGCTCAGTGCTGGGCTGTGAGCACGTTCTGAGTAAATGTCTGAAAGTATCATTACCACTGTCACTGCTTCCGTAGAGCTGACAGTATTAACCATATGGAGAAATTGGGGATCTCATGCATGCCAAGGAGCCTTCTGGAGTCAAACAAATAGTAAAAGCATTGGGGAGACTCAGCTCTGCAAAAGGACTTATTCTCCAAGGATTCTGGAGGACAGAGATTTTGTGCTCAAAAAAAGGTTTTCTGTACCTGAGGTCTCTGTCTGCCTTTGGTGGTGACTTGGCGATGTGTTCTTTGGCTCCCAGATGGCTGACCATGCTGAAGTCTTGAAGGGCATCCGGAAATTTCCTGGCACCAACTACCCTGTCCTGACCCCAAATTTCAAAGGCTACCAGGCAGCGGTAAGACTTGTTTTTGGTGGAGGCCCTTTAAACAAGATTGAAGGCATTGGTCCCTGTCTTGTCCCTGGGCCTCAGTCCCTGTCTCAGGATATCTATCTGAATGACTGGTCTCCAGTGGTCATGGGCACCATCAGACAGACCTGGGGGCAGTCCTGGCCCTGCCACTCCCATCTCTCTGATCTTGACAAGCTGCTAAACCTCTTTGAGTCTCAGGTTCTGCCTATAAAATGGGGCTAATGATAGTTCCTAACATTGTGAGGATTTCAGAGGATAGAATGCACATAAATTGCTTAGGAAGAGCCTGGTAGAAGACAGAGCCTAATAAATGTTAGCTCTTGTGTGACTGCCTGTTTCCTCTGTAGAGAAAGGTAACCAAGCCTCCACAAGAGTTCAAAGGTGATTGCTAGTATGTGCCAACTTTCTTATAATTTTAGATGAGAACATCATTGGAGATATTGATTCTGAATTTAGGCAAAAAGTGTCTTTTAGGACTGATTTCCAGGCTGGTGATGGCAGCAGCAGTGTTGGTCCTTGGGGGAAGGCCAAGACTTCTTTTTTATTGAGATATAATTCATGGTATTAATCTCCTAGGGCTGCCATTACAAAATACCAAAAACTAGGTAGCTTAAAACAACAGAGATGGATTCTCCCACAGTTTTGGAGGTTGAAGTCCGAAATCAAGGTGTCAGTAGGGTTGGTTCATTCTGGAGACTCAGGGAAAAACCTGTTCCATGTCTCCCTCCTAGTTTCTGGTGACAGCTGGCAGTCCTTGTGTTCCTCAGCTTGTAGGTGCATCACTCCACTGTCTGCCTCTGTCTTCACTGGCCTGCCCTCCTGTGTCTGTCTTCACATGGCTGCCATCTTGTAACGGCACTGATCATATTGGAGTCGGGACCAATATGACCTCGTCGTAACTAATTACATCTACAGTAACCCTGTTGCCAAATCAGGTCACAATCTGAGATACTGGGGGTTAGTTTCAACATAATTTTTGGGGAAGGACAATTCAACCTAGAAGAGTCACATATCACAAAAATCACTGTAAGACGAGGGTTTTTGCCACTCTACGTTAGTGTTCCTTGAAGAACAACAACGCTGAAAGGAATTCATCTGGCTATTGGCAGGTTGCTGCTGGAGCCAAGGAAGTGGCCATCTTTGGAGCTGTCTCTGAGCTCTTCACCAGGAAGAACATCAACTGCTCCATAGACGAGAGTTTGCAGCAGTCTTATGAAATCTTGAAGGCAGCTCAGGCAGCCAGTATCCCTGTGCGGGGGTGAGTCTGACCACATCGGTGCTGCCCGTCTTTTCCTCAGTACCCTCTGGAATGGGGCCAGGCTCTGACTCAAGCGACCCTCCCTCACAAACCCCTTACCCTGAGTGCAGGCAGCACAGGCTCTACACCTAGACATCTTCTCCTAAGTAAACGTGGTCAGAAGGAATGCAAGCAAGTGCTTTCTCCAAACGTAATTTGTGGGTCGGTTCACCAAAGGAATCTAGCAGGACAGGACACTAAGCCAGGTTTGTGGAGGTCAGTTTAACCCTGGCTCTACCACCAACTCTTCACACATGCCTGAAGAATCCTCTAGGCCTCTGAAATGTCTCCAGCATCACATCTTTAATAGCAGTAGTGCCAGGCGTTGTCCATCTGTATCTGATTGTAGCGTCACAATCATCCAGCCAGGAGAGTGCTAGCCCCACTTCCAGATGACAAATTTGGCTCAGGAAGGATGAAGAGTCCGCTGTCAGGTCACACAACAACTCGCAGACAGAATGCTCGTTCAGAAGTTGATCTCATCTGATCTCATCACCCCCTGATTAAAAACCTTTCAGTGACCTGTCAACTCTAGAGTTTTCAGCATGGTTTACAAGCCCCTGTGTGATTCAGCCCCTACCACTCTGCAGCCTCTTTGCTCTCTGCTCCCTTCTTGCCCTACTTCCTCTGCCCACTGGATGGAACTTCTTTCCATCTGTCACATGCCCCTGCTCTTTCCTGCCTCTGGGCCTTCACACGTGCTTTCTGTGGACTCAGAACCCCCTTCCTTGTACATCCTACCTGTCAAGGCTAACTTTCTCATCTTCAGGTCCACTTTCTCCAAGAAGCCTTCTCTGTCCTTCAGCTGGAGTTGGTGCCTCTCCTCCGGGTTACCACAGTCCCCTGGACATCCTCTAACATAGCACTTAGCTGCTTGTTAAATCCTCCCTCCTGCCGCCCTGACTGGACTCTGCTCTCCCTGAGGGCGGGGCCCACATCTCTGTCAGTCCCTGGTGTGCTCCCTCTCCCAGCACACCCACTGTGTGCACAGGAACCGCTGGGCAGATGATTGGATGGGGAAGCAGGGGCGTGTCGGGTCTGCCTGTGCTCTTTCTTCAGTATTTCTCTTAACTTTTCCTTGCTCAGCAATGATTGGAGAGTAGGGAGGGTGGAATTGAAATGGAAAAATACGCTGAGATGGTTGAGTCTGAAATTGTTTATCCAGCAAATACTCATTATGCCTCTTAACATGCAGAGTAGTTTGCTAGACTCTAAAAGGTTTTAATGGAGCCTCAGCCTCAGTGGGGTGAGTGGGCATAGAAGTGTCTACACCCAAGATCCAGACTCCTTACCTTAGCTCGCAAGACCCTGTGATCAGGCCAGTGGCCACCTCTCAACCTCATGTTGTCCTTCTTTGCCCCTTTCTGCCTGTACCTCAGCTATTGTGTTCTTTGTCCTGTGTCTTGAACACACTTAATCTTCATCTCAAGGCCTCTGCACTGGCTCTCTCTGCCTGGAACGTGGCTCTCCCCAGTCTCAGCTCCAGCACCGTGTCTTCACAGCGGTCTTCCTGGACCATCCTGACTCCTGTGGGCCTCCCCTTCTGGCTTCTGTCACAGTTGTCTTGTCTTTTCTTCATAGCATGTCATTTTCTGAGCTTATCTCCTTCACTTTTTAGATTACCTTTTTATCGGCTGTCTTCCTAACTTGAAACTTCAAGCTCCATGAGGGTAGGGACCTTTCAGCCTTGCTCACTGCGTACTCCAGTGCCTGGCACATTATGGGGCAACTCATTATCAGTTGAATAAATGAGTGTATGAATCCTCCAGCAACTCACCAGAGCAGCTGATCCCTTGGCCCTCAGGCCAGCCCAGCTTTTTTGTTCCTGCTTTGATTTCATCATCCTTGGTCCTCTTCTGTGTGTGGGCCCCACCTTGGCCTGTGTTCTACTTTCCCTCCCCCGTGTGCCTCAGGCGGCTGCTCCTGTTGCCCTCTCTAGCTTCTCCTCCAGCGCTGTTCTCTGGCTGCCTCTCCTGAGACTGTGCACCCCCAGCTTCCTGAACTGCAGGCCTGTTAGTCCCTTCCCTTCCCTTCCCTGCCACGGTGCTGCACCGCCCCCTCCTGGCACTGAGCGGCACTGCCCTCATTTGGCTCCACATCATTGAATCAGCCTTTCACCCACACCCTTGGCCTCCTGCCCAGCTGCTGGTTTGGGTGCAGGCTGACTAGCGATGTGTCAAACAGCCACCCTGCCTCAGCCCTGCTGGTTGAAGAGTTCCAGGGCATTGACATCATTCCTCCCTGTTTTCCCACAGGTACATCTCCTGTGTGCTTGGATGCCCTTATGAAGGGAAGATCTCCCCGGCTAAAGTAGCTGAGGTGTGTGTTTGTTAGGGTGTGAGGGTTGTGAGGGCTGGCTCCGTGCTTGCCCCTGAGCGCATGGGTTGCTCTCGCCACCCTTTCCTTGAGGCTCCTTCATTAAGCCCCTCTGAGAGCAGAGCCCTGCACTTGCTCCTGGAGGCCCACCTCCCTGCCTGGGCATGGAGTCTCTGAAGCCCCTCCCTCTACCCCAGAGTGAAAGCCTGACTCAGTTTCTAGCCTGGTCAGTGGACAGATGATAACTGAGGTGAGAATCCTTGTAGTAGTTGGAGAGGCCACTGGACATCCTCTGAGCAGTAACCCAGTCAGCTCTGAGAAGAACACAGTACAGGAATTGAGTTTGAGCAAACCAAGAGCTTATGTCATTTTGTCCTCAAAACCACCCTGTAAATGTGGTGTTATTATAGTTACTCCATTTTACAGTTGAGGACACGGAGACCAACTAACTTGCCATGTAGGTTGTAAATGGTGAAACCAGGTCTCAGCCCACATCTGCTTATCTCCAAAGCCCTCTTGCTCTTCCCACCCACCAGCCAGAAACGAGCAATGGTAGCAGTAGCAACTGCTTATTGAGAGTGGCGGCTGTAGTCCGGATCTCAGCCTTCTGTTGGCTGCCAGTGCTCCCCATAGCCCTACAGAGGCTGATCACTATTTTTCCGAAGCAGAAGTTGAAGCTCAGCAAAGTTAAGTCCATTGCCAGGATCCCCCAGCGAGTGAGCCGCAGAACTGGGATTTCACCTTAGCATACGTCACTCCAAAGCCGCCTCCTTTCACTGCCCCTCTACCCCCCGCAGGCTGCCATGGTTCCTTGTCGCTCCATGGCAGTAGGGGAGGGGGTCACCATCTCCTTTATCCAGCAGGCCATCATTGAGTACCATCTACATCCCTGGCCCTGCCACATCCTTCCTCCACCTTCTCCCACAGAACAGTGTACGACAGCACCTCCTCAGGTGGAGCATATACTGCTCTGGTTTTGCAAAGATTTTAGGAGTTTACAAATGGGCTCCTAAAAATTTTATGTACTTCTCTTTAAAATATATCACTAGCACTTCAGACCCATGATTTCACACATCGTCTTACCAAGGATAAAGCTACATGAAAGGAATAAATTCTGCTGATTCCAGTACCTGGGTCTGACACTGTGTGTAGAGGGGTGAGTGAAGGACTAGATTTTAACTGGGTGGGAGGGGAACACGGGTTGGAGCTCCAGGGCCTGTAGCAGTGGCCAGTTCTGCTCCCTTACGTCCCAGTCTCCTAATGACTAGAAAGAGGATTATCATTCCCACTCCTAAAGTTGTAAGGAGCCTGTGGTCCCATAGGAATTCAGTGCTTCAGACACGGAGGTGTTATGCATAGGTAAGGACCCCTGGCTCGAGGAATCTAGTGTCTTCCAAGTGCCTGCTTGTTTCCCCAGGTCGCCAAGAAGTTGTACTCAATGGGCTGCTACGAGATCTCCCTGGGGGACACCATTGGCGTGGGCACCCCTGGGATCATGAGGGATATGCTGTCTGCTGTCATGCATGAGGTGCCAGTGGCTGCCCTGGCTGTCCACTGCCATGACACCTACGGCCAGGCCCTAGCCAACACCTTGATGGCCCTGCAGGTAATCAGGGCATGCCCCAGGATAAGGGCATGTGTCCATTCTCCCAAAGGGCATGGTGGCAGGACAGCTATGTTTCATTTGTGCTCTCAGCAAGCATTCCACTCTGCTGAAGGCCGATAGCTGTGTGTCAGTCCCCAGGCTGGCTATGATGGACACAGACATGTGACCCTGCCCTGAAAGTGTCTGCATCTGGTCTGTTAGGGAGACAGTCAAGAGTTAAATGATAATCCTAATGCGTTATGACAAATGCCATTAAGGGAGGAAGCACAGGCTGAGAAGGCCTCCATCCCAGCAGGGGAGGTCAGAGAGGACTCACCAGAGGAGGCCTGAGTGAGCCTTGAAGGGCATGAAGAAGTTAAGCAGTTGAAAAGGGGAAGCAGAAAGATGACCAGGCAGCACTGCATGGCAAGACTAAGGTGTAAGGGAGGACGCAGGTGTCCTGGCCCCTAGGTAGCACGCGGGGCTGTGAGTGTGCATGTGCCTGTGCCTGTGTGTGGGGTGGGGGGAGCAGGTGGGAAGTAGGGAGGGAGGCAGAGTTCACTCAGAGGGAGAGCCTTTACTGCTGTTCCCCAAAGATTGGACTAAGACCTCAGATTGGGTTTCCCTTGAGGTTTGCTTCTGTGGGCTGGCCCAGAACGGGGGGTCCCATGGCCCAGCAGCCCCTTAGAAAGAAAGTTTAGAGTGTCTGACCACAGGCTACCTTGCAGCAGTGTTCGTCTAAGTCTGGCCTGTTGTCTGAATGTTAGCTGGAGCCATCCTGCCCACCCTTTTCCCTCTTTTTAGCTCTCAGGTTACCTTGAGAGGCTCATGTCTTTAAGCCAGATGATTCTGTTACATTCTGGGTCTATTTTCTCAGAGTTGAGGTTTAAGGAGAGAGGGGAAAGTGAAACAGTCATCTAGGAAGTGGGAGCCAGTGACCTAGGACAATGGGATAGGCCCCGTGGGGTTAGAGGCCTGTGGTGGGGGATGGGAGTGGGTAAATGAGCAAAGTAAACAACTGTAGCGGGAAGCCTCAGCAGTGGGAGAGTTTGGGTTGGTAATTGGAAGGGGCCCCTCTGAGGAGGTGGCTTTTAGGCTGAGAAGAAGAAGGTGAGGAATCAGCCATGAAAGGAAGGAGGATAGTATTCCTGGCAGAGGAAACAGTGTAGCCAAAAAGACTCACACTGCTTCAAAACTAAAAAGAGAAACACTGTCTCTTTCAGTGGGATTTTCACTTCAACAGCGTCATAAGCCAAAGGAATGATTAACTCTCAGTGAAATTTTAGGCAGCAGATGATAGGTTTACAAGAACCGGCTTTGTAGGCTCTGGTCCCCACAGTGACAGCCATGTTTCACCATCCTTGTTTCCAGATGGGAGTGAGTGTCGTGGACTCTTCTGTGGCAGGACTTGGAGGCTGTCCCTATGCACAAGGGGCGTCTGGAAACTTGGCCACTGAGGACCTAGTCTACATGCTGACCGGCCTGGGCATTCACACGGTGAGCTTTCCTTGTGCCCTGCTGGCGGCAGCCCTGAAATGACCAGAGGTCTGCCTGAAGCCAGAGGACATAAGCTGCTGGGTTTGTTCAGGGTCTTTGTGGTGGTATTGGTGCAGTTAAGAGGGGAGGGTGCCAAGGGACTAGGGCTGTTTCATCATACATTTTGAGATAACAGAGTATGTTTGACAGAGGCCATGAGAAGGCCAAGCCCTCAGCATGAGTTTGACAGTTCAATTCAAGGAAGCACCAGGGTGCAGGGAAAGAGCCCTGAAAGGGGTAAGGCCATGACCTGAAATGAGTCCGTTCCCTCTGGACTTTGTTTTGTTCTCTGTAAAATGAAGGCAGTAGAATTAGCCCCTCCAGGGCTCTGCCAGAGTTGTCAGGGTCCTCAGTGTGGGCTGGAAGCAATATACATCTGTGCTTTGGGATCAGACAGAACTAGATTTAAAATTTAGTCCTGCCACTCCCAGGCTGTGTGACCTGACAAATTACCTCACCTCTCTGGGCCTAAGAAATGGGAATAATAATTGTGCCTGTCTCACAGGGTTGTTATGAAGGTAAGTAGGAAAATGTAGAATGCTTAGCCCAGAGCTAAGCACACAGTGTGCATTAGTAAATAGGAGCTGTTGTTGTGAACAGAGGTTTCCAGTATGGCCCTTCTAGTTGTTTTTACTCCGACTTCTCTCTCCCTTGTGGTCCTGACTTCAGTATGCAGTGTTTGCCCACAGTGGCCCAGGCCTGTGCTAGACTACAAGTTGGACTTGTAGTCCTGGTGTTGGACTACAAGACTGGTGTTGGACTACAAGACTAATGAGATCCCTTTCCTGATGGCGGCACTACAAACCATTACACAGATTGAAGGCAGGCAGAGGGGTAGCCCCAGATGCCAGAGGAGATCACCTCACAGGCAGCTGGTGTCCCATTGTCAGAGGGGCAAGAGCCTAGTTGTCGTCACCTTCACTTTTCCAGTATCACAGTTTTCTGTCCTGTCTGATGTTTCCCTGGGTGTTGAGGGTATGTCATGACTTACTGCATCCTCTAACTTGTTTCTCAAAGGGTGTGAACCTCCAGAAGCTCCTGGAAGCTGGGGCCTTTATCTGTCAAGCCCTGAACAGAAAAACCAGCTCCAAAGTTGCTCAGGCTACCTCTAAGCTGTGAGAAGCCCTTCCTGTAAGCCCCAGAAGCCCTGGGGACTATGTGGGAATAGGGACACTTGTGGATGATTCACAGATGGACTTGTGGAAATGGGAATGAAATTAACAGGAGCAGGCACCTCACTGCCAGCTCTGCACAAGGATGTCTTCTGGCAGAAAGGAGGTGGACAGGAGCTGCCTGGCCTCAGGTCTTCCCTGCCTGACCTGAGTGCAAGTGAGAGGCGTGGGCAGCTGGAGGTCTCCCTTCCCTATGGACTCAAAGGCCCAGTAGTTGTATGCCTGAGGGCACTTGGGAACCCAGTTCCCTGGCTTGGGTTGATCTTCAAGTCTCACCTCTGGGTGAAGCCTGCCAGCTGGCCACTCTGCACAACTTGATGCTGCCATATTCTTGGGGCCATCACTCTCTGACTTTGTAGGGCAGTGGGGTATGGGGGAGTTTTCCCCCCCAGCTGGCAGAGGGCATTTGGTGAAGGGGGGGTGAGGGCTGAGCTGTGGTGGCCACCTGCCAACTCCAGCAGCTCTGGAAAACCTCCACTTTGATTTATAAATTCACTTATGTAATTAAAGATTTAATGACATAACCATTCCAGTATCTGTTGTGCAGATGTGTCTATATATGAGAGAGGAAATAAAGCATGTTTACAAAATTGCACTCAGAGGAAAATGTAGACTTTAGTTTATTAATTTCTGGATTTTTCTCCCTCTTTCCCCTCCTGAGAATCTGAGAATTCACAGTGACTGGAAATCAGTGGCTTAAAACTTATGCTGACCAGAGCACCCTGGAGAGGTGGTTTCTGAGGCTCTTGGCTCTGTGACCAGGGCTGTTGCACAGGATCCTCTGCAGGCAGCAGCCGCCGCCACTTGCTCCCGTGATTTGGGCCCAGGCAGGAGCAGCTCTGGGCGCCCTCAGCTGTCTGTACCTCAGGCTCTGCCACCTGTGGGCACTCCAGGCTGTGGGACACAAGTGGGACACTTCTTCCTTTGCTTGGGTTTCATCATTCAGTATGTCATGCCTTCATACACATCGTTCCCTAGCCCTTTCTTCTTTTTTCTTTTTTTTGAGTAAAGGTAGATTTATTTAGATACATACTCCACAGCGTGCAGGCTGTTCCAGAAGGCAAGAGAAAGGCCATGAGGTGTAGGGGTGTGGGGCTTGGGTGTTTAGTTTAGTGAAAGTAGATACACACTCCATAGAGTGTGGCCATCTTACTCAGGAGGGAGAGCAGCCACGAGGTGTGGGGATTCGTTTTTATGGGCTTGTTTATTTCTTATGCTAACAAATGGGAGGATTA
This sequence comes from Camelus ferus, assembly GCF_009834535.1. Taxonomy (NCBI): domain Eukaryota; kingdom Metazoa; phylum Chordata; class Mammalia; order Artiodactyla; family Camelidae; genus Camelus; species Camelus ferus. Next base: position 16,440,844 of record NC_045708.1, on the reverse strand, counting down.
TTCCAACTACTTTGGGGAAGGGGCAGGGATTCCCAGGAATTGGGCCACCACCCACTTTTTGACCTTTTATGGTTAGCCTCAGAACTGTCATGGTGCCTGTGGGACTGTCATTTACCATGCTAATATAATACAATGGGCATATAATGAAGCTTAGGGTCTACTGGAAGTCATATCTCCATCTTGGGCCTCAAGGTCTGTTGGGAGTTGAAATTTCAGCCACCTTGGTGTTAACTGCTGTGTTATTTCTTGAATGGCTGTACCCTGCCCCCTTCCTTCCTATCTCATCCTCCCCTCAGAGATTTTACTCCCATAATTTTATGAGGGTACAGGGGGGTGCCAGTCTAGTTCTGGGCTGAGTAAGGGTGTTGACCCTGCCTATCAGAGAATAAAAATTTCTGAATGCCTAACCTAGGGGCCCCAGGGGCATGACAGCCTTGTTTTTGCATCAGAGAGCGGTAGGGCTGGAATGATGGCATAGCCATCATCTGATGTGGGACTGTTGTAACCTGGAAGACACAAACTTTACCAAGAGGTTAAAGAGAAAATAGTTTAATGAGGAAGGGTAGGATTATGACTATTAACTGTAAATGAGACCAAATGTCCTAATGTACAGGCTTCTCCATGCCACACATCGATATAAAGATAATCATTTATATACGGGCCGAATCTTTCCTGAGGTATGCATTTTGGGGAGTGCCACATTATTTAGATATATCCTGAAGATGTATTAAAAGATCTGGAAGCAGACGAATTTTAACAAGGAAGCAGCCATCTGGATCCATAGAAGAGGCAAGTTATGAACAGTGTCAGGGCAAAGGCCTATTAGTATAAAATAGTTAAGTCCCGTATTATTTTATGTCCTGGACTTAGATGAGATGGTGGAGTTAGCTGTCTATAATCAACAAAAGACTTAAGAGGCATGGTTAAACACCTGGAATTAATCAAGAGGCCTTCCCTTTATTGTAAACAAAAACTTAACACTGTTTTCCAACCTACCATGGTAGGCAGGGTGCAAACCATTCCTGGAGGCTGGGGGCCACCGTGTGCCTGAAGGCTGGGTGCAATGGGCACTGTAACTTCTGCTTTAGTTTCAGAGCTCCCTCCTTTGATGGGTTTTCAAACTAGGCTTCCCAGAACAGCGGCCCATGGACTACCCTCTACGCGTTCCCTTCCATCGGCGCCGCCCCTTTTGCCTTAGTTCCAGGCAGCGGTTTATTTCGTGCCGGCTTACTCTGAAGGAAGGGTTTAGCTGATATAAAAAATGTGGAAAATCTGCAGACAAGCCCCATCTCACAGGGTGCAGCGCTTGCTTCCAAGGGTCAGGAGGAGCAATGGCGCCTGGAGCGGGGAGCCGGGGCGCCGAACAAGGAACGAACCTCTGCCGCTAGGATCCCGGAATCCCAGTCCAGCTACGCCATCCTCTGAGACCTCCCCGGCACGGCTCGGCACCGCCCTCTGAGGGAGGTGCCGCGCAGGCGTCTTGAAGCCGCAATGCCCTTGGTCCTCTGCGCGCACCGTACTGCGGTCTCCCGACTGACACGTTTCTTCGGGGCGTGGAAGAGGCGGGACCAGGGTGGACCATCGGCTCTTAAAGGGCCCCCGACGCGAGTCGCGGGAGGCGGAGCCGCTGGAGGCAGCGAGGGGCGCGTGGTTCCGAGCAGGTTCGGGAGGCGAATGGGGCGGCCGGGCGGGCTCGAAAGGGGCCGGGTGGTCCCGGGGAAGTGAGGGGGAGTCTCTCAAGGGGCTGGGCCGCGTTCTGGGCAGAGTTCCGCCGGGGCGGGCCCGCCCCCACTGCTCCCAGCTCTGCCTGTTTTGACTGGGGCTGCCGGGGTTCATTCATTCCTGGCCGGGGCACTCCTAGTTCGGTCGCCTTGAAGCCACGGCCCAAACCCCAGCCCAAGGCTCAGAGCACTCTGGCGCTTACGGCCCGGCGCCCCCTCCCCTCCATTTTACGGACTAGGAAAACTGAGGAGGCGGCAGCCGACCGAGGTCATCTCGCCGGTTGGAGGGAGGCCGGCCTCGCCAGCCTTCCTGTCTCCGGGGGCCCCTTCACCACCGCTTTCCGAGGGCAGGCACAGCGCGTGGACTTCAGTGGGGCGGGGGCGGCTTCAGCGCCGGGAGCAGAGTCCAGCGGGAAACAGTGGGGGCAGGGGGGCGAACTGCTTGGGGTGAGAGGCGGGGCTTTGAGCCTCGAGATTGTGATTTTAGCCCGGCCATCACCAGCTGTTTGACTTCAGGCAAATTACTTCACCTGTTTGACCTTAGTATCCTTCTTGGTAAAGTGCCAGTAATAACAGCCTGCTTCATCAGAATGTTGGGGGATTTCAGGAAAATAATGCAGAAGTGCCCATTACAGAGCCTGACAAGCAGCGGTGTTCAGTCTAATGGGTCTTATCTGGATGCCCAGAAGAGGACTGAGGCAATTTGGAGGAAGGCGGCTGCCGACCAGGCCACCCTGAATGAAAGGCCTCAGTGTCTGGGCTTCCTCCCCCCTCCACCTTCTCTGCCCTCAGAGTTTGTTCAGGGCGGTGGTGCACACCTGGCAGTGGAGTCTGGGGCCAAGGCCACGTCTACACCACCCTGCTAAAGTGCCGCCTAGAGCTGGGTGGGATTCTTAGCTCCAAGCCAGGAGTGGCATTGGCAGAGGCTGAACCAGCCTGGCTGACCTGGGCTGGGGCCCACTCCAGGACCACAGTGCTGCCGCCTCAGAGCTGGGCTCAGCGTTCCTGGCAAAGGACCCCACCCTGAGGACATTTACTTTATTTCTGGCTTTCTCTTAGTTGAACTTCATGGGAGAGGCTGTCGGGAGGATGCTTGCAGCAGGAGGAATTAGTCACCAAGTCAAGGAGCCAGTTTATACCTAGTGATGGCAGAGAGACTGGGAAGGTCTGAGTCTGAGCAGTTAGAACCTCTTCCTGGGCTCTTGGAGTCCCAATGCTGCTGCCTTGTTTCCTTCTGTCCAGAACTGTCCAGTCCCCAGGCACCTTGGGGAAGGCAGTGCGGAGCTTCAGGTTCCATCTTCCCAACCCCCAGGCAATTAGGACTAGAAATTATGGCACCTGTGCATCAGTCACCCCACCTGCACCAGATGGCAGTCCTTTAAAATCACATTTAACCTTCACACTACCACATATTCGTACGATTATAAACTCCATCTTATAGAGATGGAAATTAAGGCCAACAGAGGATAAGTGGTCTCCAAGGCCTAAGGCCAGAAAGTGATGGTATCCAGATGTGGACCAGGGCTGACTCCGGACCCACTCTGTTAACCAGGACACACCACTGCCTCCCTCAAAGGCCAGACTCCAATTCAAAGGAGGCCCTGGGCGGGCAGCCTCAGCCACCTCTGAAACTGTCCTGGGCCAGGCAAGATGGCAGAGAAGGTGCTCGTAACAGGCGGGGCAGGCTACATCGGCAGCCACACGGTGCTAGAGCTGCTGGAGGCGGGCTATTTGCCTGTGGTCATCGACAACTTCCACAATGCCATTCGTGGTGAGCATTGGAGGGGCTGGGGCTCCACTAGGGAATGGAAGGAAAATCCTAGGTTCTGCCTCCACCTCCAAGGGGTGTAAGTCCGGCCAATCCCCTGGGAACTGAGGACCCCATCTCCTCCAAATTTGATGGCCTCCATGTGCCAACCAGGAGGGGGCTCCATGCCTGAGAGCCTGCGGCGGGTTCAGGAGCTGACGGGCTGCTCTGTGGAGTTTGAGGAGATGGACATCTTGGACCAGGCAGCCCTACAGTGTCTCTTTAAGAAGGTAAGCGCTTGGCAGGCAGGTAGAAGGCACTGTCGAGGGCCAGGCCTGTGAGCAACCTCTGACCCTAGCTTCCCAACCCTGCAGCACAGCTTTATGGCGGTCATCCACTTTGCTGGGCTTAAGGCTGTGGGCGAATCAGTGCAGAAGCCTCTGGATTATTACAGAGTTAACCTGACAGGAACCATCCAGCTTCTGGAGGTGAGATGTGGGGAAGGAGCACAGACTCTGGACAACCCCTCGTCAGGCAGGGCCCAGGCTGGGTCATCTTGGACGGTCTTTACCTCTCAGCCTCAATCCCCCTTCTGTAGTGGGGGTGCCCATACCTCAGCCCCCACTGTGAAGGCATAAGGGGGCAGGGAAAACGTGTGAGGCAGAGGCCACTGACACCTCCCCTCCACGGGCAGATCATGAAGGCCCACGGGGTGAAGAATTTGGTGTTCAGCAGCTCAGCCACCGTGTATGGGAACCCCCAGTACCTGCCCCTGGACGAGGCCCACCCCACAGGTGGCTGTACCAACCCCTATGGCAAGTCCAAGTTCTTCATCGAAGAAATGATCCGGGACCTGTGCCAGGCAGATAAGGTGAGGACCCCCTCTGACTCAGCCCTCGTGCAGCTCATGGGCCCCTCACAGCACTCCCATGAGCCTGAGGATGGGATCCTGAGTAAGCCCACCGGGGAGGAGGCGAGGGCTCAGGAAGCGTCAGTGACTTGCACAAGGTCACAGCATATGTGGGCAGGGGGGTGTCCATCCCCTGCTCCTTTAGAGAACAGGCATGGGAGGGTGGGGAGCTCTGGTAAAAGGGCTCTGGATTCAGCTGGGACCCCTACCCAGATCTGACTGGTGTCCCACAGGCCTGGAACGCAGTGCTGCTGCGGTATTTCAACCCCATCGGCGCCCATGCCTCGGGCTGCATTGGCGAGGACCCCCAGGGCATCCCCAATAACCTCATGCCCTATGTCTCCCAGGTAAGAGAGAAGGCAGCGGGTAGCCCTAGGGCAGAGGGGTACAGCTAGTGCCAAGGGCCTGGGAACAACTAACCTGACCTCCACCCCAGGTGGCGATTGGGCGACGGGAGGCACTGAATGTCTTTGGCAATGACTATGACACGGAGGATGGCACAGGTGAGCCAGGACCAGGGGGAGCCAGGAGGGAGACTGAGGCAAGACAGAAACTGTATTGAGCCCCTCCACCCAACAACCTCCTCTTGTGCAGGCGTCCGGGATTATATCCATGTTGTGGACCTGGCCAAGGGCCACATCGCGGCCTTGAGGAAGCTGAAGGAGCAGTGTGGCTGCCGGGTAGGGAGAGAATGGAGGATCGAGGGAGGGGAGGGTGATGGGTCCCTGGATAAGTGTAGCCAGAGGGGTGTTAAGTCCAGCCCCCTCCACAACCACATTCTCTCCTGGGCAGATCTACAACCTGGGCACGGGCACGGGCTATTCGGTGCTACAGATGGTCCGCGCCATGGAGAAGGCCTCAGGGAAGAAGGTAGGCTGGCAGTCCACCCCAGCCCAGCCCAGCCCAGCCCACCTGACTTGCAGCAACAGCGAACCTGGGCCCCTCCCACTAACCTACCTGACAGACATCCCAGCACTGTCCTGTCCACTCACGCTGCCTTAGGACTTGAAGCCTGAGAGCGAGATCCTGCTCCATACCTGTTTCTTAACAGCGTGGTTAGCAACTCAGTGGGTGAGGCCAGGGCTGGCTCAGCGAAGCTACCCCCGCTCCCTCTCCTGCAGATCCCGTACAAGGTGGTGGCACGGCGGGAAGGTGACGTGGCTGCCTGTTACGCCAACCCCAGCCTGGCCCTCAAGGAGCTGGGCTGGACAGCAGCCTTAGGGCTGGACAGGATGTGTGAGTGCTGTCCCCACCCCCTGACCCTGGGTGCTGCTCACCCCTGGGAGAGAGAGAGGGGATAGGAAAGAGCTGTCAGAGTCTGAGAATGCCCACCCTGGGCTGCCTGAGGTGGCACGGGCCCTGCATTCCAGCGTGGACACCTGACCTTGCGTTGTCGCAGGTGAAGATCTGTGGCGCTGGCAGAAGCAGAATCCTTCCGGCTTCAGCGCGCAGGCCTGACCCCTCTCCGACGTGGACCAGAAGAAAGAGAAACAACTGCCTGCTCTCCAGCCTCTGACAGGAACCCAGGGGCCTCAGCGCCTCCCCTACCTCAGGCCCCAGCTGGGCACACTCAGCCCACCAGGCATGAGGCCAGGGGCTCCAGTTACCAGGTGTCAGGAGTCTATTCCACAGGGTCCAGGAACCCACGAAGACCACCAAGAGTGAGTGCGGGAAGCAGGGCTGAGACACACATGACACCCTCCTCCCAGGCACTAATTTATACTGCTACAAAGGAGCTTCCCTAAGTATTTAAAATAAAACCTTTCCTTACACTGGAGCAGGTTCTTGCGCATGGTCACTCTCTACCCACTGGATAGAATCATTCAGGCCTGAGAGTTGACACAATTTCTTTAATTTTATCGGAATCCAGGACACAACAAGAAAAACACCCAAAACTACATGGAGACAGAAGACCAGACACAAGTCCTCCCCACATTCCCCCGGCCCTAGAGTGGGGACAACGTGGGTGAGACAGCTGGGGGAGGCCTTGAGCCTCAGTCCAGCCCTGCAGGCTCCAGGCCTGCAGGGAGGAGGGTAACGGGGAGGCAGGGCCCAGCCCCCAAGTCAGAACAGCTGAGGGAAGGCCCCCTCCAAGGACTCTGCCCGCTCACCAGCACTCCTGCCCGGGGGACAGGTAGCCCACAGCAGCAGGGGGGCCCGGGCCATGGCCACATTCATGATTGAGAAGCAGCTGGAGTGGAGGCAGGAGAGACACGATTATCTGGGCAGAATCAATTGAGGGGAGGGGGTAATAAGTGGGGCCTGTGAGGGCCCCACGGGCCAAACCCTGAGGTCACAGGAGGGGGCCCAAAGCGGGGCTAGTGAGTGAGGTCCTGAGTGAGTGGGTCAGCGGCTGGGCCCCTTTCTCCCGCTGCCTACAGCCCCTCCAATACTGCTGCCGGGGGGGCCCCACCTCCAGGGAAATGGGAGAAGAAAGCAGCCCACCCCCTGCTGCAGACAGCCAGGTGGCTGAAGCCAAGAAGGAAGGCCTAGCCAGGCCCTAGCTTGCCTGCCCCAGAGGCCTGTGGGAAAAGGATGGGTCCAGGAGGGGGAGAAAGGGGCTCGACCGGCTCAGATCCAAGATGGTGCCGTGAGTGCTGGGTCCCCCGTGAGCTCGGGAACTGCGCTGGAGACCAGCAACTCTGGTTAGACAGGAGGCAGCAGCTTCTCAAGAAACTCCTTCACAGCTGCCATCTCCTGGGGGTGAGGGGGATTGTGAGAGGCTCCTGGCTGCAGAGAGGAGGGAGAGGGCGGGAGTGGGAAGCAGCCCTTCACCACTGACCTGAGGACAGGAGCTGTGCATGACCCCCGGGTAGGTCTTGAACTGGACCCTGGCGGGTGTGACAACAGACCGGAGCTTCTCAGCTGTCAGGGCCCCAAACCGTACAGGAACCATGGGGTCCAGCTCCCCATGGCACTGAAGGATGGCCAGGTCCTTGGCACTGCCGTTGGCTGCCTGTGGGGCAGACAGGACTAAGGGCAAAGACAGCGCTTAGGCACAATCCCCAAGCCCTGAGGAGACACTCACCTGGGGAAAGGCCCGGTGCAGAGGCAACCAACAGCTCAAAGCCACAATGCCAGCCAGAGGGTGGGGGCAGGTGAGGGCTGTATAGAGGGACAGGGCCCCACCCTGGAGGAAGGAGAGAATGAGGAGTCGTGAGGGCACAGCTCAGCTCCCACCACCCACCCCCGCCCCCCTCTCTCCCCTCACCTGTGAAAAGCCTCCCAGGACGATCCGATTGGCAGGGATCCCATTCTTCATCTCATGCTCAATCAAGGCCTTGACTGGGGGGAGGGGGCATGACTGGGTGCAGGGAAATCTGCTAGAGGCACCCAGGGAAGGGAACTAGACAGAGGTACTGCCCAGCACTTTCCTGGGGGGACCGAGGGGGAGAGGGAGGATGCTGAGGAGGGGCTGGGGCCTTACTGTTCTCTGCTGCCTTCTTGATGCCAGCCTCGTCCTCTGGGGCATCTGGACTCAGCCCCATCAGGTCAAACCTGGAAGAGCAGAGGCGTTGGCACCTACTGGAAGTCTCCAGCCTGCCACGGGGAGCTCCCTCAGCTCCTATTCCCCTCCCCAAACTCACCAGGAGGGCATCACCATCTTCATGTTGAGTGTCACAGGGATCCGAGGTCTGGAGAGGGACAGCAAGAAGGACCATCATGCTCAGGAGGGAGAAGGAAGCCATAGCAGAGAGCCCAGGAGGGGGCAGGGCAGCCCCCGGGGAACCCTCCCAGCAGGCAGGGCCTGTGTTTAAGGTGTTGCCAGGCAACCTGCCACGTGGGGCTGGAGGCTGTGGTTGGGGCAGCAGCGGCAGCAGCTATGAAGAAGCAGAGCCCAGCACTTGGTGTGACGGGGTTCCAGCTCGGTGAGTATTTGGGGAAGGGGTACGGAGGGTGCTGGCTCTAGGAGTCTCAGGTCTAGGAGGCCTTGATCTGGGGGCTGGACCCCATTCCTGGGGGCTCCACAGGAATGAAGGCTGAAAATGGCACTTCTGACTGCCCTGGGCCCAGGCCCCAGGATGCAGCTGGCAGGAGAAAACAGGCCTGGGACTACAAGACCACCCCCCTCCTTAGCCCCTCTGTTGCTGGGGCGACACTCACGCATGGGGACAGATGTATTTGACGTGAGGGAGCCGGATGGTGGAGAGGGCGTCAGCCCAGCTGTGTCTGTAGGAGGGAAGGGAGAAAAGGCACCGATGTGGAGAGGGAGCCAGGGAGGGCACAGGCCTCTCCAGTCCTGCCCACTGGGCCATTCCCACCAGCAACACCCCCTCCCCAGCTCACTCACCCTGTGTCTCCAAGTCCATGTAAAAAAATAACCTGTAAAAGGATCAGAGATGGGGAAGAAGGCACTCATCATCCTTCTGCCACTTTCACTTCCCTCTGTCCTCCAACCCCTGGCCACCCCTCCCTCACCCCCAAAGGCCTGGAGGGAGAAGTGAGGTAGCAGCCAAACAGGTGATTAACCCCCTGCCTCCCAGCTTCAGGCTGATCCCCTCTCATCACTGCCACCTCCCTTTTCCCCACACCCCCTCCAGTCAGTTCCCCAGCTGGCCTGGGGGCTGCGTGGGTAGGAGAGGAACCTTACCGCAGCCGTTTCCCGCTCAGCTCCAGACACAGTGGCAGCATCGGTGAGCAGGGGCAGAGACATGGTGTTACCACACATACACTGCAGGGCTCCACGGCTGGGGCCTGTGCAAATTCAGGGTTGTGGTCAAGAGCAAGACCAGGCAGGGGACAGAATCCTGACACAAGAGCCGAGCCTCAAACCCAAGCGATCAGCCCCCAAGAGCACCCTGGGTTCTGTCCTGCCCACAAAGAAAAGCTGAGCAAGAAGTCCTGGGTCCAGGCAGGCAGGAAGTCTGCCTCCATTCCAGGGCTGAAAAGCAAAGGCAGCCACCCGAGTGGCCCACGTTCTGGCCCACCATCCAGCCTGGAGATGGGCAGAGGCAGCGCTTAGGGGCCATCGGGGAGGGGAGCCAGGGCACCCCCTGCTGCCTCCTCCCCACATAACACTCATCAGTAATTGCATCCTCTCCCTGCTCCAATCATCCCTCTTCCCTAGGGCCCTCGGGTACCCTCCTCCCCAACTCTGGGCCCTACTGGGAAAGGAAGGGGAGAAAAATGCTAGGGAAATATGTTTCCAGCCCCTACCTCCTACCCCACACACATTTTCTCCAACTTCTCTCCCATCCAGCACCCATCAGCCTTGACAGCAGTTTCTGGCTCAGCCATTCCTGGAGCTGCACATGTCCCCAGAAGGCACATGAACTGGTCCACCACTCACCCCCTAAATGGTGCCTCATGCCCCACCGAATGGGGCTACCTGCTGCTGCTGCTGCTGCTGCTGCCCACTGACTTGCCAAATAAGTCCCCCAGCTCCACCATGCTCTGGGACTCCCAACAACACAAAAGAATGTCAAACTGGCTGGCTCCTCCCCATTCTTAGCATCCTCCAAACTCCCCGGAAGCTTCTGCTACCTGCTCCTAAGTGCCTACCCCTCTTAGCAGCGCCCACCCCTCCCACCTTCCCTCTCAGACCCCAACTGCCCCCCTTCACAGTAGGATCCCTCACCTCTGACCCTGAGGTTCCTCTTCCCACACAGGAGCGCATCTTTCGCCCTAAGCTGAGATTATCCTCCTTCCCCACTGGGCGACTTCCACCTCTTACTCCAGGTCCCTCCTCTTAGAGTGGTGCCTTCGCCTCTGACCTGGAGTCTCCCCCTGCCTCTCACAGTAAAAACTTCCACCCTGATCCAGGGTCTACCACTCCCCACAGTGGGAACTTCTGTTCTGACCTAGGATCGTCCTCGCCAGAGTGACATTTTCTATCCTGACCCTGGACCCTGCCAACAAAGAGGCGTTCTACCTTTGACCCCGGAGAGCCCCTGCCCCACAATGGGATCTTCCATTTCCGACCCTAAGTCCCTCTCATCATCCCCGGACCCCATCTTCCTCCCCGTCTCCACCCCTAAAGTCCCCAAGACTGGCCAGCGCCTCTCCGCACCTCACTCCCCACCCCCATCCCTCAAGACTGCGGTTGCCCCTCCCCACTCGCCAGGACCCTCGCGGTGGGACGACGCCCCCTCCCCCAGTGCCCACCCTCGGCCTGCTGGCCCCGGACCAGGGTACCTCCACTCCCTGGGGGTTTCGAGACCTCTCGTGCGATTCTCCTTTCTCCCGCACAGACACACACTCTTCCCCCTCGACCGCCCCCGCCGGAACTTCCGTTCGAGTCCCGGGAAACCAGCCATCGCGCTGCCGGAAGTAGCCTGGCCAGCCGTACGGAACCCGGAAGTGGGCGTCCGGGTTTCTTCAAATAAGAGCTGTCATGTTGGATGAGGTGGGGCCACTCCCCGTCATTAAGTCACGGAGTCACCTGCAGAATCTAGACAGTGCATCCGTGACTCCCACTTCCTGCCACCACCCATGCGCCTCCTGGAGGAAATCTATCCTGAAGGCTCACCCTAGCATAGTTTCCCACCTTCCTATCCCTATAGACCCACTTCATTAGTTAACACCCATGGTCTTGGGTATCCGCTGCTGGCTTTCATGCCCTGTTCCAGGATCACAAGTATAGTCCTATACTCAGCTGAAAAGATCTTTACAGACCATCTAGTCTTCCTGTCTTATTTAAATATGAGGAAACTGAGGCTTAGGGAAGCAAAGTAAACCAGTCTCAGGATTACACTGTAATGCTGCCTCTGCACCTGCTTCTTGAGCTATAAAACAGTGATAAAAACCACCCTGCCAACTTCACGGCTTTACTATTAGGTTCAAACGGGGTCATGGGGAAATGCTTTATACAGTGTAAAACCAGCGTGAGGACATAATGACTCTAAAAAGGGCCCTGGGAAAAAAGAACACTGGCATCAGCAAGTATCCAGGACAACTGGACAGGAATCGGAAGTATTGTCTTAGCTCTGCCCTCAGCAAGCAATGCCATACAAACAGTGCACAAACAGGGCTCCAGCTGTTAACAAAAAGGGTTTTATTTGGTCACCGAGTCACACTTAGCTCCTTGCTGCACTGGTAAAGTGGCATGGGGCTCAGTCCACATAAAGGCTGGAAGGGGAGGTAAACTGAGTTGCAGGACCATGTCCCTGAAAGCCTGTGGGCATCCGCAAAGAGGATGTGAGTCATGCTCATCCCTCAGCAGCTTAGGATTCATTTGCCCAGAGTAACCTACACTAGTTTTTCTTTGAACTGAAAGAAAACAGTAAACTTGGAAGCTCAACAAAGCACTTTTTCCCAGGTTAAGAGGCAGTTTGGTCTTAAGTGCTTATTAGGTCAGAGAGACAGAGCCTGAAACACCAATACCTGAGTAGGAAAACAGAAGAATAAACAATTCCTCCTGAGCCCCCAGTCACCTGAGACAATGTGGCACTACGAGAAAATTCTTCAGTGAAGCTCAAATTCAGAGGCCCAGTCCCAGAGGCTGTGAGTAACGCTTTAATCAGTGAAATTAATGAAGAGCTAGTCTAAGATTTCTAACTGTATTTCCCCCAACTCCGAATTAAAATGTAGCCCTTCTTTTATTTTTATCTCCAAAATGATCCAAATGAAATAAAGAGGCTATGGCGGAGGAGTAGGACCTTTAATGCATCAAGAATTACGTTTGCATTATGGTTGATTTCAGGCTGCATTTTAGAAATTTTGAGGCTCCACAAAGCTTAGTGGTGACAGCGTTCCCTCAGAACAGGCTGGAGAAACAGTGGGCACATCCTCCTAACAAGAGGGTGAGCCAATTCCTCAGAGGAATTCTCTTAAGAGGACCAAATTCAACACTAATTCCCATTAACAAGTGTTTCTGTTTTCTGCAAGGGAGAGAAAACTGACCATTTCAAATCCTCTTTTTAGATACTTAAATTCTCTCCAGTTGCTGTACCGACTTTCAAAACTTAAGTCCAAAGTCTTGGGTCTACGTTCAGGCTGTATGTGCTGCTAACTTACTTCCCTCACCACTGTTTCTTCTGATGAGCTCCAGAATCTGTTCTCCCTTATTTTTGTAAATGTCACCCCACAAGTTACTTCCTTACATGAGAAATGGAATAAAAGGTTTTTAACCTCACCTTCCTCTTTACAAAATGTGGGTGGGTAGGTGTAGGAATGTTTTTAGCCTACGGTACAGAATTAAGCCTGACCTTTCCTAGAGAAACTGATCTAGTCTCCATGTAACTGTGACAAGTGTGATCTACCTAATCCAAAACAACAACAACAAATTTCAAAGTTCTACACAATTCCCAGTAAAGTAGAAGTTTCATAAGTACTACCAAGAACTCAAAAGAATATACAAACGTTAAGTCTGGCAAGGATTTATTAGGAAGCTTATTAGTCACAGTGAATTAAAAAGCCATGAATGGAAGAACTGAGATCTTCAAATTCTGCCACTGGGCTTACAACACTAGTTAGAAGCTAATAAACATTAAGGATGTCCCAAGGGGAATCTTACCTAAGTCCCAATTTTACCCTGAGCAGGATACCCACAAACACAGACATGAAGCCCATGCTCTCCTCAGACTGCTTACCTGGACTGTAGAAAAAAAAAGACCTTCTCCTCAAGCTATTAACCATCATTAGGAGATTCCTGCTCTTCTAGCCGTAACCATGGGACACTAGTGCATGACAGACAACTCCAAGCTAGGCAACCTGACAAGAATGCTGAATGATGACAGGGAGAAGGAGCAAGCAGGGACAAGTATTTCTAGTTGGAGACCCTCCTGATGGTTAGTACAAACACAATGCTGAGACTTCAGAAAGTTTACGGCAGCCCAGGAATAGTTTCTATTTTAAAAAAAAAACACAAATCACACAAAAATCCTGCCACAAAGCAACAAGACACTTGGGATCCTATGGCCACATTAACTGGAAAGGCGAGCATTATCCATGACTGCCAGATGCTGACCAGCCCAAGACCCAATTTCTGCAGGACCCCAGAGAACCACGATTGTCCCTCAGCACCAGCACAACCCTTTCCAGTGGCGTGGTGTCTTCCATGGGCCAGGTTTCTGCAGCAAGCCGCAAAGACAAGCTTGGCAGAGGCTGTGGCAGCCAACTCTCTCTGGAGCCCCATCTCTCTTTGTCCTTCCCAACAGGATGTCGTACATCTTCACTGACACAAAGCTTCTGTGGGAGCCTTGGCCAGCCCTTAGGAAATGAAGTGTGTCTGTGGGGTAACCTGATGGACCCTGTGGTCGGCTGGGTTGGCTGACGCTTCATAATTGCAGATGGTCACCTCATGTCGGCGAAGCTGCAAGAAAATGAGAGGCTGGGTCAGCTGGCCATTTCCCAGGCCACACAAAGGAGTAGTCCTTATTCAGGTTCATTTCTAGAAATTGTCATCTAATCTCTTCTCCGTTCTGATACTTTTTATCCTGAGAAGCCTGGACAAGATCAAGTCAATGATTCATCCCATAACTGAGAAGATTCATTCTGCTACTACAATGGAGGCACTATCAGAAGACCTTGTCTATCTTTTTTCTTTTTTTTTTCTTTTTTTTTTAAGGTAATTAGGCTTTATTATTTATTTTTAGAGGTGGTACTGGGGATTGAACCTAGGGCCTCGTACATGCTAAGCATGCGCTCTACCACTTGAGTTATACACCCCCCTTGTCTATCTCGTTTATCATCTATCTCTGGTGCCTGGAACAAGAAAGGTTATCAACAATGTTGAATGAAGGAAAGAATTTCAAGGTGAAAAACTGAATTGATATCAACCCCCTTAAAATTCCTAATACTTGTCAAATGAAACAGACAGTTTACAGTGATGAAACCAAGAAAAATTATAGAGAGACTGGGAGCAGTCAGTGTCTTACTGGCCCTTTTTCCTTTCCTTAAACTCCAACCTCCAACAACCACAGCATGCAGCTATATACATACACATGTACCTACACTGGAGGGGGCAACATTTCCAACCCCATCTTACCTCAGTCCATTCTCCTCTCAGGCCAATATAAAAGACCTTCGTGGTATCAGCTCCAAAGTTTTTTGAAATATGAATTGAGAGATGATAGACATTTGAAAAACGAGAAATTCTAGAGGATGAAGAGTGGGGAGAGAAGACAACAATCAGAATTCAATGAGAAGCTCACCACCATGTCAAAAATGACAATTCCAGCTCCAACTTGTTGTAAAACCCAGGCAAATGTCAGAGGACACTCTTGAGGTCTTATGTCTCATTCTTCTTCTCTGGACAAGCAATTAATACAGTGAACATTTACTAAGCATCTGCCAGATTCTGCCCAAGGCAACAGGGACAGAAAAAGAAATCAACAATGCCCCTGCCCTCAAGAGATAGGACTGAGAAATGCTATATTACCACGCAGGAATTCAAAAGCAAGCTCAGTAGGAAAAATAACTAGTGAGGAGATAAGGTGGTCACGTGTAACTTGGCCTGCTGCAAGCCCACTATGCAAAGAGGAATTCTGAAATTATCTTTCCTAAGGCCATCCTATGAGCTCATTCCATCTGCCAACTGCTTACAGGTTAACAAGTCTGTGGCTTGCACTCCATCTCTGCCAAAATTTGACCAAGCCTAGGATCAAGCCTCCTCCACTGTTTTAACTTGTTTCTGATGCTAAGAGAGCAGGAGATGGGCCAAAAACAAACTGGAAGCCCAGTAAGTGCTAATTAACAGAAGCTCACTGCAAATGAGGGAGTGCCTGCTATTCTTGGAAAAAGCCAGAGAGTGGAAGAGAGGTCAAATGCTTACTTCGTAGCATACTCTAATTCTCCTGTAAGATCCCGGTTCAGACTAAAGGTCTGATCTGGCTCCCTGTCTGTATCGTCAAAGGACATCTGTGGAATGTTCTTGTATCTGAGAAAGGAAAGGGAACAAAAAATTTTAAATGTGCGCTATCACATTTTTCAATTTCTCAAAACTTTCTACTGATGCCTCAACTCTCTCCTCAGTTCTGTCAAAAGAAGATCACCTTTTGGAAATGGCATTTTACTGGCATTTATACACAAATATCTTTAATTCAACAAGAAAAGAGCTGAGAACTGCAACACAAGCCAATGGCATCTCTGAGTGGGTTAAGGTCACATGAGAAGCAATACACAAAGAGATAGCTCAAACTAGGTCACATGCAGCAAATGCATGGAGAAAATAAGCAACTCAGCACATTCAGACCAAGCTGAGGAGGTTAAATAAAACAGCTTACTCATGGGGAAAAAATACTTTGGCATAAACATATTAAACAGTTAAGAGATAAGATCAGGTAACCCAATGCTAAAGCATTTTTTGTGTTCAAAATTACCCTATATACTGAGTCATTGTACAATTTTTAAAAAATACAATTTGGGGATTTCCATTCTGAAAAGAGCACAAAAGTCTGCAAGCTCACAATGAGATCTGGAAAATCAAGTAAAACTGCTAGTGAAGAAAAAAATTTTCAACAACGTATCTAAGAAACAGCTGTCTCCTTCATAACTCAGACTCTGAAGGACCGAGCCACATTCCCCAAACTCTAGCATGTTTTATTAACACACCCACATGGGAGGGGCCTAGGCATTAGCTGCAGTAAAAGGCATGTAATTTAAGAAGGCAAATGTTTGCTTCAAAGTGATTTTAAGAATGATGCACAGAATAATAACAACAGCAGTGAACATTTATGAGCAGCATTATGAGAGGCAGTGTAACACTGTAGTTAAAAGCAGTGTCTCTGGGGCCAGACTTCCCAGGCTTAAAACCTTGCTCTGTTACTTAACAGCTGTGTGATTTTGGGCAAGTGATTTAACCTCTCTGTCTCTTAGTTCCTCGTCTGTAACATGGGGATAGTAATAGTACATATCCCACATAGATGATGTAGACATTAAATTAAGTCAACTCTAAGAGACAGATATGTTAAAAAATTTTACTACAGAAAATTTCAAACATACAAAACTAGAGAGGAAAATATAATGAATCTCCATATACTTACTACTCAGCTTCAATAATCAACACTATGCCAATTTGCCTATCAGGCCCATTTTGTTTGTGCTTGATATTTTAAAGCAATCCCATATCAAACTCATCATTTCATTCATAAATCATTTCACTCATATCATTTCACTCATAAATACTTCCGCATATATATCTACAGAGTAAGGACTTCTTAGAAAAAACAAAAACACCTAAGATACTATTAACAATTAACAGTGATTCTTTAATATCATCTAACACCTAGTCTGTGTTCAAATTTCATAGATTTAAGTCTCAATTTAACTTTTCTGGATGTGTCAATGACACGTCATAGTTGAACAGGCGCTATTTTTTTCTTTATTAATGGTGCATTTTACAATCAATGACATCTTAGATTCAATAAAGTATAACATATGCAAAGGGCTTAGAACTCAGGGCTATGTAAGTATTTGCACCTGCTTTTCGACAACTAGGCACTTACTATGTTCCAGGTTTATTCTACATTCTTTACATGTTATAGTTCATTTCTCTCCACAATCTTAAGAGGTCCAGACTATTATTATTGCCATTTTACAAATGAAAAAATTAAGATATAGAGAAGTAATGCCCAAAGTCATGCAGCTAGCAAATAGTACAGCCAGAATTTGAACCTGAGCAGTTTATTCCAGAGCCTGCTCTTAACCACAATGCAACATGGATATCTAGTCTTCTCCAGCCAATCCATCTCCCAAGTAAATGAATCTCCAAAAGCATCGACTCAAACGTACCGTTTCTTTAAAATGATTAAATATGTGAATTTGCTTTCAAATTCATGTTTCTAACATTCAAAAATAATGTCCATTTCTTAAATCTCTCATTTCAGTTGATCAAATTTTTATAAGAAAAAAATTTTTTTATTGAAGTATAATTGATTTACAATGTTGTGTTAGTCTCCAATGTACAGCACAGTGATTCAATTATGCATATCTTCTTTTTCATTATAAGTTATTACAAGATGTTGAATACAGTTCCTTGTGCTATACAGTAGGACCTGGTTGTTTATCTATTTTATATACAGTAGTTTGTATCTGCTAGTCCCAAACTCTTAATTTATCCCTCTCCCCACTTTCCCCTTTAGTAACCACAAGTTTGTTTTTCATGTCTGTGAGTCTGTTTTGTAAATAAGTTCATTTTTATCATTTTTTAGATTCCACATATAAGTAATATCATATGATATTCGTTTTTCTCTGTCTTTGTATTTCACTTAGTTTGATAATCTCTAGGTCCATCCGTGTTGCTGCAAATAGCATTATTTCATTCTTTTTTATGGCTGAGTAGTATCGCATTGTGTATGTGTACACACACACACACACACACACACACACACATCTTTATTCAACCATCTGTTGATGGACATTTAGGTTGCTTCCATGCCTTGGCTACTATGAACATGGAGGTACATGTATCTTTTCAAATTAAGAGTTTTTTTTCCCAGATATACACCCAGGTATGGGATTGCTGGTAACTCTATTTTTAGTTTTTTGAGGATCTCATGTTTTCCATAGTGGCTGCACCAAATTACATTCCCACCAACAGTACAGGAAGGTTCCCTCTTCTCCACACTCTCTCCAGCATTTATTGTTGTGTACTTTTTAATGATGGCCATTTGACCAGTGTGAGGTAATGCCTCATTGTAGTTCTGATTTGCATTTCTCTAATAATTTGCGATGTTGAGCATCTTTTCATGTGCCTATTGGCCATCTGTATGTCTTCACAAGAAATTTTTTTTATGTAAGGTTCTTTTGATATTTGTTTCTCTAGCACTCAAAATCAATTTCCCCTTCTTTTAGAAAAGCTATGCTGTAAAAAGGCAAGTTGTCAAAAAGGGACTACTAGCTCTGGTGTCAACAGATTCAGTGTCAAAAGAGGTATATAGAACTTTGCTAACTAAAGGCCAGGCAAACTCAGATGGAGTAATTCCATCTCAACAAAACAAAAAGAAAGATCATAACTATCTGAAACTGCAAGGGAAAATTTTGAAGCTAACCCCAAGAGTAGAATCCATAAAGATCATTTGGGATCTGTGGCTGGATTATTAAGAAAACTGCAAAGTCATCAACAAATTGGCATTTATAGGATGCTCTTGGAATGAATGGTGCCATAGCAAGCACTTTGAAGAGAGACAAGTTGTTGGCCCTAAAGATGCTTAATCTAAAAATGTCAATTCAGGAATAGTTAAGTGAATTCTGACACAGAACAAGCACAAGATTTTTCCTTAAGAGAAGGAGGCAACAGTTAACCCAGTACAAAGAAAAAAACTGTATTATTCTGGATTAAAGTGCTACTAAAGAGAAAAAGAAATAGGGGATTCTTGAGGGCCTAAACCCTTGCCACTTACAGTCTCATCTCAGAGGGGTGTGAGTCATCATCTTCTCCCATTATAATGATGCCTTTGAGCTTGACATTGCCTGTAAATCTGCCAGAATGGAAAAAAGAGAGGTGTCAACCTGGGTTTGAATCTCTGCTGAGCTGTGTGACCCTGGGCAAGACCCTTTCCCTTTTTGGGCTTCAGTTTACTCATGTGTCAGACTGGTACTAGATAATTTCTACAATCCTGTCTGCCTCTGGCATTCTGCAGTTCTAAGAAATTTACCTCAACTTCTCAGTTATCTTTTGACAAATACATCCTTCTTCAGTCTGCATCAAGAAAGCTAGGATGCTTTCCTCCTCACACCCACCACAGTAATTTACTCAATTTCTAGAAACAGATGTGTGCTCTTGACACAACCAAAGAATGAATCCTGATAATGTGACTGGGTATCTATTAGCCTGAGGCAAGCACCAAGGAGATACTTACGGAATATTAAACAGAAGCTCTTCATCTGCATCACTTTCAACAAACTGGAGGGGATGGGGGGTGGGGGAGAAGAAAGCAACAAATATTTGCTGAGAGCCTATAATTTCAGGCATCTTCCACCCTGTTCTACAACTGGAGTGCAATGCAAATAAACAGTCAACCTCCCTCGGTTTTCCAGCACTTATTAACTTCCAGGGCCGACTAGCCTCCTGAAATTGTATGCAAAGATTTGTGCCTATTCGGTCCACAGCTTTCAAATGGCTCTGTGACCCCACAATGGTAGATGTTCTAGATAGGGTAAAGTGCTTCATCTCCCTGGGCTGGAAGTCTCTGGTCTTTGGTCTTCATCAGGTGATAAGTGATCAGGCAGCCATTGGGACTAGTGGCCAAACGGTAAGGGAAACGCCCTCCTGGCCATCCTTCCTCACTACCCTCAGCAGCCCTGGAACTGAACGTTGGCCGCGTAAAGCCAAAACGCCCCTTTCCGTTTCTGGGCCTCAGTTCGTCTATCTGCAAAATGGGGACACTCGACCCTGTCCGCCTCTCAAAAGGC
Source organism: Camelus ferus (assembly GCF_009834535.1). Lineage (NCBI taxonomy): Eukaryota > Metazoa > Chordata > Mammalia > Artiodactyla > Camelidae > Camelus > Camelus ferus. The sequence continues at coordinate 16,421,172 of NC_045708.1, read as the reverse complement.
TGGCAGGAGACGGGCACGGGAAAGCGCTTGGCAATCGCGCCGCGGTTATTTTTAACTTGGAGAATGAGGCTGGCAGAGCAGACGGGATGCCTGAGGCCTCATGCGAGTCCCCGCCTCACCCGCCCGCCCCTGGCCCCAAAAGGCCCACCTTGGAGCGGTCGGTCCGCTCCTCCCACGGCTTGAAGACGCCGCGGCCGCTGCCCTCGCGGCTCTCGTTGAGACACTGCAGCCGCTCCAGGTCGATGCGCAGGTACAGGCCGTAGGCCAGGCCGCGCTGCTCCGGCGGCTCCTCCCGTTCGGCGGCGCAGCGGCAGCCGCCCCCGCCGTGGCTGTGGCCGTGCGACATGGCGACGCCGCCGCCCGCGCGTCCCCTCAGCCCTGCCGCCGCCGCCGCCGCCCGCGTCTAGCTGGTTTCGCTCCGGCCGCCAAGTGCGCCGCGGCCGCCGCGTCGTAAAAGGCGCCCCTGTGCGGCGCATGCGCTTGTGGAAAAGTAGCGGGGCGGGGCTTGGAGAAGGGCTGCAGTTTGACCTGCGCTTCCAGAAGGCAGGGAATGAACGTTGACTCTTTCAGTCCTGGAGTCGGATGCTGTCGCTTTCCCAGCTTCACAGATGTTGAAACTGAAGAGCAGAGAGGTTAAGCTGGTGTTCTGAGTAAATGGTGGGACTGGGTCTTGAATCCTCCTCCCCCTCAGGCTAAAGTCTACTCTCGTTTACCACCAATGGCTTTTGGGAGCTGGTGGCGCAGTGATAATGCCCTGAGGAGTGGGGAGCACAACGTTGTCACTGCTCACATGTGCACGCTTAGGCGCTTAGAGCTCACAAACCCATTTTCATAACCACTTTCTTCACAGTGGGCTTAGCGGTCGAGACCCCGGGCTTTATGGACAGCCGAATCTGGAGACAAGTCCTGGGTCTGTTGTTGACGGTGGACACCCCGAATTAGTCATGTTCCCCATCCTGAGACTTCGTTCCTCGTCTGCCAAGTGGGAATAGTAGTGTCTGTTTCATAGGATCACAGTGAGTATTAAATGAAATAATGCATGTCAAGAACTTAGCACAGTAGCTAACACATGGTAAGAATTCAGTAGTTGAGTCAGATCTTGATTCAGATCCAAGCACTGCCACTTACTAGCTGTGCGGTCTTGGGCAAGTGATTTAACCTCTCTGAGTCTCAGTTTACCCCCTGTGAAGTAAAAGGATTGGACAAGATGATCTTTACATCCCCTCCTCATGTGATATTTCAGAGCAGTTTTTTCAAACAGCTGGTTGTGACCCATTAATAGGTCTTAAAATCCATTTAGAGGATTGTGACCAGCTTTACAAAATTCAACAGAATAGAATAAAAAAATTCAGAATGTGTCACACATTTTTAAATCTCAATTTATGGTACTTTCATTTCAGCTTTGGTTTGTGTACTCAGGTGCAATTTAAAATGTTTTTCATCTTGTGGGTTGAGGTAAAAAAAAATGGAAAGCCCCTGTTTAGAGTTGAAATGATTTTGGTTTCAGGATAGAATGCTTCCTTACAAATTGGTGGAGACAGGAAAAGACAGGATGTAGAGAGTTAAGGAATACTTTGGATATCCTCTGCCCTTCACTTCTGGCTCTGGAGTATCCAGACAAGATGGAGGGCTGCAAACTAAAATATCCATCTGTTCAAGTTCCATTCAGAAACATTCTGATGTCCTAGTTCAATTCTTTGTGAAATAGGCAAGCTTGGTTCTAGTTCAAATAGCTCAGTGTCATGACTGATTTCCTGTTTTCACATCGCAGTTTCAGGCAGAGGGCTTGGCACGTGGTAAATGCTTAGTAAATATTTGTTTATTGAATGATACATCCAATAGCCTTTCTTTGGAAAGACCATGTCTCACTGCAGGCCTAACCCAGGCCTTACCCATGACTTCTACTTATTTTTGGATTCTTTCCTGTCATTTACATACATCACTGTCATCTTTTACTGATTTACTGAGCACCGTGTGCCACGCTTTGTGCTAAGCACATATGTAGTTCATGTAGTTCATCTCAATTATTTGTCACATGACCTTTAAGAAATAGGAAGTGTTACCCAATGTTATCTCCAATTTGAAGATAAGGAAAATTGAGGCTGAAAGAGGTGAATTAATTTGCCCAAGATCAGATATGTTTAGGAAGTAACTAGGCTTTGAGCACATCCTATAGTTTCCTGAAACAAAAGTTATACGTGAAATAAATATGTTATATCCATTAGCTTATACTGTGTAACAAATTACCCCAAAACTTAAAAGCTTTAAACAACAGCATTTATTTCTTGTGATTCTGTAGATCACCTGGGCAGTTCTTTTCAGGGCAAGTTGGCTTGGCTGATTAGTTTGCAATGGCCCCACCCACCTGTCTAGTGGATAATTAGATGTCAGCTGAGCTGATGGCCACATGTCTCCAGCAGGCTGCCTGAGCTCAGTCACACTGTGGCAATTGTTGACTTCCAGGAGCACGAGAGGGAAGACTCTATTGCACAAGCTTCTGTAGTTTTTGTTAATATCCCATCAACCAAATCAAGTTTCACTGGCCAAATCCAAATTCAAGAGTGAAGAGATAGACTCCACCTTTTAATTGGAAGAACTACGAAACATTGTGACTCCCCACTTTCCCCTTTCCCCCAGTATTAGTTATCTTCTGTTGTGTAACAAATTACTCCCAAACTTCACTGGTTAAAACTACAATTAATATTTATCTCACAATTTCTGTTAGTCACGAATTTGGGAGTGGCTTAGCTACGTGGCTCTGGCTTGGCTCTCTCAGGAGCTTCAAGTCTTCTGAAGGCTTGACTAGTGGTTGGAGGATCCACTTCCAAAATGGTACACTTGTGTAGCTGGCCAGTTGGTGCAGGCTGTTGGCAAGAGACCTCAGTTCCTCGCCATATTGACCGCTCCATCCAACTGCTTGATTGTCCTCATGACATGGTGGCTGGCTTTCACCAGAGCAAGTGATCCAAGAGAGAGCAAAGTAGAAACCAGAATGTTTTATGACCCTGCCTTATAAATCATATACTGTCAGTTCTGCAATATTCCATGATACCAAAGGTCAGCCATAATCAGTGTGAGAGAGAAGAGCATAAGGGTGTGGGTACCAAGAGGAAGAACTCATTAGAGGCCCCTTGGAGGTGGTTACCACACTACCATACATGTTAAGTGACCACTGAAAATGTCTTTATTCTTCTCGTACATTTAAATGGTGATTTGGATGAGGATAGAATTCTCTCAGAATTTTGAAGCTATTCTGGTTTCTTCTAGCTTTGCCATTCTTATTCCTGACTCTGGTGTAGGTTCTCCCCATTCTCTTTCTGGAGGCTTTTAAGATCTTCTTTTGGTTCCCTGTGTACTGAAATGTGCTGTGGCTCGTTAATCATTCATTGTGTTGGATACCTGATGGACCTTTTCAATTAAGAAGCCCTAGAACAGAACACGAGCGTACAGGTTCAGACACCTGCACACATGTGCACAAGGCCCCTTGCAGGGAAACGTATTTAGGACTATAAAGAGAAGGGGAGTGGGGCTACTGTCCTGCTCTCCCCAATTCCATCACCTTCTAGTGCAGAGTTCCATGGGGCTCAGATATCTGCATATGGCCTTCCAGGTCATTGTGGAGGTTTATTTGTCAAGGTAGCAGAATAGGTTGTATTTTATTCAACTGCTCATTTGCTTCCTTTGTAACTTCTTAAATGCACCTCCATTTATACTCTTGCCCCAGTCCTGCAAATATTAGGTATAGCCTGCTGGGTAAGTCACTTACCTTCTCTAAGCCTCAGATTTGTCACATATAAAATGAGAATAATAAGAATACCTACTTTGTAGGCTTTATTATGAGGGTGATATGAAATAATGCAAACTAATCAGCCAAGCCAACTTGCCCTGAAAAGAACTGCCCAGGTGATCTACAGAATCACAAGAAATAAATGTTGTTGTTTAAAGCTTTTAAGTTTTGGGGTTTAAGGTTTGCAGCAACATCTGGTGGGTAGGAAAAGGTTAAATAGCGTTTTTTCACTCATTGCCAACCAGACTTTCAGCTCAACGCCCTCGTCTGGTTGAATGGGAAACTGCAGCTACTAACAGGATTGGATTTGGAAGAAACCAGCTGTCGCAGGGAAGCTCTGAACGCCTTTTGGCTCTGCTTACTCTGCCTGTCCCTTCTCTTGCAGTCCTACATTGCAGGGATGTCTGAGGACAAATGGGAATTCTCACTGACTTCTAGGAATATCCTGGGGCAGGTAGGAAAAGCTTCTATTTTTTTTTCTCCTACTTTGGGCTCCATCTGCAAAGGTTTCTGTAGCACAAGGACTGCTGAATTTGTATCCATCTTCCCTTCTCTCCTGTCTCAATTAGGCTGGGAGAAACAAGCTGTTTTTCTGTTACTTTTGAATGCTTCCTTGTGGCGAACCAAGAGTATCATAATAATAATAACTAACAGCCATATGGCACTAATAATGTGCCAAGCACTGTCCTGAGGGCTTTACTTACATTGCTTTTTCTAAATTTTATTTTAATTTAAAAATTTTTATACAATTTAAAAATATATTGTTTTTCAATACTCATAATTACAGGTGTCCTATTATTATCTTTATTTTACAAATGAGAAAACCAGGGCGCAGAAATGCTAAGTAACTTGCCCAAGGACACACAGCTTGTTAGTTAATGGAACTAGGATTTGAACCCAGGTAGTGGGCCTCCAGAGGCTGTGCTCTTAACCACACTGAACCTTCTCCAAATAATAGTTAACATTTATTAGGTACTTACTATGGTGCCAAGCTGAGACCCCAGAGCTCAGGCTCTTAACCACCATGCTGCAGGTACCAGCTAGATTACCTTGAATAAGTCATTTTTCTCAGACAACAATAACAACAATCCTTTACTAAATGCCAGTTCCACGTTGAGTACTTCACCTAATTCATCATCAACATCCTGGCTTAACATGTCTTGAGCTCTTTTTATGTGCCAGGCACTATGCTAAATTTTAACTGATTAAATCATTATGTGATAGCTCTATAAAGTTGGTTTATTTTCTTCATTTTTGGAAGACGACATTAAGACACAGGTTATGACCTAGCTCAAGCTAGAAAGTCTGGGATTCAAAGCTGGGTAGCTTTGCAGATTACCTTTGAGTCCCAACTAAAGGAGTTAGCAACATTTTCCAGTTCTGCATCAAGGCACATGGATGGATGTACTTCCTATCTCCTTGAATTTAAGTGCAGCCAATGAAATATGATGGGAATAATGGATGTCACTTCTGGACATAGCTTAGGGTCCAGTGCAATATTCTTAATTTGCCTTGAAAATCTTAGAAGGCATCCCTCAGCCTGGGCCCCTGAGTGAGGAGGACATAAAGCAGAGTTCTAACAGACACTCATTAGACATGTAGTGTGAGTGAGAAACCTTTGTTGTTTCGAGCCACTGAGATTTGGGAGTTGTTACTGCACCATAGCCAAGTCCAGGGTTCCTCAACTTCGGCACTATTGACGTTTTGGGTCAGATAACTTTTTGCTGTGGAGGGCTGTCTGTGCATTGTGGAAAGTTTAACATTTTTTGCCAAGTGTCTTACTGGGGGCAAAAATCACCTCCAGTTGAGAACTACTGCCCTGACCCATCCTAATAGTCTGATTATTCTGACAGTCCTAAATGAACCCCATTTAGGCATGATTTCTTTGTTTTAATATTGCTGTTAGAGTCAGCTAACATTTAGGATAGCTACATCAATATTCACAAATAAGATTGGCCATCTTCTCCTTCTTCTCCCTCTCCTTCTTCTTCTTCTCCTCCTCCTCATCTTCCTCCTCCTTCCTTCTTCTTCTTCCTCCTTCTCCTCCTCCTTCTTCTTCCTCCTCCCCCTTCTCTTCCTCCTCCTCCCCCTTATCCTCCTTCTTCTTTTTGCTTTTTTTTGGAATAGTTTGAGTGGCACTGGTAGTATCTGACCTTTAAGATTGAAAGAATTCCCCTATGAAACCTTCTTGGGCCTGGAGTTCTCTTATAGTTCTCCAGCTTTATTTCTTCTATGGTAATTAGTCTGTTTAGATTTGCCATCTCTATAGGGGTCAATTTTGGGAAGTTATATTTTTCTGGAAAATTATACACTTCATATAGTTTCCTGGTATATTGCATATAGTTGTGGCAAAGGGTTTTAAAAACTGGGAAGTTTTACATAGAAGTCTAGATTTGTCTTTTCTTTAAAACTCAGAAAATGTGGTAACACTGGGCCTGCCTTCCACCTGGAAACAACCAGGTGGAGCTGTGTAAATAAATCTCGTTTTCCTTCTGTTTCCACGACTTACCATTGTCATACGCTAAACTCCTGGTATTTATGAGTTTGTGACCCCTGAGACAAGAAATTAGAATCATCTGTCTTTTCGGTGGTCATTAGAGGCTATTGTATAAGGGACTTGAAAGAATAGATGAGTAGACAGGGGCCCAGAAACAGGAAAGCTGGAGGAAGGACTCACTGGCCTCCGAATAGTTCTTAGCTTGTGTTCTAAAGCTTTAATTCCCATCAATAGGAAACAAAACTTTCCTTTTCATTCTACATTTAGAGGAAATGAAGGAAGGACACTAAAATTTATTGAGCCCCAAATCTCTCACTGAATCCTTACCGGAATTCCTGTGGGTTGTCATTATTCCCATTTCACAGCTGCAGAAACTGAGGCTCAGAGCGATGTCACAAAGCTAAAGAGTAGTAGAGCCAGGATTTGAACCTGGATCTGACTCATTCCAAAGCTCATGCATTGTTTTTCCACCACACTGGGCATTTCCTAACCAGGCTGCTCATCGAACTCATTGCAGGAAGCCTTTAAGAAAGTACATATTTCCAGATCCTACCTCTGATCTATTCAGGTTTCTGCAGTGGGGCCCAGAAACCTGTATTTTAAACAATGATTTGGATAGTTGATTACTGTCCCCCCGACTAGGTGAAAGCTCCGTGAAGCGGGGGCGACGTCTTCGTCATTCAGTGACACAGAGTGGGGGCGACACGAGTATTTGCTGTGTGACTGAGTGTGCAAGCCTCCCAGCCCTGACCTTTGGACCTGCTGTGAAGAGCTTCTAAACTGTGGAAAATTCTGGAGTTGCTCTCAAACTTTAATGTACATTGTAAGAAGAATTTTTTTTTTTTAACATGCACACTCTGGGGTCTCAACCCCCGAGATTCTATGCTTGTGAAACACAGGTGTAGCTGTGAAAGATTTTGATGGCTTGACCTTTCCTTGAAAGTTTCTGAAAAGAGTTGAGACAATCTAGGTATCACAGGAAGAGAAGTCTAGGAGCTATGTGGACAAACTGCCTATTTCACCATTTAGCCAAATAATCAGGGAGACACTCAAATGGATGTGGAGCCCTAGGGGAGAAACCCTGTGAAAGGGACATCCGCCAAGGTGATAAGCCAGCCAGAGGGCTGATTCTTCTAGCCATCAGTTACCTGCAGCAGAGAGAAGAAATCATTCTTAGAAACGATTAGGGCCTTGGCCTGGGCATCTTAATGCGTTGGAGGTCGACCTTGCTCCAGAAGCCTAACATTAGCTATGTGTGTGTATGAGATGGTAAATGTGACTAAGAACATGTGCTTGGGAGTCAGACCAACACACAGCACCACAGCTCACTCACTGTGTGGCCTCGGGAAAATTCTTAATTTCTCTGTGCTTCAGATTTCTCATTTTTTAAATGCAGGTTATAACAACCTACTTTGTAGGGTCATTGTGATAATCGAGATAACATTCATCTGTGAGACAGTGGTCCCTGGCACAGGGTAGGTGTGTAACCAGTGAGGCCAGTTACTCTTACCTGAGTGAGCGCCAGACTTGATTGTGTGTTACTCTGTATCCTAGGGTCTACTACAGGTCCTGGCTCAGCAAATGTTGAATTAGTAAGGGACAAAGGGACAACTTGCAGACTCTGGGTAGTCACCTATCAGATAATGTTCCATAATTAACAACTTCCATGCATAGTGAGAATTAGATCCAGTAAAGACTTGGGAAAAATAAGTACAGATCATTCACCAGGAATGCCCTCTTTAGGAGAGAAGGGATAGTAAAACCATGTTACCGTAAGAGGTTGAAATCTGTCAGATACAGCCTGTTGGTACTCAGGGGCTGGAACCTTGGTTCCACTAGCAAATGCTGAAGCACCTGCAGCTCAGCCAGGGCCAGCACAGCAGGGTCTTACTAAGCTGCTGCTGCCACCACCTTGCTGCCTGCCTGTCCCTCATGCTCTCATTAGGAAGCCAGTGTTAAGACGGAGACCTAATTGGGTCCTCCACACCCACCAGTGACTGAAATGTGGAGTGGCACACACTTTGCAGTCAGAGAATCTGGGTTTCAAATCCTTTCCTCTGCCACTTCCTAGCTATGCAGCTTTGGTTATTTCACCTCTCTGAGCCTCAGCTTCTAACTGTGAAATGGGTAACAGTTCAGTCCCAGGGTTACAAGTGCACAAGGGACAGTGCTTGGTCCCCCCAGGTGCTCATTTTTGTCTGCATTTCCTTGCTTTGCTCATTGGGTTCCTTCCCTCCGAGCTCCCCTTTCCCCATTCTGCTGTGCTACAGTACAGACAGAAATCCAACATCCCTTATGGCCCAGCCCAAGGAATTAGACATCGTGACCAACTTCCATGCTCTGACACAATAAGAGAGAAAGGAAGAAAGATAACAGCATATGGGTGTGTTTTTTGTTGTTGTTGTTTTTATTTAGACATGGAATTTTCCTGTCTTTTCATATAACTTATCTAATTAAAATATTCATCTTGGTAGTTACCACAAAAAAGTAACATAGAAAATTGTATTTACATTCTGGGACCAAAATACAAATAAAGAGCAAGATGGTACCTTGCTCCTTTCCCTCCTGCTTCCCGGAAAGAAAAAGTTTCCCCTAAAACTGCTCATTACACCAAAGATCAGAGAGTTAATTTGTAATTTGATGATTTGTATGTAGTGTAGCAGAGGAAAAAAATTGCACAAGTTTTCACAAATGAGATCAAGGGTTCAACATCATCCTGTGTCCGCTCTGCGGCCATTTCAATAACCCAGGAGAGGATGGCCCTTAGAAATTCAGTTCCTCCTCTTCCCTCCTTACTCTCCTCACCAAGTCACACCCCTGATGCAGAACAGACACTCTTGGAGGGGGAAGGGGAAAGATCTGGCTCTGTGCAAACAGGGGTGATCCAAAATCTTTATATACCAAAAATGGGTAGTGATGTTGGGATGTGTCTTTTCTTCCCTCCCTACCTAAAGACTCCTAGTAAAGGAAATTAAATCACACACAACTGAAAAACTTGTTTCAATGGCAAAGACTTGAACACACAGGTAAGAGACAAATTCAAGGTGGTGGACACCTAGAGGAAGCTATTCTAGGCAACAGATGTCTGGCAGCTGACCCAGATGCTCATCTGGTTTTAAGTAAGAGGCTTCCTAACATCAGACTTGGGGGACAGGCTGGGGGACGGGGGTGGAATGGTAAAACAAGTGATCAAGAGAAATAATACTTTACCCAATTCAAAAATACAGCAAATTAAAACACAGCAATACTTGCATCCCTCGGGCACCCTGCACAGCAACACACACTGAACAGTGCAGCTCTTGCCATACAGACTTCTTGCTGCGTTGCTCTGCAATCTAAGTTAGAGATCTCCAGGATGGTTAAAAACAGTGGGCTCCACACTCTGGGCTTTGAGTGAGCTTATCAAAGGGACTAACTGTCAAGCTCCATGGGCTGCCACACTAACCATGCCCTCAGTCTGCTTCTCAGGTTTCTTAAGGATGCGCACCTCAGATCTATAGTATCTACTTCTACCTGGGTCACACCAAGCGGGCTCCTATTAGATCAGTGCCCTTCAACAGCCACGAAGGAAGCTGACACAGTCTTCCTAGTTCTGGTCTTGCCCCTGTGTCAACTAGAAAGTGAGATCCTTCCTTCCCAAGCCTGGGTGCCCTTGTGGTTCTCCCCCATCCTGATGCTACAGCTCACTTTCCTTAAGCTGGTTTTTCCCTCCAAATTCTGGCTTAAAGACAAAATGTAGAGTTTCAAGCTGCAAAGTTCTCTACAAAACATAGCAAACTGTTGTGCTCTACCAATCTCATGATCTTATCTTTTAAAGGCAAAAACGAAGCCAATTTCCAACATACCATTACAACTTTTAAAACCATTCACTTGCAGTAGCAATTCACAGGGAATAAGAGAATAAAGTGCTGGCTTTTAAAACTGTAAAGTTGTATTTGGAGGGCTACAAAAAGCCCTGCCACATGTTTGTGTTTTGCCCCCATGCCAGTGGAGAGAAGGAAAAATAGTGGAGGAAAAAAGCCTAAAGCTTTGAATTAGAAACTGGAAAATGTAAAAATACTGAGATTCTGTGCCCTCTAGTGGGCCTCAAAAAAAAAAAAAAAAAAAAAAAAAAAGGCGGGACCAGGCAAAAAGGATAGGGGGAAAGACTCTAGGCCTTTCCAAATAATTTCCCTTAATAAATACAATTTAATGAGAAAGAGATGCACCTGCATAGGACCTCAAAACAACACTGAGAAGGGTCTCGGAGGTGGAGGCCTAACCTGAACACTCCGTCTCCATGCCAAGGCTCCCCCCGCCCAGGACAGGCAGCCCAGGACTCCCACCCCTACGTGCAGCAGGCACTACACAGGCTCTGGGGACGCCCAGTCCTCCCTCTGGACCAAAGTCCACTCAGGAGAGAGGAACTGGGACAGGGGAATGGCTTTCACTAGGCTTTTGTCTATTAACAAAGGACCCCAAAAATAAAAGGCTAAGTGTGTGATAGAGGACTGGGGGGGAAAAACTGGGGGTAATATAAATACAATCTGGGGGCAATATTTATTAATTAAAACTATGTCTTATAGTTTACAAAGAAGCTAATCAACAACAAAGGTACAATTGACCTTAAAATCCTCAGTGAGAATGAGGCTTCACATCTTCAGAACTCTGAAGTGCTCTCCAGTCAGGGAGGCAGTGGCTGCGGGCACAGGCACAGCACCTGCTCGCTGTGCACGACTTGGAGGCCAAAAGTTTCCACTAAGCCAAAGAGTCTGGTCTCCTTTAGAAGTTCCATTCCCCAACCCCCATCGTCCTTGTATTCCTCCCCCAACATTTCATCTCCAAGACAAGTCCTCCGTTTATCGTCGGGAGAATCTGTTCTTGAAAGCTTTAATTGTCTTGGCCATCATTGGGGCAATTTCTGTGAAAAGAGAAATAAGGCAGTTGTTTCGGATCCATGGCACTTTGGGCACCCGTAGTTTACAATCAAACCGAAGCCTTTCTACTCTTGGCTCTACATATCCAGACAAATGGATACAAGCAGCAGCTACCTGCCAGCACCACCTAAAAGCAGCACCTGCCAGGCCGCTGACAATCACTCTCCACTTCTCACAGCCTCCCCAAGATTCAGACTGGCCCCTGTACAGTAAGTGGCAGAACCGGAATTCAATCCTTGCCAGACTCTAAAGGCCATTCTGAGCCGCAATTTAACTCTGCCTCACCAATATCCAAACCAGCAAAAAGCACCCCCCTCCTACTCGTGTCTGTCCAGTGTAGCAACAGGTCTGAGATGAGCTGAGTGCAAATACCACCCAAGGGCTAGCCTGCCCTCCAGACTAGTTAACCTGGACCCAGCCAAAGCCTAGGTCAGGACTCCCACCCTCCTGTGGGCCCTGAAGTAAATAGAGAATAATGCTTACGGTAGGACACCCCCTTAGAAGACTGGAGATAGTCTATGGTAGTAAAGTTAGTAAAATATGAAATAGACCCAACTAGATATGGAAAATAAATACTGGGAAGCGGGGGTTATAAGGTTATAAAACTTCAATAAGATCATTTAGCTGTTAATAATAATAGTTATGAACTCTTTATGTTATTGCCTAGAGAAACAGGTTTACATTCAGGTTAAAAAAAATAATTAAAAAAAAAAAGAGTATGAAAATGAGTATTCACTATGAACATAATTTCAAAATACACGTTGGAACTATGCAATATGAACAAAGCGGGGAGGAGGAGGCAGGGACGTTTAGACCAGCTGTGTGCAAGGCATCACATGTGCCACATCTAACACGCGAAGCATGAAGCAGCAGCAATGACAGCAGGGGTTCAAACACTAGCTCTGAAATATCTGAGCGGGAACCCCAAGTTACTTACTCTTCACAGTCGGTTTCCTAGGATCATAGGAAACAGTGCTGCTGACCACAGGCGCCGAGTGGGCGCCACTGGTGCTCGGGCCATCATAGGCTGGCTCCTCGGGGCTGGCGTTAAAGCTGTTGCTGCTGCCACTGCTGAAGGGAGCACGGCTGCTTCCCGTGGGATATGGCGCTGGCTTGATCCTGGGACACAGAGCACAGCTGCTAGTCCAGAACAGGAGAAATCTGCCCTCGGTGTCAGCAGCCTGAGCTGGCTGGTCTGAAGACTCAGTTCTGTGGCTCTGACCAGTGGACCTAGCACCCTAGATTCTGGTGATGGCTTGGAAATGACAGTGGTAGCCCTTCAAAATGAATGATGATCTCGACTAACTTCACTGTGTAGGTATAAATCTGCATTTTGCAAATGCTAATGTACTTAGATAACTTAGTCACCACAGTAATAGGTCTTTTGTTTAAATAGGGAAAGGGAAAGTATTAGGGAATGTTTCTCCGAAGTCAAGCCCTGTTCTCCATTTAATCTTGACCCCGCTGAAAGGCAGTCAAGGAAGCTGAGGCTCAGGGAGGTCAAGGTCAGCCTCCAGAACCCACTCTCAAGAAGCCATGCTTTCACCCCCAAAATGAATTGCTTCCTGCCCCTGGGCAGCTTCAGGGCTGAATGACAGGCTTTGGGGCTCTCTCACCTGATTTTCTCAGGCACAGCTGCTCCTCCTGTTCCAAATTTCTCCTGCCTCCTTCGAACATCACGAGGTGGCTTGGCCACAGAGTTGACAAAGGCCATTTTTGCTTGTCGGCCTGTGGGGAAATGGAGATCAATATTTGCCTTCTTGAGCTGAGATGCTGCTCTTATTTTAGTAATCTATGCTATTAAGAGATAAAGGCTTGAAAACAAGTGCTTCCAAAGGTAGGGGACTATCAGCCCCTCTGCAGGGGAGCATGGGTGGTGGCAGAAGAAACAATCCACCTCTGCCCTCTTCAGCAAATATGAGAGAGATTTAGGGGCCAGAGGTTCTACCTTAGCCAAGCCCACCAAGGCCCTGCTATTACCAGAGCACAGGGCTCACTACTCCGCCAGACCCGCCCACCCCCTACCTTTGGGCTTATTGGCATGTGCGTGCAAGATGTTCTTCGTGAGGACTCGGAGCCGCTGCTCCCGGGCATCCTGAAGCCGCAGGTACATCTCCCGCCACGACTCATACTCTTCTGGCCTTTCATCCTTAAAGTCTCGGTGACAATGAACTTTCCATAATTGATCTGTTTCTTCAATTAATACCTTAAATCAGAACCAGAACATCACTTACATGCAAGCCCTCTTACATATGTCTTTTCCATCCTTAATCACCCAGGGGTGACCAGTTTCCAAATGATTTTTGGTCTGCACAGCAGTAGTATTGTATTAAAATACCACAGTTCTAGGGAAAAAAGACAATCACTGAATTAAAAAAAATATTTAGTGTGATGCATTACATACTAGGTGCTTTTGTGGGGGTTGTGGGGCTCAGAGAGAAAACAACACAAAAATTAGTTTAAGATCAGTCTTTTCCTTTAGAAAATCAGTGCAGGGGAAGAATTGGGATGAAGTCAAACCCAGGCATTTCTCCAGCATTATACTGAACAGCAATGGCCGGACATGTTATAGATCCCTCAGAATTGGAGACAGCTAATGCATTCAAATGAGCATCTCCAGCATTAGGAGGACTTCAGGATAGCTCTGGTTTTCTCTAGAAGACACCTAGCCAATCTGTGCTCTTGTATTCACTGACTGTCAATACAAAGCTCCGTCCCCGCCCTGGATCCCAGGGGCTGTGCTGCCAGGGTTGTCCCTTAACCTCTGTGACTAGGCAAGCTCCAGGGAGGTATGGGAAGTGATGCCCCCGCCCACCCCGTCCCCACTCCCACTGCCTTTCAGTCTCACCTTGATTCTAGCCCAAGAGGCCCACTTAAGATGCCGGGAGCAGGTGCTAAAAATATGCTTGTTTAAAAGCCCAGAACCGTAATCCCACCACCACCTGCCCATTGCTGTGGCAGATGCAGACAAAGCTATTTCTGGAGACATAAGCCAGAAAACTGCTCTCTTCCCATCCAAATAAGATACTTACGTGATTGTATTCCTCTATGCGATACAACTGATCAGGTGTACACCTCTCCAGAACAGGTTCAAGAACAGAATACGGGACGCCTCCCACTTCAAAGATTGCTGCAGATAATCAAACGGGAAAAGTACTGAGTAGTGGCCAAGTCGCCCACTGTCCCATTGCCCCAATGAGCAAGAGCAAGTGACTTACAGTCGATGTTGTTTTTAAGTATCCGGATGCACTGCTCATGCAGGGTCATCATTTTGGGGAGATAGGCACACTTGGAACCAGAATACACCTGCATCTTAGAATTCATTCTTCGTCCAGTGAATCCAGTTTCTTCCTCTTCCTGGGGTGAGGATAGTGCTGTAGGGCAGGGCAAGAAAAACAGGAATGTTAGTTATAAAAGGCACTAAGCTATATAGTGAAAACTCCTTCCCACCCTATTCCTCAGCCTCTCAGTTCCCTTTCTCAAAGGCAACCAATTCTACCAGTTCCTTGTGTTTCCTTTCAGTCTATGCAAAAATAAGCTAATCTTTATTTTATTCCTTTTTAACCAATTAATAAAATACTCAGTATCATTTTGTCATTTACCACATTTTAGAAATCATTCCACATCGGTGCACAGACTTTCTACCTACCCCCTCACCTTTTTTTTTTAACACAGTGCAAAGGTGCCACTGTGTGGACGAACCATGATCCATCTTTTAGTCTCTTGCTAAGGGGCACTAATGTAGCTTCTAATTCCTTTGCTGTTAAAACTAGACTTTTTCTTAAAGCCCCTGTAGCACGTATAGAATAAAGGGCTGATGGTAATAGCAGCTAAGATTTAGTGAACACTATGTGGAAAAAACCCAGAGCTCAGAGCTTTACCAGCATGATCACTTTCAATCCACTTCATGGGCAGATACCATTATCATTCCCATTTACAGAATATGAGACTGAAGTCCAAGGAAATCAAGCTATTACCCAAGTTCATATAACCTGTAGTAGAAGCCAGAGCTGGGATTCAAACCAAAACCATCCAACTCCAGAACCTGTGCTCTTTAGGAGATGCACCAAAATCTGGTGACAGATCATAAATGAAGTAAAAAAATTTTTTTTTCCCATTAAAAACAAAAGATACAGAAGATTACCTTTCCGCTTTGGTTGGAAGGAGGACATCAAATCAAGGGAAGGAAGGGGACGGTAATTGGCCTGTATCACAGGTAATGGAAGGTCTGGCAACGCTGGCAACGCGTCGCTGGGGACCTACAGAGAAGAGAGGAGTGACTGGAGAGCCTCTTTCTACGAGCACAGTGTTGCCACGGCAGATGGCTTCACAGGCAGATCCAGCCTAGAGGAGGGGCAACAGCCATGCCTGACACCACCTACGTCAGGAGATAAGAGATGGGCCCAGCACAATGGGACACCTCAGAAAATACTTGTCTTGGGTACTACTGACTCTAGCAGCTAGAAAGGCCTGAAGAAAATTACTTCCAGCTGAAATTCAACAGGTCATGAAAAAGCAGACAAGCAAAACAGCAGTGGGGGCATCCTGGGAAGTTCTGCAGGAACAGGTGCTCTGAATGGGAAGGGGCTGCAAGGGTTACCTTTCTCAGCTTGGCTGAATTGGCTCCAGCTGGCGGAAGCTTCTCTGACTTGTTTTCATTCACCTTAGGTAATTTCTGAACTGAGTCCAAGTTTTTACTAGTGCTTTTCGAATCATTTTTTTTAAGTCCTTTTTCTCCAAGAGTTGTGGCTGAAGTTTTCACAATCTTCTTCTTTTTCTTCCGGGGCTGGTCATAGCTGAGGTATGACTCAAAAGACATGGTGGGCTGCTCAAATTCATCATCCATATCTGCCTCCTCATTTTTAGGGAAGGAGCCTGCTGACTTTCTATCCGATAGAGAAGGTTTTCCTTTCCCTTCTTGAGTCTTTAGGTTGTTAGAAACCTTCTCTTTCACCTTGGGCAACAGGTCTCCTGCCCCCTTGCCTATGTCTAAGCTTTCCAGACTTTGCTTGTTTTTGTCTGATTTGGTTTTCTCTGGGTCTCTATATTTTGGCTTTTTAAGGTGGTTGTCTGAAGCCACCTCCAAGGGGGGCAAAACCTTCTTCCTTGTGCTGCCCTCTTTTTCCTTCTCTTTCTTGACACCACTGGAGGGTGGTTTCTCCTTTGTGTCCCCTGAGGGTGGCCTCCGGTTTTCCTCTTTGGAGGTGGCCTTGTGTGATTTTTCTCTGCTCAAAGAAGACTTCTCATCTTCTTTGGCATCCACTGGACGTTTTTCTCTATGGGAAGATCTGTGCTCCTTGCTCTGACTCACAACCTCTCTCCCCTGGGGTTCACTGGGGGTCAGTCGTTCTTGACTGACCCCCAGTCTGTCCTGAAAGGCATTGCTGTGGCCTTTGCCAGGCTTCTGGTGTGGAACAAAGGGCTGGTGGTCCTCCTCCAGGGATCTGTAATGGTCCACAGACATCTGATGAGGACTAGTGGATGACGGAGGGGACTGAACGTGGCCATAGTCAGAAGATTCATGGTCCGAAGAGTAAACTGGAGAAGCTCTGTGGCACCTCTTTCTGTCGTCTCTCCTCTCGTGACTGTGAGATACTTTGTGAGGCCGCTCGAGCTCTGAGAGTTTTCTGTGTTTTCTCTGTCTCTGATCGGGACTATACGACCGGCTGCTGGAGGCCTTCCAGCTTTCTGCACAGTCCCCCTCTACCTCCTCCTCCTTCTGAAGGCCATCTCTTGGGCGCTTTCGAGAATTGCTCTTCTCAAAATCTTGTTCATCAGGCTCAGTATTTCTAAAAGAAAAGAAAAAGCAGATATAAATCTCAGGGTAATCCTTGTTCACAGGACAGAGTAACAGAACCTGAACTCACAAAAGAGATGGAGTTCACAGAGTTACAAACGAGGTCTTGGGACAAGGTTAAATGGATTCTGTTCAAAGATACTCAACTAAATTTTAAAATCGGGAAAACTCAAATATTTAGTGAATGGAAAATGACAAGTTTAACTACAGGATACAAAGATCAAATATCTTATGGATATGAAAATGCTTAAGCCTTTGAACATAGGGAAATATTTATTTGCTACATAAGGGGCTGTAATTTTTATTAGTTCACAATTATATAAAAATGCCTTTTAAGAACAGGTTACAAAGAAACATTCCAGACACAGAAGGAATAATAAAGAAAAACTTTTCTTACCGTTCCACAGGAACTAGCTTCTTCCACTGGGCCACTAGGTCCCTGGCAAAGCTTCCAACATGCTCGTGCTTTCGCAAGCTATTTACTGTTTTTCCAACACCGGTCTCCTACAAAGTTGACAAAACGAATCGTCAAGAGAGTTGTGGAACTAGGCTCACAATTTTGTAAAGAAATAAGGCTTCCTGCTCTCAACAAACCAATGCTTCCTTCTAAAAACATACCTGTCAAGTCTCAATACAAAATTACTGTGTCAATGCCCCAAACCTCTAATGACACACAGTAGCAAAATATGCCAGACTCAGAAGAAGAAAACACTAAATTAAAATACTTACAGAACTTTAACACTGCATACAGTATTTGAATCAATCCTTATAACAACTCTATGAGGCAGGAATCGGCTCCATTTTACAAAGAAGGAACACCCTAAAGTCACAGAACTTGGATTTGAATCTAGAACTAAATGCCAAAGCCAATGTTCTTTTAATTTTTAGAAAAAAATTTGAGGTAAATTTGACCATTTTAACCATTTTAAAGGGTACAGTTCAGTGGTTTCCAGAATATTCACAATACTACACAATCGTCACTATTTCCAGAACATTTCCATCACACTAGAAAGAAACCCTGTTGCTCCCAATTCTCCCCACCCCTGGCAATCACTCACCTACTTTCTAGCTATGGATTTGCCTATTCTGGACATTTCATATAACTAAAACCATACAATATGTGGCCTTGCGTCTGGTTTTTTCACTTTTAAAGCCCATACTCTTAATCCTACTGTACAATCTCTCCCACTGGGAAGGGGATGGGATATCATTATATAATATCTAAAATTACACAATTCTTACCGCAAGAATGTCTACTGTAATAGGCAAGGTGGAGAGTTTCTTCAAATATTTCAGTAGCTGCAGAGAGAATAAAATAAACATTAATTTCTATAAAATCATAATCATTCACTGGAATAAATAAGAATACCTAATGGTTAAGTGCTTACTCTGTTCTACGTGTTATACAGTATTAAGTATGGTTATTATCCGTATTTTACAAGTATGAAAATAGCCTCAAAAAAAGTTACTTGCCCCAGGATGCAAGCAGGGCAGGATTCACTCAGGTCTGTGGCTTTAGATTCCATGCTTTCAACCACTATGCTGCACCAACAGGAAGACGACTTGAGAGAATCAAACCTACCAACTCTAATAACAGTCATCCATAACTATCATTCTGCCCCAGTTTTGAGGAGAATTTCTGAAAAGGTGCCAGTTTTAGGAAATTACCCATGGACCCAGTACAGAAGAAAGTAAAAAGGAGAAAAGGTATCTTAGGAAAAGGGTATCATGTTTCCAGGAAAAGTCATAGTATTTTTTCGATAAAACTGGGAAGCCAAGACCAATTTCAGGTTGCTAGAATCAGAACTTTGCAGCTGCAAATGGTGGACATAAAATGTCAGAGTAGATTAGAGAAGTGATCTGGGTTTGGCCAAATTTCCTTTCTGTAGTCCCTTAAACTAGGTCAAAATCAGGATAGCAGAGCTGTTAAGACAGTTCCAGAGTCAGAGACAGGCTTCACTTGGCTCTGTCACTTCTTTGCGGGGTGCTCTTGTGCAAGTCAGTAACCTCTCTGAACTTCAGTTACTTCATCTCCAAAATAGGAACTGGATCCTGTCCCTACTTCACAGCATTCAGAGAGATGAGCCATACGCAGTCCTTAGCCATAGTACTAGAATGCAACAAAAGCTCAATAAATGCTTCTTACTAATCGTTTCATTCATCAACTGACTGTTCTTTAAATGCCTTTATAGTACAATATCTGATAATGAGATCTGCTCTTTTTCCATGTGTCGCTCAGGCTACAATTCACCATGGTGCTATTAGGTGGAGTAGCAAGTATGTTTTTCTGGTCGTTCTACTTCAATAATTACTGAAAATGGTCGCTAGGCAGAGCAGTTGGACCACATGTGATAATCTTGTTTGGGAAAAAAGTGAGAAGTCAAGTGGTGTATCTAAGGAGTTTCACCTTCGTAGTTGAGTGAAAATTATCATCTATTTCAAATTTGATCACCACCATCTAACTCAGGACAATGTATATATGTATTTCTTGTCACTCAAGCTATAGGTGTAAAGATTAATGCCAATTTGTTTTCTTAAAGGAAAATTTACAATTATTGAAAAGGTTAAAAACAGATTAATGCCATACCCTGGAAGGCATTTATATACTATCTACTGTGTCTGCTACTGTGCTAAGTTCTTACATGTGTTGCTTCATTTCATCCTCATTAACCAACTCTATAAAGTGGATATCATTCTCCCCATTTTGTAGATATTGAGACTGAGCTTAGTGAGGTCAGGTAATTTGCCTAACAAGCAAGTAAGTGTGTTTACCACAGCATGTACTACAGAACTCAGAGAAACATCCAACACAGAAACACTGTCCTTCGAAGACAGGAAAAGAAAATGGAGCAGTAGTTCATGTGCCTCTTAACATACTCAAAACAAAGCAAAAGAGTTCCCACTCAGTGTTACCTTGTCAGACAGTTTAGAGTCCAAGACGAAAGAAGGTCACCACCGGGACAAAGAATCCCAGGACCTCTACAAAGACAACATATAAGAACGGGGCCAGACATCACTGAAGGTGTGTTCATCTCAAAGCCTAGCACTAATTGGAAGAGTAAATGCTGCCTTTATACTTGGTTTTGGGTTGGTAAGGGTGACTTAAAAGCAGACAAAAATAAAACCCTGGAGACTTACAAACCAATTTAGCCCAATATAAGAGAAAAAGGGCTTCAGAGCCTCTCTACTTTCAATGAGGTTTGAGAAAGAACAAAGCATTCAAAAAGTAAAGAACGCACTTTGGGCATCCTCATGTAGGTGGAAACTTGCTGTTATCAAACCCAGGGACCAGTGTAGGGTTTGCAAGAACTGATAACAGGTCATTGAGAAATGTCAAATATTTGCATAGTCCACGCTTAAGAATCTCAGTTGATCTTTGCACACTGCTTCAACCCAAAGAGCAAAAGATGTAATAATGTTGACCCCTTATTCTCCACTTGCCTTCAAACTGTGCTCTTAGTAGTTTCCATACTTAAAATGTAACATGAGACAAATAACTTTACCAGCCATGAAAACTATTTCCATGTAAATAGTAAGAACCAAGCGACCCTGGTCTGCCTGATACTTCTTTTCTCCAAGAAAGCCTAGATCACAGATGGAAAACATAGTGACAGTTAAACATCTATATTTAATGCCAGAAAAATCCATGAACATAGGTGTGGAATCAACTCTTTGGCTAATAATGGTTTGAAATCAAAATTTAGTTGCAAATTCAGTACTGCTATATAATCATCTTGCAGTTTCAAGAACAACCTGTGGGAGCTTGTTGGGTTAACAGAAGGTTGAGAAGAAGGCCAGTGTGCCAGCTTGCAGTTTTCCCTCTGCATTGGCTCATTTGTGAATGCCAACTATTGTGCCCTTCACGAAAATGATCTTCATGATGCAAAGCCAGAAGTTCAGAGTGATTTTCTATCTGGGAAGAGAAAGCCCAGATACTCACAATAGTCACTGATAGTTCAAGTAGGATGAAAAATCAAACAAACTTTTTCTTCATTTGAAATTTCATACACATCAACTATTCAAAAAGCTACTTCAAAATTTAAATTCTAGTGGGAAAATGACTATAGGTTCTACATGGTGCATTTTTAAAAAAAAAAAAAACCTGATGGGAGACCAAATTGAGGGGTTTGGGGGGGTTACATAATATTGCTTTAAGGTTTTAAAAATCAGACACAAACCTACAGTGCTTGGGAAAACAAGCTAGTACTCAGAAATAATGACCATTTTTAGATGCCCACAAAGGGTTACCGTAAAAAGAAACTTGTAAATATGCCTGTCCACTAGGTACTGAAGCCACGATAGAAAATATAACACAAAACTAGTGAAAGCATTTATTTAAATTCACAGACTTTAAGCTAAAATATCTTCCTGAAGAAGTGAATCTTTAAGCTAGCCATGAATGAGCAGAGTTAAAAAGTGATCTGATAGTGAGATGCTGTGAGCAGCCTTTAGAAATGGAGGGAGAAAACGTCACTTATGACAGGCTGGAAACAAGCTGAAGAGAAAGAGGGCCTTCAAGAAAAATCGTAGAGTGGAGATTTATATCTACTGAGCATTTCCGTCTTTTGGTTTAATCCTAGGAAGAAGCAGGTGAGGAAACTGGTTTAGCAAAGAACATCCCCCAGTGTAACCCCGTGGCTGGTTAATGGATTAGATCTCAAATGTCCTCAACCACTTGAATGTTGACTGCCTCCCTATATTACTACTACTTCAAAAACCACTATGTGGCTCAGAGATCCAACTCTTCAGGACTGTGCACTCTAGCTATAATGCTGACAGAGAATGTCAAACACCTTGAGCGTTTTCATCAGTGTATTTCACTTAAAAAAAAAAATTCTAACATCCACCAGATACTCTCCCAGACACCAAGAAGCGGGATGGCAGAAAGTCGGAGAGAGAGAATAATGCATTTAACTTAAGAAAACAGTTGGGGGTGGGGGGAACTACCTGAGTACAACTAAAAATGGTCGCCCATCACTCGCAGCAGCCAGAAACGGTAGCTCTTACCTTTCTACTTTCAATCACGGCCAGAAGGAAATCTAGCTCCAACTCCTCTTTTTTTCCCTTCCAATTACAACCTAAGTTTTTAGCTAGGCGACAAAAGGTTTATTTTGTTTTGAAAGAGATTTACTGAGAAAGCGAAAAGGTCGACGTCCTAATATCAAGTCGAGAAGCAATTAAAACGTCTCTTTAAGACGCAGGAGCACAAACGGAACCTAGACTCCATCGAGCACAGGCAGAACCACCTTCTCTCAACAAACATGAAAAGACACTAAGAAATAAGAAACATTTCGCAGGACAAGGAACGGAGTGGGCAGGAGTTAACTCCAGGCGAGCTCTCCCGACAGAAAACAGCTGGCCCCGGACGCCAGGGGAGGGCTCCCGGCACGCGGTGTCCGCACGGAGCGCGCCCTGGCCCGCCCGGAGCCCGCGGGCGGCCCGGCCTGGCCCGGGAAGCAAGGAGGCCCGGCCCGCCGAGGCGCGCCGCCCGACGAGCTGGGTCCCACCGCGTGGGTAGCGGCCAGTGGCCACGAACTTCCAGATCGCAGGCCGAAGCCCAGCGGGGCCGCGCTCCGGGTTCGAGCCTCCACGGCCTCAGCTGGTCGGGAAGGGGCAGCGCTCGGGCCTGGGACCGTTACGGGGCCGCACCGCGCCCAACGCCCGTTGCGCTCTGCGCTGCCCACCCGCTCACCTTCTTCGGGTCCGGGTTCGCCGCCAGGCGCGCCTGCAGCTTCTCCACAACTTGGAGCACCGACTCCGCCGCCATCGCTGTCACTGGCGCGGCCTCCTCGCCGGAACTGGGCTCGCGTTGCGTCCTCGGGCCGCAGCTCCGCCCTCCGTGCATCCCCGGCGGAGACGGAAGCGCAACCGGCCCCTTCCGGAGCTCGGTGAAGTGGGGGGGGGGGGGGGCGGCGCGGGGCGTGAGGGCCGGCCAGCTGCAGGCCCCGCCCCCAGGGCTGGGGTCCCCGTTCCTGAGCGCGCACCCCGGGCAGCGCGCGCGGGGAGCTGGGGACACTTAGTCCAGGCGCGCCGGCTCCGCACTGGTCGCCGCCGGGAAGCCCCGCATCTGGTCCTCAGTGTGCGGAGCCAAGGCCTGGAAGACCTCTCCGGTGTCTAGCCAAGTTGAAATGAGGCCACAGCGCTGGACCCCAGCTTTATAAATCCTAACCCGCCCCCATCCTCCGAACGCTGTGAGCCACGCCCTAAAGAACACCTGTGTGTGGTTCTAGGGTGGGTCCGCCGCTCAGGGAATCAACAGGGATTAACGCTAGTGACGACACTAGATTGGGCGCACTAAGGGCCAGTAGGAGCTTAATTTCACCCTCAGTACAACCCAGTGAAACGAGTTACATTATCCCCATTTTACAGATGAGGAAACTGAAGCTCAGGGAGACTAAATTAACTTGCATGTGGTCACAAAACAGGAAAGAGGTGACGCTGGAATTTGAATCTAAACAGCTCAAGTCCACTGTGAATGCACATCTCTGAAAAGGTCGAGGAATTGAGGCCCAGAGGGAGAAACGGATTTGTCAAAAGCCGAATAGTTTAGCTACATGAGGTAATAGCCTGTGTCTCATTTTCCCCCAAAACAGTGTCTGGTACGGAGACATCCTTCTAAATACTTCTTGAATGAATGAGTGAGTGAATGAATGAGTAGCTGTTTCCTCTAAAGCAGTAGGGCCTTAATCAGGCCAAGCCAAGACACCATCCTTGAGGTACCCTTACCCTCATCCTAGGAGCGCAAAATTTTACTATTACAAGTATTACTACTAAAAAGAACAGTTTAAGATTGGTTTAAGATACCAGCATCGATTACATCGAGTTTGACTAGAGCATATCGGATTACATCATAATCAGATCACTGTCAGCAATTTGGCAATGGATGAGCCTGACCTCTCACCCAATGTGGGAAAGCCCAGCGGCTCTTCAAAAAGAAAAACAATATAAATTGCTTCTTCAAATGAGATTTCATTCATTATGTTGAGAAGCCCTCCCGCCTGTGTTCTCACCTCTCTGCTTGGTGCTTTTTCCTCTGCAACTAATACTTTCCAAGGTGTAAACTGTCCACTTATCCTCTCTTGCCAGGGCTGTTTATTTATCAAGTGCAGTGACTGACTTGTCCAACTTTAAATTTCTGTTGACCAACACAATCCAGTCCATATAATCAGCATTGGATAAAAAGTCCTTAAAGATAAATGATCACCCACTTGGTGCCCTAAGAAAACACATCAAACTGCGAGTGAGGAGACTTGGATTCTAGTTCTAGAGTCTCCCTCTTCTGTATAGCAAATGTTTTACACTTCAAATGCCTTCCATTTTGAAAGTGTTGCATTGGTGTAATGGAAAAATGGTTCCATTCTTTAAGCAGAATTGCTAAGTGACTGAGTGACCTGGGACACAAGAGACATTTTGCACATAATGTTACCCAGGGAGATCTCAACAACCAGAATGAAAAGAAACAATGTATGGTGCTGGGGGCTACTGGAGAGAGTGTACCCCATCCCTCCACCCCATCTATGTCCCCTGAGGAAGGGTTACTTGCAAAGTAAGGAACACTTACTCTTAATACTTAAGTACTTCTCATATCAGTTAATTATGTCGTATGTGTCATGCTGATTAAAAGGAAAGTTTTTAACCAGTTCTAAAAATGATACTCTGTATATGTTCACTGGAGATGGTTCACCAAATCTTTGGTTTATGCAAGAGTTTTCAACACCTGAATGAGTTCCCTAAAGTCAGAGGCTGTTTTGTCCATCTGGATCAGCAACACCTAGAACACAGGTGACATTCCATGAAGGTTTCTTGAAAACTGAACTAATTATTATTCACCTTAAAGCTAGCCCAGAGTATCATCTGAAAACCTGAGGGGGATTCTCTAGCTCTCTTACCTGTACTATAGAGCCCCCTATGAAAGGACTTAAAAAACCATCTTTAAAAACAACAACAAAACATTGTCAGAAGGCATATTTAAGGCTATACTTGGGGAGAGAAAATAAGCAGGGAGGCTCTCATCTTTTGCTATGCACACTTTTGACTTTTTGCAACAAATATGATCTATTTTTATAATGAAAACAACTTAAAGGTATTTTAATTTTTGGAAAAAAGCAATCCCAGGCTAATTGGCACTAGGGTCATTTAAAACACTGAAAGATAAGTGAAAAAAATGTCTTGAATAGCAGAAAGGAGCCCGTGCCTTTCATGGAATGGTCAAGTGGGATTCTGTGGGCTAGAAAGTGCGTTGAGTGAGGCATACTGGTGAGTGGGGGTTTCCCCCTTGGGCCTCTCCTGGCTTGCGCTCTGCCATTCCTCTGTCTTATGAAGTAGGCAGTACCTGCGGTTTATTGGACGATAGGTGTAAAGGACACCGGGTTGGGGCTCAGTGGCAACCTGAGCTCCAGTCCCCACCTCTGCCAATGCTAACTGTGGTCAAATTACTTAAATTAAACTGGTTGAAATAATTTCTTTATAGATTTCTTGTGAGGCTTATTAATATGTTAAGTAACTAATATAGAGTAAGTATTTTTAAAAAGCAATTATTAGGGAAAATTCATTGCGTTGGTAAAGAGAATATTGTATTCTTCTGTAAAGGAGAATGTAACACCCTCCATCTGGGCAGTTCTGCTCTGCACGGCTGTAGCTGCTGTTCTCTTCCCCAGTGGGCTCGTGTTTCTGAATTAACTACATTCATCTTTGTTTCACATCCTTCAGACATGTTCAGTTGGTTATTTTACTTAAGGATGGCATCTTTCTGAGTTTCACAGGCTGTATTTGCCCTCTTCAAATACAGTAATGCAAATGGAGACTGCCAGCTCCAGGGAATGGTGTCTGAGATTCAAATTCCACACTTTTTCTGGCAGGAGAGAGACCATGATCATGAAGGGGGTTCTCCCAGGGCGAGGCTCATCCATTGCACTCTGGATGTGCTGACCCCTGTGATTTCCCCAAATGTGGGAAACCTGACTGCATAATTTGTGGTAGTGGGGAGACTGCGTTCATGCTTCCCCTAAAGAGAAAAGAAAAAAAAATCTACACCTTTCATAGACTTGCCTTGAAGTTCCATTAAACTCTCTACTGACTAGTTAAGGATATGAGGCCTAGAAACACTCTGAGGCCCTTTGTTTAAAGAGGGCAGACTGAAGCATTCTATAATGTCCATGAAGAATAGTCCACTGAAAATTTGTATTTACCAGGGGGGAAAAAAAGCTACCATAAAAATTAAAATGTAACAAGTATATACTTTGATACTTTTATACTATGAACTAATATAAATTGTATCTGAGTAACCGCCTTCCCTTAGCTCTTTATCTTGTTTCATTTGTGTTATGGGGTCTATCCCAATTTGAAATTGCCGTATGTAGTAGTTCATGTTTTTATAGTCTCTTCCAACTATGTAATCTCTGTGAGGCATCACTGTGGCTAAAACTACCTAGAACCTATTAGGCACTCAGTATTGACTGAGTTGAATGAAAACTCTACCTCAGAGAATTATTGTTTGGATTTAATGAGATTATATGTGAACACACTTGGCAAAGTGCTATCAACCAAGAATGTTATTTTAATTAATCCTCACTATCCACTTTTCAGATAAGAAAATTGATGCTTTGGAAACTTAAGGGACACATGCCCTCAGCCCCCAAAACTGAGCGTGTGGTTGTGGTCCCCTTTGCTGAGAACGCCCTTGGAAGGAAGTTGTTAGAAAAGTGCGAGCAAAAGGCAGCTGGCCTGGAACACATGGGGCCAGACAGTAAAGGGAAGGAAAGGAGAGGGGGCAGGGAGAGGAAGGAGAGATTGACTGATTGGATTAAGTCTGGGCTGATTAAAATTTCACCCCTCCCTATCACCCCTCACTAGCAAAGGTCTATGAACTCTGAGTATGGGTGTCCACAGATTCTCAACAGGGTCCATGACTCCCTCCTCCTTTTGGGAAAACAAACCAACAAACCACAGGGTTAAGTAGAAAAGATTAAGGAAGCATCACCACAGCTGGGGTGGGAAAAACAGTGCTGCTTGTTGAGTGCCTTCTAGGTTGCCCAGCTCTGTGCTGCCTTTATGTGTCATCTCTCCACCTTCCAACAACCTCATGAGACATGTTAAAGATGGAGAACCCAAAGCTTAGAGAGGTTAAGCAACTAGCTCAAATGTAGCAAAAGACAAATCCAACACATGAACCAGGGTCTGCTCAGCCCCGAAGCCCACACTGGCCAAATTCCCTGTCTGAACACCTGGGTCACCTCTCCTTCCCTGACTCATTGCAGGACTCTCGTGAAGCCTGCTTCCTCATCTGTTAACTGAGGAAGCCTGATGTGTCAAAGTAGTGATAACAATAACAATGATGTAGCACTACTACCAATTCTTGGCGCTTACAATGTGCCACACATTATGCCAAACAGTTTGCATTAATTATCAACTTTACCTGCAATATATAGATCATATAATCTCTATTTCACAGTTGAGGAAACTGAGGATTTGTGACCTACCCAAAGCAGCACAGCCGGGAGTCAAAACTAGGTCTGTCTAGCACCAAAGCTCAAGCTCTTTGACTTTAAGCTGCCTTGCCTCCCCTTGCCAGAGAAGCCACTTGGGGAGACACCACCCAGCTGACACACTTCATTCATTCATTCATTCATTCACTCCAGCTCTGGTGTTGGAGTGGATGGAGAAAGGGGGAGGACAGTACCAGATGAATCTGGTGAGGAAGGCAGGGCAGATTATGGAGGGTTTTAGAAACCATGATAAGGACACTGTATTTATTGCAAAGTTTTATGGAACCTAGGTAGGAGAGTGATAAAACCTATAAATTATTTTAACACTGCAGACAATGTATCAAGAAGAAAGGACTACAATTAATTTGATACTGTGCTTTAAAACAAACTTAATCCCTTATAACAGTCACCAGATCAGAGGGACCTGACTTAATCACCTTATATAAAATAGTGCACACGTGCACACACACACACACACACACACACCTCTGTCACCCGATTTTTCTTCAAAGCGCTTATCACCACCTGATATACAGTTGACCCTTGAACAATGCTAGAGTGTTAGGGGTGCCAACAACCCTCAAAACTCCACATATAACTTTATAGTCAGCCCTCTGTATCCGTGGTTCCCCATCTGTGGATTCAACCAGCCTCATGTGGTAAACGCAGTAGTATATGTATGGAAAATTATCCACCTATGAGTGGACCCGCACAGCTCACACGTTGTTGTTCAAGGGCCAACAGTATTTTATATAGTGTTTGTCTCTCCATCCCTAGAATATAAACTCCATGAAAGCAAGCACTCTTTTTGTTCACTGCTTTTATTCATCACCACTTAGGACAGTGCCTGGCACACAGTAGGCAGTCAATAAATACTTATTGCGTGAACAAATAACAAAGGTATGTTATACTCCCCCACCCCACCCCACCCCACCCCACCCCCAAAGAAGAATCTACATCTCCTGTCTATGTGTGTTCATCTCCTCAATCAATATGAATGTTGGCTTCTATTCTCACCACTCCACTGAAAATAACTTTTCTAAGTTTACCAGTAAAATCCCAGTTGCACTATCTGAGGGTGTTTTCTCGTGGCAGACCTCTCTGCTATATCTGACATTGATGATTTCTCCTCTCTGAGAAACTGCACCTGTTGGCTTCTGTGATACCTCCTCTCCTGATTAACTTCGAAGGTTTCTGACTGCTCCTTTTCTGTCTCCTTAAGTCTCCTTTCCTACCACTTCTCTCCCCTTAAATGCTGTAGTGCCTCTGGGTTTAGTCCTGGGCCGGCTAATATTATGATTCTGTATTCCCTTTGGGCATTCTCATCTATTCTCATGGTTTCTGCCACCATCTATAAGTTGGTGATTCCCAAATATGCAGGTCCAGTCCCAAACTTTAGAGTGCCTGGATGGAGTTAAGAATCCCTCTGAATGGACATTCCCTCTGGCTGTCCCCCATGCCCTATGGCTCAGCAGTTTCTAGACAGAACCTGCCATCTTCTCCTTACACCTCCTTCCTTCTGGTGAGCTAGGAGCTGTTGAGACCAAGGTAATGAAGAACACTCCTGCCCCAGGACCTCCATCTGCTTCTTCATAAAGGGGAGGGCAAAGATCTGTTTTCAGCCTACGAGGAAATGCAGGGAAGCACCCCCAGCAAAATGGCCACCTCCGTAGCTCACTTCCTGGAGGCTCATCCCATCAGCCCTGAGTGCTGCCGGCACCCAGTGGCTCTGCTACAAACCTTCGCCCTGGCTGTTTGTTGGGCAACTCCACCTGGGGGGCCCCAAGGGCATCTCAAATGTAAGGTCATCCTCCCTCCCTCAATCACTGTTCCCCACATCAACAGCAGGTACCCCCAGCCTTCCAGGCTAGGAACCTGAAAGTCATTCTTGATTCCTCTAACTCATCCTGGTGATTTTCATTCTCAAGCGTTTCTTGATTCCATCTTCTCCTCTAAATTCCTACTGTCACAAACCTTCTCGGGCTCTTAAAAGACGTCTGCTCTCTCAGACTTTCTCTGCACACTTCTCTAACAATTGCTTACTGCTTAGACTCCTTTTATTTGTGGAAGGGGGCATTTTTAGACAGAGCATGGCAGGCAACAGGATCTAACAGTTTTGTTTTCATTGAGGTTCTTTTTATAATCAATTTTTTATGTTGGTGACAATTTTTTTTTAATTTTGACATACAGTTTCCTTTTAAAATAAGTTTACTTAAGTAAAAAAAGTGGATAAAAATTAAGTGTATACTCAGTAGTAAAAATCATGAAGATGGTTCAAGAATGACAGAAGTTTGGGAAACAATAAGATCCAAGACCCTTAAGGTAACACATTAGCTTGAACCATATGAAACTGAGGCTATATGACTATTCTTTTTTTGACCTACGAAAATGACAATTTCATTTGGGTCAACCCACTAGGGTCCTATGCTTTCTAGCTCCTGCCAATGTTCCAGCACAACCATTTGCCACTGTCCTGCACACACAATATTATGTCTCTGCTCTGTGGCTTTGCCCAAGCCAGTCCTTCCACCTGGATACCCACACTCTTAGGACTCAGGTGTCACCATCTTCAGGAACAGTCCTGTCATCTGTCCCCCAAAGCAGGTGAGGCACTCCCCCTCAGTGCTTCCTTAACACAGTTAGCATGTCTGTCTGCATATTTGGCTCTGTCTCTCCTGCTAGCCTTTAGAGCAGGGTTTTTTGTTTTGTTTTGTTTTGTTTTTCACGAATCCCTGTAGCCTCTGCTTGGCACACAGTAGCACCTCCATTAATCTGTAGCTAACCAAGTGAGTGAGTAAATGGGTATCTATAAAGAAAGGAGTCCTAACTCTGCCTGGAGGGCCAGAGGAAACTTCAGAGAGGAATCATTTGATCTAGATCTTAAAGGATGAGAAGGAAGGAATTTGCCAGGTGAGTAGTGTGTGGAAGGCCACTGCAGGTGAGGCAACAGCAGGCAAAAGGAACTGGAGGTCTGAGAGAGTCTGCAGTATTGGAGATAATGGTTGTCAAGTGGAGGGTATATGAAGGAGAGCCCAGGGACAAGGCAGTGCTCACAGTGTACCCCCCACCCAACCTTGGTCAAGGTACCCTGAAACTGGTAACACAACCACAAATACTTCCAGTGGATGTTTATCTAAGGGGTGTGAAGACAAAACGCGGGTAATTTGAGCACAGATGCAAAACCAGCCACACAGAACCACCATGTTCAAGTCAGCATGACCTCCAGCCATACAGAACCACGATGCTCAAACTAGCGTGACCTCCTTGCAGCCCTCAAGGAACTTACTCTCTAGAAAAGCCATCGTGTAACCAAAAATCAGAGAAACTGCCACCACAAAGACCAGGGTTTTTTTGTTTGTTTGTTTTAATGGAGTTGCTGGGGGTTGAATCCAGGACCTCATGCATGCTAAGCATGCGCTCTACCATTGAGCTATACCCCCCTGCCAATAAAGATCAAGTTTGATCAGCAAATCCTCAGGAAGACCACTCCTGGGAGCAGAGTTGCCTAAGACAAGCAGATTGATTCAGAGATGAACATGGGTTAGATCCCCACCAGATAAGAGGTTCCTCTGACCTAGTTGAAGGCAGACTACAATATCTTGTAGTAACTTATAGTGAAAGAGAATATGAAAACAAATATATGTATTTTCCTATATAATTGAAGTATTGTGCTGTGCACCAGAAATTGACACAACATTGTAAACTGACTATACTACAATTAAAATATACATATATATAAAGGCAAACTAGTTATGGTAAAAACAATAAAAATCAAATGGGAGACAGTGTTATTAGGAAAAGTGGGTGCTTTAAATACTTCCTCATTTAAAGGATAGCCTTATGTGGTGGGTATTATTGTCCCCATTTTACAGACAGAGAAACTTGAGGCTTGGTGAGGTAGTAGGAACCACTGGGACTGGAACCTAGGTCTCTAGCTGTGAAAACAATGTTCTTTTCAGTTCGAGACGAAAGAGACTTCACTTCACAATTGACCAACATAGGAGGGAGGACCCTCTATGTCATGAGGGAAAAGGGCATATTCAATTCCAGGTGTAAATATGATATGCACAAACTACCATGGGGCCACTCACAGCTCAGGCTTACCATCCTCAGCCTCACATTAGGATAATTTCTAGGCAGTTGTCTATCAGGGTTCCAATCTCTCCCTCTCTCAAGCTTCAGGACCTCTTTCAGTAAACTTCCCTAATCACCTGAAAGAATCACTGTTCCCTTAAGGCCAGTCAATTCCTCTTTTTACTTCCTGGTTTTAACGGGGCAAGACACAGAAAAATCTCTCTCAGTTTGTCTCCTTATCAAAGTAGGGGAGTAGTGCTTGTTGAATGAATCAATACTACTTGTGCCAAGAACTACAAAATAAATAAAAAGATATCATACTCTTGAGACATGACTTGATTCATTCAATTTATTTACCGAGCCCCTACTCTGTGGCAGGCATTGTGTTTGGTGCTGGGCCTCCTAAGATGTGAAGACAGCCCCAAAGTTATAAGGAGTCCAGACTAGTGGGTGTAATATTATTCAGAAGAACAATCCTATTAGGGAAGCCCTAAACGTATCAGCAACTAGAGGATGATCCAAAGACTTGAAACAAAAGTTCTACTGAGGAAGAGGAAACTTCTGTAGATGCATAAAAAGATATTCAACCTCAGCAGTAGTCAGGGAAATGCAAATTAAAACCACAGTGAAATACCATTTCAAACCCACTAGACTGAACTAATAATACCTGATAGAAATACTGGGCCAGCAGACCTGAAGTTGCAAAAAATACACATGACCCGGGACTGAAGGAGTACAGGTACAGCAGGCACTGAGTAAATATTTTGCTAATCCAAGAATAGAAAGGCTGCAGCAGAGATAGCAAACTGGCAGCTCATGGGCTAAATACAGCCTGCTGCCATGTTTTGTTTGCCCCCAAAGTGTTTACAAAATTGAACTAGTTGCCAAGAGTTAAAAATCAGGAGATTTCACAACTTCTCTCAAAAAACTGTTAAGATCTAGCAGTTTTTGGCCAGTCTACAGGGCAACACGTGGCTAGAGCTGGGTAGGAGCTGAACCCCACCTTTCACCGTGTCCCCACCACTCTCCAAGCCGCCAGCACTAGGGCTGTTGCACACACTGCATTACCTTTAGCCTTGAAGCATCCCCCCTCTTCAATTGAAGATTTCATGGGATCTACTCTCGGGCATAAGATTCAGAAACTTGTATTACCAACTCTTCAACGGGGCCAGGAACTATAGCGAGAGACAATATCTTCAGCAAGGTGTTTACATATCATTAACCCATATAATCTGGCAGGAAACCAGGGCTCAGAGAAGTTAAGAAATTTGCCCAAAGTGTTACAAAGCTGGAATGCAAACTCAGGAATCTCTGAATGAGCTAATGTTGATAAAGCACATTCATATACTTAAGCACTTTTAAGGGTTGTATATGAACTAAATAATTTAATTCTCACTTCAACCCTGGGAACAATTATTATCTCCACTTTATTTGTGAAGAAAAAAAAAGAAGAAGAAGAAGGCACAGAAGGTTTAATGACTTGTCAAAGGTTACCCAGCTGGTAAGAGGCAGAACAGGGTTTTGAGCCCAACAGCCTCACTGGAGAGCCTGAATCTCAGCACAACCCTGACAGGACTCTGGAGCTTCCACAGATCAAGCGCCTACCTCCCAGACCTCGGACCTCGCCAATACACAGTTCAGTGCCTCTCTTTCAAGACCAACATTTTGTGTTAGCCTTTAACACCAAAATGGGATACCACATCCCATCGTGCAAAGTATTCCCCTCCCACTTAACGATACACCGTGAAGCACTTTCCAGATCATCATGGTCTTGAATTTCTATGGACACACTGTAATTTATTTATCTCCTTATAAACATTTGTTTCCAGTTTTTCCTTACTTAAAAAAAATGCAGCAGACATCCACGTTCAAGTAAATTTGTGCATGTGAACATAACCTCTGCAGGATACTTAGAATTATGGGGTAAAGATCATGCACATGTAAGATTTTTATAGACATTGCCAAGTTGCCCTCCAGAAAGGCTCTATCAGTGTACATCCCCAGCAACACCACACAGAGGCCTGTTTTCCATGCCCGTGCCTCCACTGGGTACATTTTTCCTGTTTTCTGTGCACTGCGCTCAAGCTATTTCCCTTAAGCTGCCTGATTATAATCAGTTCAGCTTCACCAGTATGATTACAAGTATAAAAAGAACAAAACAAAATAATCTATGTCTAATTAAAAAAAAGGTGGGGGGAGGAAACACACCAAAATGATGGCACTGACTGGGTTTATGTGGATGTGATGTAAGTGATTTTTTTCTAGTATTTCCCAAATATCCTTAAATGAGTGTTACTCTGATAACAGTAGGGTAAACTTTCTCCCTGCTGTCCCCTATTCCTGTACCCATCCCCTTTGATTTTTTTTTTTTTTTTTTTTAAGAAAACAGGCCCAGAGTGTGTCTTTGGGGCAGCATGGAGGAGAGAAACTAAAGAGACATGTCTCCTGTCATCAGCCAGATTTTGTGGAAGAAGTGCCAGCCGTCTCTCTACCTGCCCACCTGCAAGTGGATAGGGAAAGTGGTAAAGAAAAGAAAACAGCTGGAACTACTCAGGGCCTGAGGCAAGGTGGAGGAGATTAGGGAAACCCTGTGGCTTAAAGCTCAGAAGGCCAGAAAGAGAGTGGACAGATATTTATAGAGGCCTGTTAGGTTTACAAGGCCAGGAAACTCTTCCTAAACCTGTGTCTGCGCAGTATTTCTAATTCCAGGAAACAGCACCATTATTCTCCTCAGTTTCCCAAACCTGAAGTCGGGGGCCACCCTAGATTCTTACTTGTCCACCCCCGTCACCAGATCCTGTTGACTGTATCCTCCTAAACTCTCTCAGAATCCATTTGCTTTTCACATTGCCTTAGTTGGGGCTCTCATTCTCTGTCACCTGGATCACCACCTGGATCACCGTCACCACCACCACCTCCGTTCCCAGCTGCACTCACTTCCCCCGGGGCTGTCAATTCAGCGTGTTTCCGACCTGCCAGTCTGATTTGGGTAGAACACTTCCACAGTCTGCGGTGACCTGCAGCCCTGATTCTCAGCCCTGGCCTCATGTTGGAGTCAGCCAGGGAGTTGCTGTGATGACCCCAACACACCAAGTTCCCATATCCTGAGATTCAGACTCAGCTGGCTTGGAGCTGGGCCCAGACTTTTGGTTTTTAAAGCCTCCCGGGTGATTCTTATGTGCAGCCAGGACTGAGAGCTGCTGGTCTCCAGGTTCCTCTGTGCGATGTTCAGGAACTCCATGTCATTCAGTCTTTCAGCAAATATTTATTATTGAGCACCAGACACCTTGTGTACCAGACACCTTGCTGGCATGAGGCTAAGTGAAGAGTAACATTTAGGCCCCTCATGAAGCCTACGGTCTATCAGGGTCAACCCGGCTGTTAGTATTTAAACCTTATTTCTGCCTCCTCCCACCTCCCACTCTTTATTCCAGCCATTCTGACTGATTTGGGATTCCCCAAACTTGCCCCACTGTAGCCTCAGGGCCCATAAACGTGCCACTCTCTCAACCAAAAACCTAGCCTTCAGACTCC